>NW_028270183.1:13834286-14206786 GCF_037043375.1 Chiloscyllium plagiosum
ACTTTGTTGCTTTGAATTGTGAGGTTTATTTGAGTGGATGTTAATGTTTAATCATGAGACACTTGCAACGATACAAAATGTTCTTTCACAAGCACAATAGGGTCCATGGATAATGCAAATAGCATGTTGTAAGAGTGAGCACAATATGGTGGAGTTTTTAAAAAAAAACTTTGTCCCTAATCAAGAAAGGCCAGCACAAAGGCACCACAGCACTCAATATGTTCGAGAGCTTTTTGATGGTTAGAAGAGTTAGCAGATATAATTCACAACTAAGTATCTTTAATTCACTTGATACATCTCCGCAGGATAACTTGGCAGCACCAGAACTCAAACTGAGCAACTTTGATAAGTTCCAAGATTATCCCATACAAAGAAAATGGGCTAAAATGAAATTGCAATGATCAATATTTTATTTCTGAAGTGATTAAAAGATTTGCACCGTTGTATAAGGTTCCGAAGGAGTTAATGTTCATCTTATATTTGCTCCACCCATTGTACTGATGCCACACGCATTGGAGACTGGCTGTTCTTCTCCAGCTTTTCAGAGGGAGCACACATATATCTACCATCTCCCTCGTGTCCTAGTCATTATACCTGACCAAATGCAGTTGTAGTTATCGCTGTCATGCAATAACCTTCTTGTTAGCTAAGAATAGCCTGTTCTGTATATACTAGGCAAAAGTGAGGACTGCAGATGCTGGAGATCAGAGTCAAGATTAGAGTGGTGCTGGAAAAGCACAGCAGGTCAGGCAGCATCATCCGAGGAGCAGGAAAATCAACATTTCAGGCAAAAGCCCTTCATCAGGAATGAGGCCTCAGGGGGAAAATACCACAAGGTGCTTGGAATAATCACCAGGAAAAATACAGAGCAACATTTAAGATAGGGAAGTGAAGTTACCTTGTGCTGTCAGATCATAGGGCCTGCTGTTTCAATCAAGAGATAACTCGTGATAGTTTAACTTGATGAATGCAGTCACATTTGATTAGCAATGTTTGCTGTTTCATTCTCTTTAAAAGAAACATGCTCTATTTGTACAACATTGTCAGAAGCCCTGAAGCATTCACAACTAATTAATTTCTTTTGAAGATTTTACAGATACAGTGACAGGTATGTTTTGAAAAACACAGCTCCATAAATGTTCCTTTTCAGTGTATTGGTCGAGTGTTGAACAGCACAGAATCGTAGACCAATTACAGCATGTATTCAATTGGCAATAATCTAAAATTGACGTAAAATACCACTAGAAATGCAAGAAATCTGAAACAAACACGGAAATTGCTGGAGAAATCTCAGCAGGTCTGGCAGCTTCTGTGGAGAGAAATCAGAGTTAATGTGACTGCTCTTCAGAATCTGAAAGCGAAGGTTAATGTAGGGCTTGCAATGGGGTCAGCCAGGTGGACCTCATAGAACGTGAGTTGAAAAGTATGGCGCTGGAAAAGCACAGCAGGTCAGGCAGCATCCGAGGAGCAGGAGGGTCGACATTTCAGGCTTACGTCATTCAACAGGAATTCATCAGGAACATTGACTCTCCTGCTCCTCTCGAATTTTGCCTGAGCTGCTGTGCTTTTTCCAACACCACACCTTTTGTCTCTGGCTCTCCAGCATCTATAGCCCTCACTTTCTCCCTCATAGAATCCGAGTTCCCTGACTGGGGCTGTTAACCTGCTCCAATCCGGGAGCCCTTGCTGACAGATATAAACAGGAGAGTCAGGTTCTGTTCACTCTGAGAGCTGGCTCTGATGCAGCTGGATCAGTGTTATGTGCTGTGCTTGGCTAAGTAAAGGGTGACTTGCTGACAGGATACCAGCCTTCGTAGAGTTATTTCAGTTATTCTCAGTAATAGTGACCGTAAAATTATCATAAAAGCCCACCTGGTTCACTCACTTCCTTTCAGGAAGGAAAATCTACCATCTTTACCCAGTCTGGCCTACATAGACCCACAGCAAGGTGGTTCACCCCTAACTACCCTCTGGGCAATGAATGCTGGCCTAGCCAGTGATCTCGTGAATTTATAATAATAATAAAAACAATTGGCTGTAGAGCTCTCTGTGGTTCCTCAAGAATATGTTCTGTCAATGATGCCCCTCCATAGGGGAGGTTATGGTCTAGTGATATGATGACTAGATGCTTAATCTAAAGATTCAGTTAGTGTTCTGGGGACCTGGTTCTAACACAACCGCTTCAGGCGATTTGAACCAATGTGTCCAGGGAGCGACTGAGGAGTAGCATTACTCACTCATTTCCAATCAGTGACTCTCTTCTTTCTAGTTGACATTGGCACCACTTTCCACCAAACACCAGCTTTTAATATGGCTCTGGGGCTAACAATCTCATCTCTGAGGTTCAGGGTTCAAGTCCAAGAACCCAGGTTGACGCTCCAGCACAGAGCTGAGGGGCTGCTGATCTGTTGGAGATACCGTGGATTTTTAAACTGAAGCCTGTTCTGTTTGTATGAGTGGTTATACTAAACCAGTGGCATCTTCTCCGGCTGAAAAATGTGTTGCTGGAAAAGCGCAGCACGTCAGGCAGCATCCAAGGAGCAGGGGAATCGACGTTTCGGGCATAAACCCTTCTTCATCTTCTCCAAGGACAACACTCCGAACAATATCTGACCCACCCCCCCACTCCCATTCCCGATCAACGTTGACAAAACAGAATTCATATTGCTACTTGTGGGAGCTTGTTCTGTGCAAATTGAATGCTGTGTTCCCTCCATTAAAACACTGACTACAATTTAAAGGCAGTGCAAAGTGTTGGAGAGAGCTAGTGGCTGTGAAAAGCACTACATAAATGTGCATCTTCCTCCTTTGCCTGCTTTTTTCCCACAATGCACCGGCCACAGATCTTAACCTGTCTTTAAATCTGAGTGAACTCTGCTGTTTGAGGCACATGAGTCACAGAATCATACAATGAAGCCCTTCAGAGACAACGAGCAAGGTGCTGGAAAAGCACAGTCGCTCAGGCAGCATCCAAGGAGCAGGAGAGTTGACGTTGCGAGAATATGCTCCTGTTTCCTCCCACAGTCCAAAGATGTGCAGGTTACGGTGAATTGGCCATGCTAAATTCCCCTTAGTGTTAGGTGCATTTGTCAGAGGGAAGTGGGAATGGGTGGGTTACTCTTCGGAGGGTCGGTGTGGACTGTAGGGGATCTAATCTAATCTAATCAGAAATGCTCAAAACTTCAACTCTCCTGATCCTCGGATGCTGCCTGACTGGCTGTGCTTTTCCAGTACCACATTCTTCAACTCTGATCTCCAGCATCCGCAGTCCTCACTTTCTCCTAATGAGGCCCTTCAGCCCATCGGGTCTGCATTGCTGCCTCACAGTGTCAGGGACCTGGGTTTGATTGCAGCCTCGGATGACTGTCTGTGTGGAGTTTGCACATTCTCCCCGTGTCTACAAAGAAAATTACAGCACAGGAAGAGGCCCTTCAGCCCTCCAAGCTTGCACTGATCCAGCTTCTCTATCTAAACCTGTCACCTATTTTCTAAGTATCTGTTTCTCTGTGCTCCCTGCCCATTCATGTATCTGTCTAGATACATCTTCAATGACGCCCACCTCTACCACCTCCACTGGCAACATGTTCCAGACACCCACCGCCCTCTGCGTAAAGAACTTTCCACGCATACTGTGTGGGTTTGCACCAATTTCCTCCCACAGTCCAAAGACGTTAGGGGGATTGGCTGTGCGACATGGTCCCATAGTGTCCAGGGATTTGCAGGCTAGGTGGATTAGCCAAGGGAAGTGCAGGGATAAAGTGGGGTGCTGGGTCTGGCTGGAATACTCTTCAGAGGGTCGGTGTGGACCTGAGGGGCTGAATGGTCTGCTTCCACACTGTTAGGACTCTATTCCCAGTAATCTCACTTCCCAACATCTGGACAGCCTTCAGTGTTTGAACATTTCAAGTGGTCATCCACATACCTCTTAAAGGTTGTGAGGTTTCCACACCTTTACTACCCTTGGCGTTGATTGGCCTGGTTGGCTGGACAGCTGGTTTCCTATGCAGGTTGATCCAATAGTGTGGGTTAAATTCTCACACTGACTGAGGTATTGGAGGGAGTACAATGTAGGTTTACAAGACAGATGGAGTTCAGTTATGAGGAAACGTTGTGTAAATTAAGGGCAGAAACATCGACTCTCCTGCTCCTCAGATGCTGCCTGACCTGCTGTGCTTTTCCAGCCCCACCCTTTCAACTCTGATCTCCAGCATCTGCAGGCCTCACTTCCTCCCATTGTATAAATTAGGCCTGTTTTCCTCAGGTTAATGGGTGATCTGATCAAAGTCTTCAAAACATTAACAGGAGAAGACAGGCTAGGTAAAGATAAACTATTTCTCCAGGTTTGGGATTCTCGAACTAGAGGCATAGTCTGAGAATTAGCTCCAGACAGCTCACACAACGGGTGGGAGAGGTTTGGAACTCTCTCCCGCAGTGGACTCTCGATCAGTTGTTAATTTTAAAAACTGAGATAGACTTATGCTTGTTCAGCAAAGGTATGGGCTAAAGGCAGGGAGTAAGGCCACAGATTGGCCACAATCTCACTGAATGGTTGGAACAGATTCGAGGGGCTGAGCGGTCTCGTCCTGTGTTTCACCTTGAAGGACTCTCCGTCTCAGCCTCTCCCCTTTAGCTGAGGCGTGCTGGCCCTCAGGTTCAAAGCCATCACCATTCCTCGCTCTTTCTCTCGCTGTAATGAAAGAGCAGCCCCATCCGAGGGCCCTCTGGGACTATGGTGACATTAACCTACTCTCCCAGGGGGTTAAAAAAACCCTCCTCAAATCCTCTCTAAACCGTCTGCCTTTAACTTCAAGTGCTGTTCATTCTTGGACGATATAAAGCAACGACAGCTTGCGTTGATATAGTGCCATCGATCTTGTTAAATGACCCATGGCGTTTGGCAGAGGCGTTACCATTGGAACAGTTTCAAAGCATTAACAGGTTGATCAGTATCCTCGGTCGTGTTTGGTTTGCTTTATACTACCATCTCACTGCCAAATACGCAACAAATCGAAGACAGAACGAGTGTTGCTCTGTCGAGTAGCACACGTGGATTTTGGAGATCCATTGTGGTACCAAACGAGTTAACAAGAAACTAGGTATCTCTACATGACATCTCAATTGCTAAATCTGAATTTGATCCCTTTGGATTAATGTTGGGGGGTGGGAGGGGGGATTTATGTGGGGAAGGGGATTACTGCATGAATTGGAGACTGAACTAATCGGCTGTTTTGACTTGGTTAATTCTCTCCAAAGCAGACAGTCACCGTTGAGCTCTGTAGTGTGCACCACACCCATTCACTCAAGAGGTGACTCAGTCCCGGCGGAATGTTATGTAGCCGACATGAAACCAGGAGTTCAGGCCAGGCATACCCGCAAACAGCTTTTACTCGTAATCCAGCTCTCTGCTGAGAAAGAGAGCTATTTCATTTCTGTCTGAGGATTGAAATGTGCCATTGTGGCCGATGCCTCTTCTGTGGCCTACACAGATTAGCCACTCACAGTAGAGCTAGGTGTCATGTGACTGCGCCAAACAATCCCATTTCTCCCAGCATCCTCCTTTGGGCAACAGAGAAACAGAACAAAATTACCAGCACTGGCACTGCCAGTTACTCACAGTCAACAAAGAGAATGAGTGTTTGTTGATAAAATGTGTTGCTTGCTCCATCTCTGATATAGCTCTGGCGCTATCAGCTTCTGGTCAAAGTTCCTTTCGCTGTCAGTACATGCTCAATGTACCTGTCTTCAGGCACTTTCAATTGGTTTCTTCTGCTTCTTGTTCAGCTTCAAGTTTATTGGGTGAGCTCACTCACGGAGTCATACAGCATGGAAACAGATCCTTTGGTTCAACTCGTCCATGTCAACCAGGTTTCCTCACCTGAACTAGTCCCATTGGCCTGCGTTTGGCCCATATCCTTCTAAACCTTTCCTATTCAAATGGCTTTTAAATGTCGTAACTGAACCCATCTCCACCTCTTTCTCTGGCAGCTTGTTCCATACATGCACCACCCACAGCGTGAAAACGTTACCCCTCAGGTCCCTTTTATATCTTTCCCCTCTCACTTAAACTGATATCCTCTAGTTCTGGACTCCTCTAAATTGGGGAAAAGACCTTTGCTACTCACCTTATTTAACAACAAAGAACAAAAGAGTGGTCCAGCACAGGAACAGGCCCTTCGGCCCTCCAAGTCTGTGCCGATCGTCATGCACTAACTAAACTAAAAACAAAGCTTCTGCCCTTATTCAGTCCATATCCCTCTATACCCGCCCAGATATATCTTAGATGTCACCAATGTACCTGCTTTCCCCATCTCTTCTGGCAGTGTGTTCAAAGCTCCTACCACTTACACCAACTTACGGATTGGCCAAGGTGCGACACCAAAGACTAAAACACTTAGGAGAAGACTCATGCCACTCCACCCAAGAATTCCTGAAGACCAAAGACACCAAGACAGAAGAGGATGAAATAATGGTCTCCTTTGACTTTACAGTCTTGTTTACATCCATCAACATCAACCTGGCCAAGGAAACACTGACTACACTATTAGAAGAACCAAAGATACATATACCAGACACCACCAACTTCATCAGCATGGACAATGCTAATGGACCTATGCTTTACCACCCACTTTACCTTCAACAACAAAACCTACAGACAAACCAACAGAACCCCCATGGGATCTCCGATATCAGGGTTCTTAGCAGAGGCAGTAATGCAGAGACTCGAACAAACAGCTGTACCAACCATCCAACCCAAACTTTGGGTCCGCTACGTGGATGACATCTTTGTCATCACTAAACGAAACAAATTAGAGGAAACCATCAAGGCCATCAATAATACCCTCACTGGCATAAAATTCACAATCCACAAATGAAACTGCATTAGAACACAGTTTCAATGAGCTCCCACACACTGCAGCACAGAGGAACTACGCAGAGCCGAGGAAAACCACCTATACAGTGTATTCAAAAAGAATGGGTACCCAACGAACACAGTCCGCCGATTTATCAACAATCAGACAAATTACATCCAACCCTAGCCACTCTGCCCTACATCAAAGATGTCTTAGAAATGACTGCCAGACTACTCAGGCCTCTTGACATCATGGTAGCCCACAAACCCACCAACACACGAAAACAGCAGCTAATGAACTTGAAAGACCCTACACAGACAACAAGCAAAACTAATGTCACTTACAAAATACCTTGCAAGGACTGTAACAAACACTACATTGAACAAACAGGCAGAAAACTAGCCACCAGGATACATGAACATCAACTAGCCACAAATGACATGACCCTCTCTCACTAGTAGCATTACATACAGATAAGGAAGGACACCACTTCGACTGGGACAACACATCCATCCTAGGACAAGCCAAACCGAGACACGCACGAGAATTCCTTGAAGCATGACATTCCAACTGGCACTCTATCAACAAACACATTAACTTGGGCCCCATTTACCACCCCTGAGAAAAATATCAGGAAATGACATAATCACAGGAAATGACATCATCAACCCAAGGAAACCTAAACACATAAATTGAAAGTGGGCACTGCCACCAGTGTTTCATTCGGAGGCTCACTGATGAAGTTACCTAGTAGGGTGACGAAACACCTGAAAATGAACCTTGCAGCTCAGTGAGCAAACCTACATCCAGAACCTCAACCTGAGCTACAAATCTTATTATCTCCTACCTCTCTGTGCATGAAAAACCTCCCTCACATATCTCCCTTAAAACCGTTCCCCCTCTCTCACCTTGAACCTGTGTCCCCTTGTAATTGAAACTTCAACCCTGGGAAAAAGTCTCTGACTATCTTCCACCCTCTGACTATCCACCCTCTCTGTGCCTCTTATAATTGTGTAGGCCTCAATCAGGTCTCCTCCAAGCCACTGCCTTCCCAGTGAAAACAATCCGAGTCTTTTGAACCTTTCCTCATAGCCAACGCCCTCGAGATCAGGCAACATCCTAATGAACCTTCTTTTCACTCTCTCCAAAGCTTCCACATCCTTCCGGTAACATGGCCACCAAAACTGCACACATTATTCCAAATGTGGCCTAGCATAGGCTTTCTATAGCTGCAACATATGTTACAACACGGAGGTGAACCCCTCTGTTAATTAAACCAAACACCCAGAAAAACTCACCTCGCCTCATAATCTGGTGAAATATGAGTGACAGAGAACTCACCAATTTCATGATTTAAAGAAAATAACATCCTTTTTTTAACTCTAATAGTGAACATTAAACAACTAATCACAACTATAAGCACCCCTTTTCCTTAACTGCTTATTATCTGCCTCCAACTCTATAATAATATGCTGTTCCAATAAAAATTATTAAAATTACATTAACTTAACTTCAAAACCACAAAGCCACTGTCTTCTTCTGGCTGAAGATCTCCCTGGGTCATCTTCCATCTTT
Source organism: Chiloscyllium plagiosum (assembly GCF_037043375.1). Classification (NCBI taxonomy): domain Eukaryota; kingdom Metazoa; phylum Chordata; class Chondrichthyes; order Orectolobiformes; family Hemiscylliidae; genus Chiloscyllium; species Chiloscyllium plagiosum. The sequence goes on from NW_028270183.1 coordinate 13,842,713, forward strand.
TTACTGCAATTACGTTTCACATGAAAAGGTACCTTTGATAGAGAGTGCTTCCTAATTTCTTGGAGAGCAAGATATTAAGATGGACAATTAACTCTCCAGTTTCTCCCTCTACAGCAGTTGCTCTCTAACCCATTTTCAAAATGTCTGCATTTTATAGCCCCCCAATATCAGATCGTCTCATTGGTTCGATGTTGTCGAAACCATAAATTCAAACTCGATTGGGATTTAGTATCCTGGGGCAAAATTTAAAATGATTGGTTAAATTTGAATTATTGTTAAAACAGCAACCAAAGTTCAGGTGTCCATTTCACGGCCAAATGTTACATATTTTCAAATTCCCAGTACTCTCTGGGACTGTCATCTGGTCATGTACACAGAACAGCATTCACTCTCTCTTACAGTACACGCCTTCAACTTCATAATACATGGTTTGCCAAATCTTGTACTCCATGCCTCGGCTGAGGAAGGCAAGTATGCACCTCATGATCTTATAAACATCGATAAGATCACCCCTCAGCCTCCTCTGCTCCAGGGAAAAGAGAGTCCCAGCCTCTCCTCTCACTAGCAGTTCAATTCTGATTGTGGTAAGCAATGGCTTCTATGGGTGAGCCTTGGTATTCTTGGACTAGCCAGAACATGGCTTCTCATTCTGTGAGGATCATTGATTCTCTTGTGCTGTCTGTGTTGATGCTCTTCTGAGGCAGTGAATGTGCCAAACAGGGTGTAGGATCTAGTTCGTAAACAGCGGCTTTCGTCCAGTGTAGTAGGCTAGCAGTTGTCCGTCCCTTCATAAATACCATTGCCGTAGCGAACTGCAGCGAGGTCTCTTCAATGTTTGGCCTGGGAGATGAAATCCCTTCAAAGGCTCTGTTGAAATCCTTGTGATTGTTGCACCATCTTAGTCCTTCCAGGTTCTTTCACTCCCATCACTCTGCTCATCCAGGCCATAGGAGGTGTCACGTGATCACTCAAACTCCCCGATCTTATCTTTGAGGCTGGACTTGGGGCAACTGGAAGCCAGTCAGTGCTGAGTTGGTCTCACTCTCTCGTCCACTTTGAGACAGTTTCTTTCTTACTCATTTGTGGGAGGTGGGTGTCACTGGCTGGGCCCAGCATTTATTGCCCGGCCCTAGTTGCCCCCTTGAGAGGATGAGGATGAGCTGCCTTCTTGAACCGCTGCAGTCCTCCTGCTGTGGGTTGACCCACAATGCCCTGGGAGAGGGAATTCCAGAGTGTTGTCCTGGATGAGATCCAAAGACTTCTGGAGCCATCTTCTGCTTTCTCCTAAGATCTGTCGAGCAGTCAAGGGACTGCATAATGCTCCCAATCTCTTCCAGCAGGTTTCTGGTCATGCCCCCAAGCTTTAGACACCTTTCAGCCAAGATAGAGTCCCACAGCATGGAAACAGACCCTTCGGTCCAACCAGTCCATAATCCCAAACTAAATTAGTCCCACCTGCCTGCTCCTGGCCCAAATCCCTCCAAACTTTTCCCATTCATGAACTTATCCAAATGTCTTTTAAACCTGTAACTGTACCCACATCCACCACTTCCTCAGGAAGTTCACTCCACACACGAGCCACCCTCTGTATAAAAAAATTGCCCCTTGTGTCTTTTTTAAATCTCTCTCCTCTCACCTTAAAAATGTGTCCCTGAGGCTTGAAATCCCCCATCCTAGGGAAAAGACAAATACCGTTAATCCTACTTATACCCCTCATTATTTTAGAAACCTCTCAACCTCCTAGGGCTCCAGCCCGAAACATCGATTCTCCTGCTCCTCGGATGCTGCCTGACCGAGCAACACACCCGCAACTCTCAACCTCCTACGCTCCAGTGAAAAAAGTCCCAGCCTGTTCAGCCTTTCTTTAGAATTCAAACCTGAGTGAAGCTCACTCAATAGCTGCCAAATTGAATGATAGACCTTCATCCTTCCTATTGCATTGGACTCTCAGCCTGGGATGGGTATCGTTCCAACCTCTAGCCTTCACTTCACCCTGAAAAGTTTCCTTCTTGTCACCAACTTGACACAGAGCTGTGGAACTTGTGAGATTGCACAAAGCATTGATGCCTGTCTGATACTTTATTAACATGATGCTCCCATTTTGCAATCCTCATTTTTGACAGTCATGTACGTTTTATCAAGTCAGTCTGTTGTACAGTGATTTCTCAGAATTGTCAGCTGATACCTCGCCAGCAGCTATCGGTTTTGGCGCTTGTTTTGCTTCTTTCTAGATATTTTGTTTCTAGCCATTTGTACACAAAGCAATTCAGCTTCTTTCATGAAGTGGGGGTGGCGGTGTTGGACGGGGGTGGACAGAGTTAAAAATCACACAATACCAGGTTACGGTCTAACAGGTTTATTTCTGTTGGGCTGTAACCTGGCCTTATGTGTTTTTTTAACTCTACCTTCTTCCTGTTAGAGCACTGCTTTCCTCACACTGGATATGGGTCCTTTTCGTTCATACAGTGTCCGCAACATCAGCAGAACCTGCACTCCAAGGTCTCTTTGTTCAGCAACACTCCCCACGACCTTACCATTAAGTATATAAGTCCTGCCCTGATTTGCCTTTGCAAAATGCAGCACCTCGCATTTATCTAAATTAAACTCCATCTGCCACTCATCAGCCCATTGGCCGATCTGATCAAGATCCCATTGTACTCTGAGGTAACCTTCTTCGCTTTCCACTACACCTCCAATTTCGGTGTCATCTGCAAACTTACTAACTATACCTCCTATGTTCACATCTAAATCATTTATAAAAATAATAAAAAGCAGTGGACGCAGACTGAAGGGTCTGTTTCCGTGCTGTATATCTCGATGACTCTATGTTGTTGTTTATTCTGCAATGATTTCTTCCTTTTTCCCAGAGTGTTATTTTCATTTGGGTTGGACGTCCCTCTGCGTGGTGCAAAAGTTGATTCGTTTTCCCATAAGTACATGACAGTTTATGATAAACAAGCTTCTGCACGTGTCAATAGCTTTCCTGACAGTAAATTCCTCCCCTCTCAACAAATGTGCTCTCACAGCAGGATTTCTTATGTCAAAGGCCCTGATGAGATCAACATCTAGTTTTCTGAATTTTCAGGAATGAGTTGGATGTTTGGGTGTGGGCACAAACTGATCAATGGCCTCCCTCTCCCCTTGAGCTCTTATTATGAATTAATATCATTCATTAATAACATTAATAAGGGATTTCAAAGTGTGGCTTCAAATCCTGTGATTTCCCACCTGCCTCGCATTTCAGTCCCTCAATGAGTTCTAGGTACAACTTGTGACATTTTTTCCACAGCACTGAAAGCAGAATTGCAAATCTGAGACGGGCAGTTTTCAATCAAAAATCAATTCCCTCGCTATTTCAAGTCGAACAAATTCCAGTTCTATCTTGTCGTTCCATTTACTTCCACAGCAACATGGGGGGTGGAAACACACAGCCATTTTGTTAGTACAGTCATAGAGTCATAGAGGTGTACGGCACAGACGCAGATCCTTTGGCCCAACTCATTCATGCTGAGCAGATATTCTAACCTGATTTAGTCCCATTTGCCAGCACTCGGCCCAGCATAGCCCTCCAAACCCTTCCTATTCATATACCCATCCAGATGCCTTTTAAATGTTGCAACTGTACCAGCATCCACCACTTCCTCTGTCAGCTCATTCCATACACACGCCACTCTCTGCGTGAAACAATTCCTCCTTAGGTCCCCTTTATATCTTTTCCCTCTCACCCTAAACCTATGCCCTCTAGTTCTATTTAGTGTCTATTTATCCTATCCATGCCCCTTATGATTTTATAAACCTCTATAAGGTCACCCCTCAGCCTCCAATGCTCCAGGGAAAACAGCCCCAGCCTATTCAGCCCCTCCCTGTACCTCAAATCCTCCAACCCTGGCATCATCCTTGTAAATCTTTTCTGAACCCTTTCAAGTTTTACAATATCCTTCCGATAGGAAGGAGACCAGAATTGCACACAATATTCCAACAGTGGACTAACCAATGTCCTGTACAGCCGCAACATGACCTCCCAACTCCTATACTCTATACTCTGATCAATAAAGGAAAGCATACCAAACGCCTTCTTCACTATCCTATCTACTTGCAACTCCACTTTCAAGGAGCTATGAACCTGCACTCCAAGGTCTCTTTGTTCAGCAACACTCCCCAGGGCCCTACCAGAAAATTAACTGAAAGTTTTGCTTCTTCCTTCTTTCAGTAGTTGGCTGTCCTTAATGCTCTACTCACTTTCAGCTGCTTCCCCATTATCTACAGTGTGGAAAGGGGCTATTTGGCCCATCAGGTTGGCACCAACCCACCAAAGAGCATCACACCCAGACCCAGTCCCCCAAGCAGTCCCCATAACCCCACATTTCTCGTGGCCATTCCACGTGGAGAATGGAGAATGTGACACAGACAGTCACCCGAGGCTGGAATTGAACCCGGGTCTCTGGTGCTGAGAGGCAGCAGTGCTAACCACTGAGCCACCATGCAGCCCCTATCCAAATGAAATGTGCGTTTATTGACTGTACACAAAGCCACTTAGAGCAGAGATGGATGTTCCCTGACCAGGGTAAATCAGCCAGCACAGTAAGGGTGCAGCTGGGGTACACTTGCCCTGTCAAAGATTAGATTAGATTCCCTACAGTGAGGAAACAGGATCTTCGGCCCAGCAAGTCCACACTGACCCTCCGAACAGCAACCCACCCAGATCCATTTCCCTCTGACTAATTGACCTAACACGATGGGCAATTTAGCATGGCCAATTCACCCTAACCTGCACATCTTTGGATTGTGGGAGAAAACCGGAGCACCCGGAGGAAACCCACACTGACACGGGGAGAATTTGCAAACTCCACACGGACAGCCGCCCAATGCTGGATTCAAACCCGGGTCCCTGGTGCTGTAAGGCAGCAGTGATAACCGCTGAGCCACCGTGCTGTCACTAAAGGTGTGGCAAAACCTACCCGATGAAGGGTTGAACTCTCCATGGTAGTGGCCCAGGAGCTGTGATGATTTTCTTTATCACAGAGAACTTGGATGGCACCTCACGATGCATGCACTGTCCCCTTGCTCCCTTACCTGTCATGGCAACCTCCAGATAAAAATACATGCCGACTCATTAGGAACAGGCTACTCACTCTCTTGAGCCTGCCCCGTCACTCATTATGGATGTTGTCGGCTGCAAAGGGACTTAGATATGATGCAGAGCTGGGCTGAGGAGTGGCAGATGGAGTTCAACCCTGTCAAGTGTGAGGTTGTCCATTTTGGAAGGACAAATAAGAATGCGGAATACAGGGTTAACGGTAGGGTTCTTAGTAAGGTGGAGGAGCAGAGGGATCTTGGGGTCTATGTTCATAGCTCTTTGAAAGTTGCCACTCAGGTGGATAGAGCTTGTAAGAAGGCCTATGGTGTATTAGCGTTCATTAGCAGAGGGATTGTATTCAAGAGTCGTGAGGTGATGTTGCAGCTGTACAGGACCTTGGTAAGGCCACATTTGGATACTGCGTGCAGTTCTGGTCGCCTCATTTTAGGAAAGATGTGGAGGCTTTGGAGAGGGTGCAGAGGAGATTTACCAGGATGTTGCCTGGAATGGAGAATAGGTCGTACGAGGATAGGTTGAGAGTGCTAGGCCTTTTCTCATTGGAACGGCGAAGGATGAGGGGTGACTTGATAGAGGTTTATAAGATGATCAGGGGAATAGATAGAGTAGACAGTCAGAGACTTTTTCCCCGGGTACAACAGAGTGTTACAAGGGGACATAAATTTAAGGTGAAGGGTGGAAGGTATAGGGGGGATGTCAGGGGTAGGTTCTTTACCCAGAGAGTGGTGGGGGCATGGAATGCGCTGCCTGTGGGAGTGGCAGAGTCAGAATCATTGGCGACCTTTAAGCGGCAATTGGATAGGTACATGGATGGGTGCTTAAGCTAGGACAAATGTTTGGCACAACATCGTGGGCCAAAGGGCCTGTTCTGTGCTGTATTGTTCTATGTTCTATGTTCTTTGTTCATTATGGTAATCTGCCAACTCCATGTCCTCATCTATCCCAGATAACCTTTCACTCCCTCGCTCATCAAACATCTATTGACCTCTGATTCAAGGGCTCAGCTTCCTTTCGAGGAGGAGTATTTCAAGGACTTGTGACCTTCCGTGAATTCCTGTTGAGCCCTCCCATTGGTTCTCCAGCTTGAAGAGCCCACCCTCTATCTTTATTTGGTCAAGTGGGCACATTCCCTGGCCACCAATTGTCCAGTCCTGCCAAACAAGGACCATGTCAGGTGACTGCACTGTCTGAGGTTTGTGGACTGCATTGGATTTCAGTAAGAAGGCACCAGTCTTAAATGTAAAGTCCTGTCAGTAGGCTCCACAGATGTAAGTTCTCTCCTTTCCACTCAATGGTCTTTGACCTCCGTATTAATGTCGTGCTTTTCCCCATTAACAACTGAGAGCGCAAACAGATTGCCCTCCATTGCCAATCTGATAACATGGAGATTAGCAGGACATTCAGAGAAATATATCATTGCAGTGACAAGAGAGCTCACAAAAAGGTAGGAAAACAAAGATCATGATGTCCTCCTGATTATTTGGACAGTGATTTCTAACAACATTTGAACTGGTAGATGTTAGATTTCAAATGTCTGTGCTGACCTCACCTCCAATCCACAGTGATCTCACCTCTAGTCCATTCTGACCTTACTTCTAATCCGCGCTGACCTCACATCCACTTTGTGCTGACCTCACATCCAGTCCGTGCTGACCTCACCTGCAGTCCAATGATGTCGTAAGTGGTGAGCTTGTAAACTTTGCATTGCACTCATGTGACAATAAACTGATTCTAATTCCAATAGCTGACTTGCACACATATCCCACTGCTGTTCATTGGAACTGGGTTCCCTGTATTACAACATCATCGCAAACGGGCATTTTAAGTAGTGAAGTGTTTTGGATCATTCTGAGGGTATGAAGTTTGCTCCGTATTTACAAGCTCCTTCGTTTCCCTTCAATCATCAAATAGAAGGTCATAGACGCCCCTGATTAGATGACACTGAATAACTTTGATCAGTTCTGGGCTCCACACATGAGGAAGGATACGTAGGCATTGAAGGGAGCACAGTTTCGAGTTAGTGCTGGTGGGAATAAAAGATGAGATTGTGCTCCTTTGAACTCCCAAGTGACTTGGTTAAAGTTTTCAAGCTTTAATGTGAACTGATAGAGTCGATAGTGGAAACGTATTTCTGCTGATTACGGAAGCAAGGAGTAGAGGTCGTACTCTAACCTGAATTGAACGCAGACAAAGTATGATAGAAATCTGAAACTGTTCTACAAACAAATCTAAGAATGATTGATTTCTGTTAGCCAAAGGTATTAAAGGATACAGGGCAAATACAGAGTTAGCTCAGTGGTCAGTATTGTGTTGACATACAGAACAGATATACGCAGGTGAATGGACAACTCCTGTTCCTAATTTCCTTTCACAGGTGACACTGCTTATTAATATTCTTTAAATATTCCACATCGAGCTAACATCATCTACTTCCAGGAGATAGCAAAATAGAGCAGTAATTGTGCTTGCTTTCACAATTGCACCAAGCGAAAGGCCAACCCATTCATCAAGCTTTTCGTTGTCTGCAAACAAATTACTCACAAAGCCCAAAACTTCTCACAGTTACTCTGCATCCCCTTCTGGCAGGATCTGGGAATCCAATTTATTAAGTTGCAATAATTCCCTTGACCACTAGGGGATGCTGAGGCCTGTTGTAATGCATTCTGGGAAGCTTGGCCATCAGGAGGCCAGTTTCCAAACTGCTTTATTAGTCTGTTAAAAGAATATTTCGTTATCATCTATAAAATGTATATGATAGACTGAATGAGGGGAAATAAGAGACCAAAGGTAGAAATAAGCCAGCGTGCAAAGTCCACATTTCCCTTCAGCCTTTTAGATTATTGGTCATACCTACCCAGTAATTGCTTCAAGATTTTTGTACACAATTCTCCAATTTTCTCCCTTCCCACCTACCTACTCCTTCATGACATTTAACACATCAGGATCTTGGTTCAATGGATGTCAATGGATCAACACATCGATGTCTTAGTCCAACACTACACCATGGCTACCCAAATATTTCTCCCTCCAATTTTACATGACTGAAGTCCATAGGACAGTGTTGAATATTTGATCCATCCCATTCCCTCACAGATCTGCGTATATCTGAAACTGGCAGTTCTATTTAGCCCTAATGTGCACTTACATTAACTCTGTACACTGTCCCAAGCAACATCAAAACATCATTCTCAAAGAGTTGACACCAAGCTAGATCATAAAACAGCAAGAAAGCAGTTTTGCCTTGGTTTGAAGAATGAGATCAGATAGAGGCAAAGAAATTTAGTGACAGAATACCAGAGTTTGAAACCATGGCAAAGTCACCAATGATAGAGAGATGGAAATTGAGAATGTGCGAGAGGACAGAATCATAGAATTCCTATAGTGAAGAAGAAGGCTATTTGGTCCATCCACACTGACCCTATCCCCATAACTCTGCACTTCGCACAACTAATCTACAAGTGTCGTTTTTGACCAGGAATCTCTCTCTCGCTCATACTCCGTGGCATTGGCATACATTGGAAGATTTGATACTCAACCTGTTTGGGCGTGGGATAAATACACACTTCTAAAACATCAAGTCCCAAAGTGAGACCCAAGGCTTCTGGCGTAGAGCCAGAGTCACTACCCATTCCAGCACAAGACCTCCTAAAGATGGCATTAATATACAATAATGGAATTATTTTATTCTTCCATTGAACATGGGTGATTTTGGCTAGAATCATAGAACTCTACAGGGTGGAGTCAGCCCACTGACCCTACACTGACTCTCTGAAGAGCATCCTATCCAGACCCATCTCCCTACCCTATCCCTGTATACCTGCATTTCTCAGGCCCAGCCACTCTAACCTGCACATCCCTGAACACTATGGGTAATTTAGCATGGCCAATCCACCCTAACCTGCACATCCCTGAACACCATGGGCAATTTAGCATGGTCAATCCACCCTAGCCTGCACATCCCTGAGCTCTATGGGTAATTTAGCATGGCCAATCCACCCTAACCTGCACGTCCCTGGATACTATGGGTAACTTAGCGTGGCCAATCCACCCTAACCTGCACATCCCTGAACACCATGGGCAATCCACCCTAATCTGCATATCCCTAAACACTATGGGTAATTTAGCATGGCCAATCCACACTAACCTGCATATCTTTGGACTGTGGGAGGAAACCAGAGCACATGGAGGGAACCCCATGCAGACATGGGGAGAATGTATAAATTCTACACAGATAGTCACCTGAGGCTGGAATCGAACCCGGGTCCCTGGCACTGAGAGGCAGCAGTTCTATTTATTGCCCACCCCTAACTACCTTTAAGAAGGTGGTGTTGAGCTTCCATCTTGAATAAAACTGAGTTGCCATGGCATCTTAGAGTGAAGGTAAGAATCAATCCTCTGGAAGTGTATAAAGAACATAATAGCGGATTTTCTTTACCAAAGGACAATGTGAGTTTTTTTAACGATCATGTAGTGTCTGTCACCAGTACCGATAACAGCTTATTTTTAATTCCAGATTTATTTTATGAAGTGAATTTGAATTCCCTCAGCTGCCGTGATTGAATTTAATCTCAGATCTCTGGAATATTGGCCTGGTTACTAGTCATATAACATCCTCAAATTCAATCTAAACACGGTGGGGGGGGGGGGGGGGCTTCCCTCATTTAAAAACGTCTGACATACAAACACTCATACTTACAAACTGGATCCCATACAGAGTTGAAAGTGTTGACGATGAAGGAGGCCCAGGATCTGCATGGGGGAGTTGAAGTGTTCAGCCACAGGGCGGTGGGATTAGTTGGTGCGGATGTATTCTGAAATGATCTGCAAGTTGACATCCTGTACAAGGATGTATTAATATTAATTAAGGATCCACCACGTGAGTGCTTGCTCACACTTAGGAACATTTTTCACTTATTTTATAGAGTACTGTGTTGTATTCCAACTTTCATGCAAATCGACTTACAATTGTACTAACGAGTGGAATCAGTTGTAAGCCGGGAACTGCCTGTAGCACGTTACACTGCAAGTATTCAGTAAAAGTCAGCTGACCAACAATTGTAGTTATAATCTCCCAGCTTCTCTCTCTCTCTCTCTCTGTCACGTCTGTCCTGAAGGTGTCATCTTCCATAGGGGATGCCTCAGAAATGTCCCACTATTTCCTCAATCCAAGATTCCCTGCCACTGTGCCCTCAGCCATCTCCCACATTCTGACCTCAGCACAATGATGATAGGTTCCTCTAGTCCTCACTTACCACCCCCCTCAACATCTGCATCCAAAGGGATTGGAAGCCGTTATTTTGTTTGGATGCCAATACCAGACGGATCTCCCCCTCCCCTCCCCTGTCAACATTCCACAGGGACCATTCCCTCCCGGGCACCCTGGTCCACTCCTCCTCCATTCCCAACAGCTCCCAAACACTTGCCCATCCAATCACAGTTTGTAAACCCTGTCTGTTTAGTTCCCCCTCCCTCCTCTGTATCCAAAGGCCCTGACACACCTTCCAGGTGAAGCAACCCTTTACCTACCCTTCACTCAGTCCAGTCGACTGCATTCATTGCTCACAATGCGCTATCCTCCACACTGGGGAGATGAAACGCTGACTGGGTGATTGCTTGGCAGAACACCTAAATTCTGTCCTTGAAAATACAGCCCTGGACTTGGGGCTGTCTGGCATTTCAACACCACGCCTGTTCCCTGGCCAACATCCCTGTCTTGGGCTTGCTGCAGTGCTCCAGCGAAGCTCAGTGCAAGCTGGAAGAACAGCCACTCCATTTTCCGCTTGGGGACCCTGCAGCCCTTCTGGATTCAACACTGAGTTCAATGACGTTCCACCCTGATTCCATTCTTCCATGCGTTTTTCCCACTCTTACACCCAGTCCTGCTGTTGAGCACAGGCACATATTCCCAAGTACTCCTGGGGCCATTATCACGTGATATTATTCACATTCTGAGGAAGGGTTACTGGATCATAAACATTAACTCTGCTTTCTCTCTTTCCAGATCTGCTGAACTTTTCCAATCTCTGGTTGTTCCTTTATATTATGTGGGCTGCTTTCAGCCATTCTCTCCTGTGCTTAGCTTTTGCTATCACTTACTCAGCTTTTCCGCTGTCCTGGCCTGCTATGTATTACCTCCTGGTTTACCTACTCCTTTTATAACTCTCTCAGTCTGTTTTCCCTGTTCACCTCTCTGCTCACCTCTTTCCCCACTGCCCCCTATTCAGTATCAACACTGTGATGCTGCTGCTCCTTTAACAGGGTTACGTTGGCCTTGGTCTTTGTTTTTCAGAGTGGTCGTAAAGACACAGGTTCCCAGATGTCTAGGTTTGAAGGGTTTTAGGACTTCAGGTAAAAGCTTTTTAAAAAAAAACACCTGTACAATGAAAGAGGAGTGGCCAGCCCTCCCAGTTCAGCTTTTCTCTGGTTTGGTTTTTAGCAAGCAGTCAGTTTCTTGAGACTGCTCTTCAAAGAAACAGCTACATGGGAGAAGGTGCTCTATCCTGAGCCCCTCTGCCATCTCTCTCTCTCTCTCCTGTAAGACCTTGGGTTTGATTTTACCTTTTGTGCCAAGGGGTGGTTATGGGGATTATTGCAGGAATTTGGAACAGCATCGTTAAGTTGGGATGATCTGTTGGGTTTTGGGAGAGGTTAAGTCTGTTCTCCTTTGTTTCATTCGGTAATCTTGCAAATAAATTCTGTTTAGTTTAAAACGGAATGGTTGGGCCAGCTGCTGGAATATCCACTTTACACCTGCTTAAGACAACGAGCAAAGTTAGGATCTGGGCTACTTTCTTGAAATGTTTTGAAGGCCTCTGGATTGGTCCATAACAATACCATTCCTTTCCTGACTCCACTGTTCTGATGGAACATTCAGTCTACCTTCTTCCCATGGATGCTGCCAGACGTGCTGAGTTTTGCCGGCAATTTCTGCTAGTTGCGTTAGCTCTGCCGTCTGTTTCGGTCATGTGGACCGAGGGATGAAGGGCAGCCGGGACACTGAGGATTTCTACCCCTGAGGAGGTGGGTTCCTTGTACCCCACCTGAGCAAGGCAAGATCTCATTGGAAATGGTATTTCCAATGATGCAGCAGACCCCCTGGAGAGTCTGACTTGATTTAAGCTTTGGGTGTTTGAGTCCCAGCACAGGACTTGAACCCACAACCTGATTCAGATCAACTGTGCCACAGGGTCAAGCTGTCGCTATTGTCGCCTCATTCTTTGCAAACAATTGACATGTGGGATCTGCCGGTGCACACCTCTCGGGCTGATTCACGCCGCAGCGGCCCCCTGGCACTGTGCCTTAATTCTAAGGAAAGTATGCAGGCGACGCAGAGAGAGAACAGGGTGTAGCCGAAAGAAAAACACATCTCTACTTCCTGAGCAGTCTGAGTCACCGCGCAATTAAACTTTCTTATATCTTTGTCCCGTGTTCGACTTTGCCGCAACAGTTTTCAAATTTCTTTCACTGATGTTTCGATTCACTGAGGCTTGAATGGTCCAGGTTTTGTGCTTTAGCTGACTGCCAATTAGTTTAATTGGAAATGAAGAGGGCCAATTTAGCAGCAGGCACTCTGAACAGAGTCGAGACTCTAGACCGAGCTCCAGCTGACTTTAGCAAAGGGTGTAGGCCAACAGATTTGTTTGAAAGCACTAGCTTTCGGAGCGCTGTCACAATCACCTGATGAAGGAGCAGCGCTCTGAAAGCTAGGGCTTCCACTTAAACCTGTTGGACTATAACCTGGTATTGTGTGATTTTTAACTTTGTACCCCCCCCAATGCAACACTGGCTCCTCCAAATCATGTTTAGAAAAGGGGTTTCTCAACTGCCTATACCATTTCCTATTCCCTCTCTGTAAAATAAGGCTTTTTAAAGCACCTATTTTTCCTGGTATTGAGTGAATCCAACCTTACCCTCACATTTTGCCTTCTCTCAATATAATATATTGGTTGGTGGTGTGCACTGAACTTCATAGAGAAATCATAGAATCCCTACAGTGCCATTCAGCCCATCGAATCCACACCAACCTTCTGAAGAGCATCCCACACAGACCCACCCCGTCAATCCTATCCCGCTAACCCTGCATTCCCCATGGCTAACCTCACCCAGTCTGTACATCCCTGAACACTACGTGCAATTTAGCACGACCAATCCACCCTAACCTGCACATCTTTGGACTGTGGGAGGAAACCCACGCAGACACAGGGAGAATGTGCAAACTCCACACAGAAAGTCATCCGAGGCTGGAATTGAACCCGGGTCCCTAGTGCTGCAAGGCAGCAGTGTTAACCACTGAGCCACCGTGCTGTGCCGTAGAACACAAAGTTCCGACTTCCAAATCCGTGCTCCAGGCGGGATTGTGTCCACAATCAAGGCCGGGGTGCCAGTCCGATACTGGGTGTGTAGACTTACTATCAGAGGCCCAGTCTTTCAGATGGGAGTGTTAGACGGAAAAACCATTGGTCTGTCAGGGAATAGACTCTGCACTCTTTCACAGGACGGCTGTCTCCCTGATATTCTACGTATTTAATGTCTGCATTTCAACATCACCACAAAATGGAGCATCATAAGTGTGGAAATTCACGAGAATGTGAACTGAATTGATCCCTGTGCACAGAAGCCCAACATAACGAAAGTCCAGAGACAGTATGTTCCTGTCATGGTGAAAGGCAAGGCAGTAGCTGTAGGGAATGCTGGATGAAGAGAGAAATTGAGGTTTTGATCAAGGAAAAGAAGGAAGCCTGTGTCAGGTATAGACAGCGGAGGTCGAGTCAATCCTTAGAAGAGTATAAAGGCAGTCGGAGCCTACTTAAGAGGGAATTCAGGAGGACAAAAAGGGGACATGAGATAGCTTTGGCAAATGGGGTTAAGGATAATCCAAAGGGATTTTATAAATACATGAAAGACAAAAGGGTAGCTAGGGAGAGAGTAGGACCCCTTCTATGATCACCAAGGCAGCCTACGTGTAGAACCGCAAGAGATGGGGGAGATACTAAACATGTATTTTGCATTAGTGTTTAATTTCGAGAAGGACATGGAAGATGTAGAATGTGAGGAGATAGATGGTGATATCTTGAGAAATGTCCATATTACAGAGGAGGAAGTGCTGGATGTTTTAATATGCAGAAAGGCAGAGAAATTCCCAGCACCTGATCAGGTGTACCCCAGAGCTCTATGGGAAGCTAGAGAAGTGATTGCTGGGCCCCTCGCTGAGATATTTGTATCACCAATAGTCACAGGTGAGGTGCCGGAAAACTGGAGGTTGGCAAACGCGGTGCCACTGTTTAAGAAAGATGGTAAGGAAAAGCTAGGGAATTATAGACCAGTGAGCCTGACATCGGTGGTGGGCAAGTTGTTGGAGGGAATCCTGAGGGACTGGTTTTACATGTATTTGGAAAGGCAAGGACTGATTAGGGATAATCAACATGGCTTTATGCATGGGAAATCATGTCTTACAAACTTGATTGAGTTTTTTGAAGAAGTAACAAAGAGGATTGATAAGGGGAGAGTGGTGGATGTGCTTTATATGGACTTCAATAAGGCGTTCGACAAGGTTCCTCATGGGAGACTGGTTAGCAAGGTTAGATCACATGGAATACAGGGAGAAATAACCATTTGGATATAGAATTGGCTCGAAGGTAGAAGACGGAGGGTTGTTTTTCAGAATGGAGGCCTGTGACCAGTGGAGTGTCACAAGGATCGGTGCTGGGTCCACTACTTTTCGTAATTTATATAAACGATTTGGATATGAAAATAGGAGGTATAGTTAGTAAGTTTGCAGATGATACCAAAATTGGAGGTGTCGTGGACAGTGAAGAAGTACAATGGGAGCTTGATCAGACTGGCGAATGAACTGAGAAGTGGCAGATAGAGTTTAATTTAGATAAATGTCAGGCGCTGCATTTTGGAAAGGCAATTCAGGGCAGGACTTATACACTTAATGGTAAGGTCCGAGGGAGTGTTGTTGAACAAAGAGACCTTGGAGTGCAGGTTCATAGCTCCTTGAAAGCAGAGTCACAGGTAGATAGGATAGTGAAGAAGGTGTTTGGTATGCTTTCCTTTATTGGTCAGAGTATTGAGGACAGGAATTGAGAGGTCACATTGCCACTGTACAGGACATCAGTTAGGCCACTTTTGGAATACTGCATTCAATTCTGATCTCCCTACTATAGGAAGGATATTGTGAAACGTGAAAGGGTTCAGAAACGATTTACAAGGATGTTGCCAAGGTTGGAGAGTTTGAGCTATAGGGAGAGGCTGAATAGGCTGGGGCTGTTTTCCCTGGAGTGTCGGAGGCTGAGGGGTGACCTTATAGAGGTTTACAAAATCATGAGGGGCATAGTTGGGTTAATAGATAAGGTATTTTCTCTGGGGTAGGGGAGTCCAGAACTAGAGAGCATAGGTTTAGGGTGAGAGGGGAAAAATGTAAAAGAGACCTAAGGGGCAACTTTTTCACACAGAGGGTGGTGCGTGTATGGAATGAGCTGCCAGAGGAAGTGGTGGAGGCTGGTACAATTATATCATTTAAAATGCACCTGGATGGGTATATGAGTAGGAAAGGTTTGGAGAGATATGGGCTGGGTGCTACAAATGGGACTAGATTTATCTCGGATATTTGGTTGGCATGGATGCATTGGACTGAAGGGTCTGTTTCTCCCTGTATGTCTATTACCATCTGGGACAAAGCAGCTCGCTTGATTGGCACCGCATCCACAAACATCCACTCCCTCCACCACCGACGCTCAGTAGCAGCAGTGTGTACTACCTGCATGATGCACTGCAGACACTCACCAAAGATGTAGGGAGTCTCATTCCTACTGTTGTGAGAGGTTGATGGAGAGTGGGGGAGAGATTGAGTGAGAGGGGAAACGAAGAGAGAGGCAGAGATTGAGTGAAGGGGGGGGACTGAGAGAGGAGAGATTGAGTGAGAGAGGTCAGGGAACGAGAGAGGGAGAGATTGCGTGAGAGAGGGACAGAGAGAAGGGGAGAGATTTAGTGAGGGGGCATGGAGAGGGGGAGAGATTGAATGAGAGGGGGATGGAGAAAGGGAGTGATTGAGTGAGGGGGACGGAGAAAAGGAGTGATTGAGTGAGGGGGATGGAAAGAGGAGTGATTGAGTGAGAGGGGGATGGAGAGAGGACTGATTGAGTTAATGCAAGCAGGAGATGACATAAAGACGGTTATCTTGCTTTCATTTCCAGACGTTTATTTTGAACGCTCTAGCTTGGCAGGAAACCATCCTGGCATTGATTTGACGTCAAGCACAGGATGGTGAGGGAACAAAAAGCTGCTGGCACAGGAAATTACTTAAGTTCCCTCATCACCTGTCTAATTTCCTCAGCCACAAGTCAACTGAGGAGATGCAGTGCGTGAAATCGATAAGAGAGGTTGTTTCCCTTTGTTTCAGGGCTTCCTCATGAGTTTGTCTTGAGCCTGCAACAGTTCCGATAATGGGAACGTACAATCACTTGTATCCGCTGTGAGGTGACGGGTTCCAGCGCTCCTAAGAGAACAATGGAGCTATCTATCCACTGGGGCTGAACGTCCTCCTGTACTATCCCACTGTCAACAAAATGCCAGTAAAATGGCCCCTCACGGTGCCTTTGACTGGAGGGAATAGCAGCTGCTCCCAGCTCCTGGGAGGAGTCTACCCTCTCTGCTTCAGGTCTTACCTTCAGCAAAACGCCTCACTGGTGGCACCATCTATTTAAGACACACGTCACGGTTTTCCTCTGTGGCCTTCCACTCAGAAGCTGCACTCTGTCCATGCTCAGTGACCGCGTTAATGAAAACGTCAACTGACGTTCCTTGATTATGTCCATAAGACGTCAGAACAGAAATTAGGCCGTTTGGCCCATCGAGTCTGCTCCACCATTCAATCATGGCTAATAAGGTTCTCAACCCCATTCTCCCGCTTTCTCTCCATAACTTTGGATTCCCTTGACAATGGAAATCCTATCTATCTCCGTCTTAAATATACTCAACGATCTGGCCTACATGGGCATTGGATTCCACAGGTTCACCGCCGTCTGGCTGGTGAAGTTTCTCTTCATCTCCATCCTAAAGGCTCTTCCCTTCACTCTCAGGCTGTGCCCTTGGATCCCCATCTCTCCTAACAATGGAAACATCTTCCCAACATCCACTCCATGCTTTGAGGAGATGCAGATTAAGGCTTAGGGAAAGGTTCTCCAGTTCTAACTGTGCTTAGAGGGGTAGGATTGGGAGTTGGATTAGTGAAGGAACCATATTGGGGTGTGTACGGTTGGTGTTATTAATGGTCAGGCCTGATCACTTTATGGCCTTGGTGTATGGCATTGCTTAGAAATATCGGCTTGATACTTAATTAGCAAGCTAGCATCCAGACTCTGTTCCTCCACTTTGGAGGCGATGACAAATTGGCAATAAGACCAACAAGGAGACACTGGTGATAGCTTGTGTGTAATTGCTTGTAACAAAGTAAGCAGTCTGTAATTAAATTTTCTCAAGTTTCACAAGATTGTAACATCAGAACCTAGTCAACCTTGCCTTTTCTTCCTGGAGAGTTACTCCCCAGGAGTTACTGGATATGAGACAATCATCAGGGAGCAAAAATAAAAGTCACTGGAGAGATCAAGAAGAATTAAGAAAATACTCAGATATTATTGGAAAAGGGCACATTTTTGTCCGAGATATCCATCTTGCACTCAACAAGACAATTTGCATGAATACCAGCTGGAGGAGGATACCAGCATTTATACTGTTTGAGGTCAGAGTGCCAATGGGTTGACTCTGACTGGTAGAGGCATTGCCATGGAGAGTGCACCGACTGACGACGATCGACAGTTAACTGCCAAGTTTCATTCAAGCCCTAAATGAGGGCAGGTTGACTCTGATTGGCCGGGATGTGGTCCTGAAAATTGAATAAGTGAAATGAGTGTCACCTGTCCCGTGAAAACAGGTGCAGTGCATGTCCATGTTCTATCAACACATGTCAGAATCTGTGCAGTCTGTGGTACATGCATGAGCATGACTGACACACCTGAAATATGTGCCGTGACTGAACCCAGAGAAGGGAATGGCCAGGTAAGAGAGGAAATTGCCCCTCACCTCCATTTTACATGGTACACAATTGCTGTTCAGGACATGACACTATACCTTCGGCTAAAGGAAGTTGATGCTATTAACACCTGCCATTTTGCGTAAACACTAATCATCTTGCTGTTTAACTGTTGCACTGAGCAAGGTAAAGCCAGCTTTCGACTCGGGCCTACATGCCAAGGGTGTGTCGTTGGATTGTCAACTTGGCTGGCCTGCCACATCATTTATCACTGTCAACACGCTCATCAAAGCTGTCACCTTCTTCCACAGCTGTTTCTTTCACACATGTGTCATGATTTTAAGGTGTTGGGCGTTTGAAATTGATACCCTCTCACAAATTGACAACACTTAAATGCCTCAGTCATCTCTGGAACTGTCAGTGGATCAGAGAATATTCTGCCCTTCCTGACTCAGACTGACTGGGTTTGTTGTCAAAGTACACACAGGATTCAGAATATGATACACAGAGGGATTGCCTCATGTGTAAATGGCACATTGTTCCTTACCCATTGAGCAACTGAACCCCACTGGCTGAAAAACTTCAATAGCACGTTTTGTTTATTTATCTCCAATGCATCACTAGATTATTTTTTCTCTCTCGACAAAGAAAGTTTTGGATTATTACCAGGACCTAAGAATAGGTCAAATGACTTTGCACCCAAAGGGTACTTCTGTCTTCGAGTGTAGCCGTTGTTATCATGTGGGAAATGGGGCAGATGAGAGTTGCATAGCAAGATTCCACCAAAAAAACGTTGACACTGGCCCGCACTGTTTTCGCAGCTGACTCAGTCTTTCAGGCCCACTGAAGTACTTTGGTACAACATTCACTTTTGTATTGTCACAAAGGCAGGGGCCAATCGATGCACACTGACACCATGATGTCCAAACAGCGTCATGGAGATGTAGAGCATGGAAACACACCCTTCGGTCCAACCCGATGATGCTGACCAGATATCTCAACCCAATCTAGTCCCGCCTGCCAGCACCCGGCCCATATCCCTCCAAACCCTTCCTATTCATATACCCATCCAAATGCCTCTTAAATGTTGCAATTGGACCAGCCCCCACCACTTCCTCTGACAGCTCATTCCATACACGTACCACTCTCTGCGTGAAAAAGTTGCCCCTTAGGTCTCTTTTATATCTTTCCCCTCTCACCCTAAACTCATGCCCTCTAGTTCGGGACTGCCCCACCCCAGGGAAAAGACTTTGTCTATTTTATCCTATCCATGCCCCCTTATGATTTTATAAACCTCTATAAGGTCACCCCTCAGCTTCCAGGGAAAACAGCCCCAGCCTATTCAGCCTCTCGCTATAGCTCAAATGATCTGCTTTTGCGACAGAAACTGTGACCACTGGAGAGAGGGAGCACAGGGTTAGTGTTTCGATTCTGACGCCCTTTATTCAGAACTCAAAAAAGGTTAACCCGGTTTCTCTCTCCTCAGATGCTGCCCGACCTGCGGAGTTAAAAGGAAAAAGCTGCACTTTGTGAACGGTCTGGTTCCACATTTATTGCTTTCCAAGGGGCCAGATTCTCCAAGCGGTTGCTCCAGCATGAATGTGGATCATTTAATGTTTCATATTCAGCACATAGCCTTTTCCTGTCAGGATGCCACAGAAAATTCTGAAACAAAATTAAACCTTAATTGGGGAAGAAAAAGGTTAATCATGAGGCTTTGTTTTATGGTTTCAAATGATTTTGTTTTAATGGAGGGCACCGAGGGGCAGCAATGATAGCATCATTTAAGATCTATCTAGACAGATACATGTATGGGCAGGGAGCAGAGGGATACAGACGCTAAGAAAATAGGCAGCAGGTTTCGGTGGAGGATCTGGATCAGCGCAGACTTGGAGGGCAGAAGGGCCTGTTCCTGTGCTGTAATTTTCTTTGTTCTTCTGCTCCAGAGAAACCTGTTTGGGTGATACAGCTACAGCAACGGTTAAAGCAAGTCCCCTCATATTTGTGAACACCTTTGACCCCAATGTTGTTGAGACAATGAGCCATTCTGTGTGATTAGAAGCTGGTTTGATCGTAAAATTGGTCGCTGGAGAAAAATGATTTGATTTGATTTGTCATCACATGTACCTAAGTACAGTGGAAAGTTTTGTTTTACAAGCAGTGCAGGCAGATCATAGCAAACAAGGAGATACAGATCATCGGGTGCTCAGACAGAGTGAGGTATACAGGGTACACTGCATAGGAGGTTTGCAAAACAAGATCAACATTAGATTTGAGATCTGAGAGGACCGTTCATCAGTTTAATAATGGCAGGAAAGAAATAATTCTTAAACCTGCTAGTGTGTCTGTTCAAGCTTTTGTATCTTCAGCCTGATGGAGGAGATTGTAGAAGACATTACCAGGGTGAGATGGGTCATTGATGATGTTGGCAGCGTTTCCACAGCAACAAGCCACATAAATGGAGTACATCGGTGGGAGGTTGGCTTCCGTGATGGTCTGGACTGTGCACACAATTTTCTGCAGTTTCTTACTGTCCCGGGCAGAGCAGTTGCCACACCAGGCCATTATGCACCTGGACAGTTTGCTTTATGTTGGTGTATCTGTAGAAGATGGTGAGGGGCCTTATGGACATGCTGTACTCCCTCAGCCGCCTGAGAAAGAAGAGGCGTTGTCACCATTTCCAAAGACAAGATTTACTCTAAAAGAGTCATAAAGATCTGGAGTACCTTTGGCCCAATGATTCTGTGTTGCTCAAAAACAGCCAGCTAATCATCCTCATCCCGTTTTCCCAACCCTTGGCCCAGAGCCTTGTGTGCCTTGGCATCGCAAGTGCACCTAAATATGTCTCAAGGCTTTCTGCCTCTCCCACCCTTACAGATTCCCAGAACCCTTTGGGTGAAAGTGTTTCCCTCACATCCCCATCTAACACTCTTGTCCCTTTCCTTAAATCCACACCCTCCTCAGTCATTGATCACTCCACCAAGGGGAAACGTTCCTTCCTATCTACTCTCTCTATGCCCCTCATCATATTATACGTCTCAGTGATATCCCCCATTGCTCTAAGGAAAACAGTCCCAACCTGTCCAATCTCTTCATCACTGACACTCCCCGGCACATGCTTTGCTGACAAAATTGTAGTGAGCAAAAGTCAAAAAAAGTAAATGCAGAGCTATTTTGATTTCACGTTTCTTCCATTGATAAATAAATCCAATCTATATGTTTCGCTATCATAGAATCCCTACAATGTGGAAACAGGCCCTTCGGCCCAACAGGTCCGCACTGACCCTCTGAAGAGTAATCCACCCAGACCCATTGCCCTAACCTTATTACCCTATATTTACCCCTGACAAATGCACCTAACTGACACATCCCTGGGCACTATGGGCAATTTAGCATTGCTAATCCGCCCTAACCTATACAACCCTGGACTCTATGGGTAATTTAGCATGGCCAAACCACCCTAACCTGCACAATCCTGGACACTACAGATAATTTAGCATGGCCAATCCACCCTAACCTGCACAACCCTGGACACTACAGGTAATTAGCATTGTCAATCCACCCTAACCTGTACACTACAGGTAATTAGCATGGCCAATCCACCCTAACCTGCACAACCCTGGACACTACAGGTAATTTAGCATGGCCAATCCACCCTAACCTGCACAACCCTGGACACTACAGGTAATTTAGCATGGCCAATCCACCCTAACCTGTACATTACTGGTAATTAGCATGGCCAATCCACCCTAACCTGCACAACCCTGGACATGACAGGTAATTTAGCATGGCCAATCCACCCTAACCTGTACACTACAGGTAATTTAGCATGGCCAAACCACCCTAACCTGCACAACCCTGGACACTACAGATAATTTAGTATGGCCAATCCACCCTAACCTGCACAACCCTGGACACTACAGATAATTTACCATGGCCAAACCACCCTAACCTGCACAACCCTGGACACTACAGATAATTTAGTATGGCCAATTCACCCTAACCTGCACAACCCTGGACACTATGGGCAATTTTGCATGGCCAATCCACCCTCACCTGCACATCTTTGGACTGTGGGAGGAAATGCACACAGACACTCACCCGAGGCTGGAATCAAACCCGGTTCCCTGGTGCTGTGAGGCAGCAGTGCTAACCATTGAACCACCGTGCTGTTAATTATGCATACTACAGTAAAGACTTGGCAATTTACGTTTAGAATTGTGTGGATGCCAAGTTTTTATTTTAGTTAGATTCGTTTTAAGAAACTATATATATTTTCTTGCCCCTTGGTAGAGATATTTTCTAATCAATCTCTTCCAAGATGTTATTAATCACCCCTGGAGTAGGTCAGACTTGAATCCAAGCTTCATGACTCATGTAGGTATGTATCAGGAGAGAGATGATAAACAAGCAATTGGTGCTAGCCTGATATTGTTCTTGTCTTAAAGTTTCCATTCACCACTCTGATTCCCATGACCAACCCCTTCAATTCCCTTTACTTTGTTCAGATTTTCCTGCATCAACTTCCTGCTCAAGACCCTGTATACCAATCTGTTCTGTGTAAGAGTCACGCGACCTGAAACATTAACTGTGATTTCTCTCCGCAGATGTTGCCAGACCTGCTGAGCTTTTCCAGTAATTTGCGTTTTTTGTTGCTATAATCCAGGTTGGTCGAGTCTCTGAATCCTCACACTCCAATGAGTCAGTGTTGGACTTTCTCCCAGGATAGAACACCTTTCTGTATTATTGCCCCAAATTGAATATAACACTGTCCCTGACTCTGGTTTGAATACTTTATTCATCATGTTCATGGGGTGGCACGGTGACTCAGTCATTAGCACTGCTGCCTCACAGCGCCAGGGACCCAGGTTCGATTCCAGCCTCGGGTGACTGCCTATGTGGGGTTTGCACATTCTCCTCTTGTCTGAGTGGGTTTCCTCCAGGTGCTCTAGTATCCAAAGATGTGCAGGCTAGGGTGGATTGGCCATGCTAAATTGTCCAGGGATGTGTAGGTTAGGTGCATTAGTCAGGGGTAAATGTAGAGCAATAGAGGAGGGGAATCGGTTTGGGTAGGGTTGGCGTGGGCTTCTGCATTGTAGCGATTCTGATTTGTAAAATCTATTTCAGAAACCTTTCAATTTGATACCACCATTGGAGTATTGTGCACAACTTTGGTCTCACTGCCATAGAGGGAGTGCAGGGGTAGTTCTCTTGGTGGTAGCAGAGTTGGCTGGGCTGTCATAGAATCCCTACAGCGTGGAAACAGACCATTCGGCCCAACAAGTCCACACTGACCCTCCGAAGAGCATCACGCTCCCTTTCTCCATCCCTGTAACCCTGCTTTTCCTATGGCTAATCCATCTAACCTACGCATCCCTGGATGCTACGGGCAATTTAGCGTGGCCAATCCACCCAACCTGCATATTTTTGGACTGTGGGAGGAAACCGGAGCACCCGGAGGAAACCCACGCAGACACAGGGAGAATGTGCCAACTCCACACAGACAATCGCCCTGTCCTTTGAGGAGAGATTGGTATGACTGGGCCTGTATTCACTGGAAGGATGAGAGTGGAATCTGATTGAAACGTGAAGAATTCCAAGACAGCTGGACAGACATGGGTGCAGGAAAGATGCTTCCTTTGGTTGGAGAGTCTAGTACCAGGGAATTAGGAATTAGGTTTTATTGCCACATGGACTCGAGTACAGGAGTACACTGAAAAGTCAGCAGTCCCACAGCCATCTTGGATACAAAAGTACAAAATCTTAGAAACAAAGTAGAGAAACGAAGAAATAAGTTAAAAGTTCAACATTACAGTTCTTCGCATTATAAAGCAGTAAACAAAGAAATTAGGTTAAGTTCAAAATTACTGTCCTTCTTCAGTGATGGCTTACTCCTGCTCATAGTTTCTTGAATCTTACAGATGTCGCAAAGATAACTAGGGACAGGCAACAAAATCGCTGACAGCCAGCAACACTCATGTCCCGCAAATGAATTTTATAACACTCGTTCCAAGACAGTACTCAGGGCCTGATCGTAATGCACTTAATCTTGACAAAATGTATTCCACAGCTGCTTACAACCCAAAGGGCAAAAGAATGTCAAATTGGAAATTGTACTGGCATTGTGTTTAGGGATGGGCAGCTATATCACAACATCCATGAGGGGCCAACGGTGTTTAAAGGCTTCTAGGGTGAATCCTAGAGGGCTGCTTTAGCCATGAAGAGATAATGGCAAACACGACCACTTACAGAGACAGAGCAAGTATTGAAAATTGAGATCACTTGGTGTTCAGACCCTTAATTATAGCTCTTTAAGGTACTGAGTTGCCCTGAACAATTAGAACTGGCGGATTTAGAAAATTATTAGCAGAGAGGTACTTTGGCTGAGCTTCCAATTTAGTGGAACCCGATTTTGGAGCAATTTCCCCAAATTTGCTTTGTAGCTTGAGCTCTTTTGGAAAAATGAAAGACAAATTGTGTTTGCCTTGAGGGCAGGTGGTTTGCTTCTCTCTGCTGAATGAAGCCTCCATCTTCACAAACATCAACACGTCCTTTGGTTTCGGCGTAAAGTTATAATCGCAGCCCCTGTTGTCCTGGAGGAAGGAACTGATGTTGATTAAGTCGGTGTAGCGTGCGAGAGGTGGTCACGCCCTTCTGAGTAAATCAATGTGCTCATTGTCAGGCAGATAAAGCCACAACTATCCTTGGCAACAGATGAAAAGCATCAGTTACTGCACATGCTCAGATGCCAACCACTTCGGGCTCCTGTGTAATCATGTGGTTTGTGATTGGTTAAGGCGGTTTGTTTCATCGTGTGAGACCGACAAAACTGTCTTCCCCCCCCCCCCCCCCCACCCCCATCCTCACGCAAACCCAAGAGGGCTCCGTTGAAAATCAAAAGGTAGCCGCAACTTTTGCGGATCCCAATTAATCGTGGACGCAAATTAAAACTATGGGTAAGGGCCTCGAAAGGAACGGTTCAAAATGGCTCCCCATCTTGATGGGGAGGTAGTGGGGTACTGGGAAGGTCACGTATTTCCGGGGATGTGGGTTCAAATCTCACAATGGTCGATGATGAATTTTGAATTCTATAAAATCTGGAATTGAAATCTAAGTCTAATAATTGTCACAAAAGCCCATCTGGGGTCATTAGGGAAGGAAATCTGCTGTCCTTACTTAGCCATCCATGTGATTCCTGACGCCTAGGTGCGAATGGCTCTTGACTGCCCTCTGAACTGGCCATGCGAGCCCCTCAGTTCAACAGCATTGAGGAGCATTAACAAACTCTGGCCTTGCCGACGATGACAACATCCCAAACAAGAATAAAAAAAACAAGATGGCTGCCTATGCGTGGAACCTGTTGGTGCCATTTTGAATACTGAAACAAATTTCTAGAAGTGTGCCACTCAAGTGAAGTTGGGAAATAGGAGATAGTGAGGACTATAGATGCTGGAGAGTCAGAGTCGATGAAGTGTTGGGAAATAGGTCAGTTGTGTGTAGTTTGTAAGTTGCAAATGGTTCTGCATCAAGAGGATTATGCGTTAAAGTACCACTGCAGAAATGTCACCACATACTTCAGTACAAAAGAACATGATGTACAGTCAGTTTTCTGACTCTGAATTGAATTCTCCTGCCCTCACAGATGAACGTAAAAGATTCCATTGCACTCTGAGAAACAGCAGATAGGTCTTGACCAATATTTGCTCCCCAACTAGATATAGGACAAAACTGAAGTATGGCTTCATAGACTCCCTACAGTGTGGAAATAGGTCCTTCAGCCCAACAGGTCCATACCAACCCTCCGAAGTGTAACCACCCAGACCCATTCCCCTACCCTATATTTACCAACGCCCCTAACCTACACAAAGCTGAACACAATAAGCAACTTAGCATGACCAATCCACCCTAACCTCCACATCTTTGGATTGTGGGAGGAAACCGGAGCACCTGGAGGAAACCCATGCAGACAAGGGAAGAATGTGCGAACTCCACACAGGCAGTCACCCAAGGCTAGGATCGAACCCGGGTCCCTGGCACTATTGAGTCAGCAGTGCCAACCACTGAGCCACTGAGCCCCTTTGGATAGACAGGGCACTGGGGAGACTACATTGGGGGTATTGTACACAGTATTGGTTGCCTTATTTACAAATAAGTTGGAAGCATTTCAGAGATGGTTTACCAGCCTAGCACCTGGAGCGGGTGCCTTATGAGAAACTGGACTTTCCAAAAGTAAATCGCAACTTGACCGAAATATATGCAAGTGTTGACAGCAAGGGTGAGGAGACGATGTTCCTGTAGTGGAAGATTCTAGAACTCGGGTTGCTATTTCAGAATAAAGGGTTGCACGTTGCAGACTGAGGTGAGGAGAATTGTTTTATCCCACAGCAGGTCAAGAGACATTAGAACCATCTTCCTGGAATAGCGTCAGAACCACAGAGTCCTTGAATCTTTGTAAAGCCAAGCAAGGGAGATTCTCGATAAGTCGGGGTGAGGGGTTGGCGGTAAAGGGAAGGTGGAGTAATCGGACCAGCCCCGATCGAACCAAATGGCAGAGTGAGGCAGCAGGGGCCTACTTTGCCTCTGGACTTGGATGCCTGCCCGGACTTGTACAATGGCGTGTCGGGTGGAAACTGGCCTCCTTCCCTCACCGCCGCGGTGAGAAAGTGCAGTGAAACACCTTGGCGCTCCGAGTGGCGCTGCCACAATTTAAAATGGCCTCCTGCTGTGCTCTGGCCTCACCCCTAAAGCAAAACAGATGGAAGTGTTGTGCACAGCAGCAGCTGGAACCCATCAGAAGATGTATCACTCCAGACCAGAGCCAGAAAGTGCAGTGGAAAACTTTCCCATACGTTTCTCCTGCTCAACAACTCCAGCAATTATACTTGGGGTGTTTACTCGCGAGAGTATCAGGTCAGATTTCTCAAGGCCTCGGGCTTCCTGCAGAGACTGGATCTCTTGGTCACAGTACTCGTGACTCTCAGTTAAGGAAACTTAAGATGAAGAGTCACTCAGAATGTGCCCTATCTATGGCCAGGTCAAAAACAGAGGGGGGAAAGGGTCTCTCAGCACCCTCTATCGCACGTCAGCTCAGTGGTTAGCACTGCTGCCTCACAGCACCAGGGACCCGGGTTTGATTCCACCTTCGGGTGACTGTCTGTGTGGCGTTTGCATGTTCTCCCCGTGTCTGCGTGGGTTTCCTCCCACAATCCAAAGATGTGCAGGTTAGGGTGGATTGGCCATGCTCAATTTCCTCACAGTGTCCAGGGATGGGTGGGTTAGCCATTGGAAATGCAGAGTTATGAAGATTGGGTAGCAGAGTGGGTCTAGGTGCGATGTTCTTCGGAGGGTCAGTATCGATGTGATGGGCTGAATGGCCTACTTCCACAGTGGTGAGACTCCTAAGGCATGGGCTTCTATATTCTGCAAACAATTTCAAGCCTCCCCAGGGAGCTCCTGATTCCTTTTAGATGAGGCTGCACACATTGTCCTTACTGACAGCGAGTGGTACCAGATCAGTGAATGACTGGGGAGGTGGGGGGGGGGGGGGGGGGTAAGACACTGGCAGATTCCACATGTGGTTCCAAGCTTCAAGCTGCTGAAAGGGGGTGTACGGGCGGTAGGGTGATGGACCAGTTACACTCTCCCTCCACCACACAGAAACACACAACAAAGGGCAATGTGAAAAGGGTAGGGGAGTGGAAGAGATTGGATAGCTCTGAGCTAGCACACACGCAATGGGTTAAATGGCCTCCGTTGGAGGATCGATGATACTCTAATGGGCGTGGAGCCTGCACTCTCAATGTGAAAGACAAGTGAGGTGCTACACAGATCCAGATGCCACCAAATAAAAGATGGCACTTTTGAAGACAAAGCTCTATCTCTATGAAGATCTTTTAAACCCTGCGGAGCAGATGCTGCAAGGAATAGGGAAAGCCAGTACAATTATATCATTTATTACCAGGGGAGGCTATACTTCAGTTATACACTGTTTATGATGACGTAGAACAGATTTGGTAAGGTTGGTCCAAATAAACTATGTTCTCAGGGTGAGGGTGTCGCTGGCTCGGCCAACATTTATTAGCCCGAGGGCAGCAAAGAGTCAACCACGTTGCCGTGGGTCCAGAGTCAGGTCGGCCAGACCAGGTAAGAAGAGCAGTCCTGTCCTAAAAGAACCAGATGGGTTTTTCTCACAATCGATTCATTTAGACTCTTAATTCCAGAATTAAATTCAAATTCAATAAACCCGCTGTGTCAAATTCAATGAATCAGTAAATCACAAAATCTGCCATGGCAGGATTCAAACACAGGTCCCCAGAACTTGCCCTTGGTCTCTGATTTAACAGTCCAGCAATAACACCACTAGGCCAACACCTCACCCACCAATTGAACAACGAAGCAGACTCGAGCTCCCTCCTCTGTGAAATTGTAGAGGTTGTTTTAGGAGAAAGGTTATTGATTCTGACTCCTTTGACCATGGGAATGGCATACCCCTTAAAGACCCAAACTAACTCCAAACAGTTGTTGCCATGTTTTTTTATTCATTTTCCCAACAGCTTGCCATCCAACACCTCGTCTCTGGCAACGCGGTGACTCCTGGCAGACATGTCGCCCTCTTGTGGAGCAGTCGGTAGGGCCCCAAAACCTCAAGGAGAAAGTGAGGTCTGCAGATCCCCAAAACCTCAAGAAAAGCTTACTGGAGGGCAATCCGGTCCCAACTAGACGATGATCAGTGGCAGGGTTAAAACGTTTGGAGCTTTTGTGAAGTAAACATGTTCTTTTTTAAAGACCAAATCCTCCAATTGGAACTGGGGGAGGGGAGTTAATAGGGAGTGGGTGGTGTTTGTTTTATCTAAAGACCTACAATTACAGTCAGTCACCATTGCCACAGAGTGAGTAAGATCAGGAAGCATTTATATAGACAAAAACTGTTGGCAAAGATTGAGGGAAAAGGTTGGCCAAGCATCGATGTAAAGTGGACCAAATGACAAGAAAACTCTCATTGCCTTCTGAGAAAATCAGATCTTTCTTGGCACATTTATCCAGAGAATGTGTGTCACTCCAGTTCCAGGTTTCACCAACTTTTTCTCCTAAAGCTCTGCATGGATAGCACTCAAGTCCAAACTGCGCTGGGTCAATTCTTGCTCAGTAAGATTGTTGAGGGGCCAAGATGGGTAAATACAGTTACTGATATGGATGACAGAATAGGCTTGAAGGGATGAACGGCCTGGTCTGGTGGCCCATGTTCCTGTCACACACATGCCCCAGCTTCTAGATGTCCCACAGCTTCTCCCTGACCGGAGGGGGGGCGGGGAGCACGCTATAGGTGGCAGCCAATTTAATGAAGCCCCTACTCCTGGCAGTGGGTAGGGAGTGAGGAGTAGAAACCCACCCCCCTCCAAACAGCTCATCGCCACCCTCCCCACCCTCCTGGTCGCCACCAGATCAGTGATTCCATCCTCTATGTGAGATAGGATTAATTATGCACCTCCAGCAATCTTAAATGATCGAATTTTACATTCAGTGTGAGGGAGAGAAGAATGGATCTAAGATGAGTGTTTTAAACTTAATTAAGGACCAGTATCAGGGCCTGAAAGCAAAACTGGCTGAAATGTAGTGAAGAAGGTTAAGGGGGGTTAGACCAATCTAGATATGGTGGCAGACATTTAAGGCGATATTTCAGAAGACACAAAACAGATCCATTCCAATGGAAAAGAAAAGACGAGGGCCCTTCCCAGCTCAGATACTGGATGCTTCAGTTCCTGGCGAGTATATGAATAGGGACTCCCACTTCCACAATGTCCACTCCAGACCCTGATCCCATGTTTGGCACACATCATTGATGAGTTGGCCACTTGGCCCCCCCGAAGCCTGCTCTCCCAGTTCATAAGATCACGGCTGTTCTCGCTGAAAACCTGCCCCCACATTCCCACCCACCTCGACAACCTTTCATCCCTTTGCTCACCAGGGTTCTATCCAGACCTGCCTTTAAAACAATATTCCACTACAGCGATTCCAAACCTTACAAGATAGACAGGAAGGAGGCTGGAAGAACACAGCAGGCCAGGCAGCATCGGGAGGTGGAGAAGTCGATGTTTTGTGTGTAACCCTTCTTCAGGACAAATATCC
Organism: Chiloscyllium plagiosum; assembly: GCF_037043375.1. Taxonomy (NCBI): domain Eukaryota; kingdom Metazoa; phylum Chordata; class Chondrichthyes; order Orectolobiformes; family Hemiscylliidae; genus Chiloscyllium; species Chiloscyllium plagiosum. The sequence continues at coordinate 13,872,967 of NW_028270183.1, forward strand.
ACTCCAAACCTTACAAGTCAAACATTTGCAATCCTTTTAGAGAAAAAAAACTTTCCTAATTTCATCTTAAATGGGTGACCCGGTCCTTTATTAAACAATAATCCTAAATTCCACATTCTCCCATAGGAGTAAACATCCACCCTGTCAGCACCATTCAGGATCCTGCACATGTCAATTAAGTCACCGCCCCCTTCATTAATTGTTCAGTCATTTTTTTTAAGTCATGCCAATCTTCTGACCTGCCACCTACACTTGTGAAATTATATACTTTTCCTTTAAGTTTAACACTGGCTTTAACATTTTTAGTTTAGCGGGGATAGTGGGGCCTCCCCTTAAAAGTTTTCCTTTCTCATTGGAATGGATTTGTTTCGTGGATTCTGAAATACTTCCTCAAATATCTGCCACTGTACCTCAATTGATCTAACCCCGAAACCGAGTTGACTTCAGCCAGTTTTGCTTTCATTACCTCATATTTGTCCTAGACCCAATCTTCCCTCCCTCACACTGAATGTAAAATCTGATAATTTACAATTGCTGATACCTAGAGGAGCTGAATTAATCCTGTTTCGTTGCACAATATCGGATCTATTGCAGGCTTTTCTCCGGTCAGCCCCAAAAAGTGATGCTCTAAGAAACAACCCTGAAAACATTCTGTGAACTTCTCTTAAGAGTTATAGAGTCCTACAGCACAGAAACTGATCCTTCGGTCCAACTAGTCCATGCCGAACATAATCCCAAACTAAACTAGTCCCATCTGCCTGCTCCTGGCCCATATCCCTCCAAAGCTTATCCAAATGTCTTTTAAACATTGTAACTGTCCCCACATCCATAACTTTCTCTGGCAGTTCATTCCACACATGAACCACCCTCTGTAAAACATTTGCCTCTTATCTCTTTTTAAAATCTCTCTCCTCTCACCTTAAAAATGTGCCCCTTAATCTTGAAATTCTCCATCTTAGAGAAGAGACAACTCCCATGACGCCTGTGATTTTATAAACCTCTATGAGGCCGCCTCTCAACCTCCTACGCTCCAGTGAAAAAGGAGTGTATAACTCAAACCTTCCTTACCTGGCAACATCCTGGTAAATCTCTTCAGTTTAATAATATCCTTATGTCGATTCTAGGTTGCATTGACTCATTTGATGTTTAGAGTCTATATGTAGATTAAAATCCTCCATAATCATTGCCTTAGCTTTCTAATACGCTCCCACTGTGTCTTCCTTTATACTGCCCCCTAGTGAATTATTTTCTCTTCTGGATCCAATGGCTTCTACTTCATAATTTTCTCAAAGTAGGTCATCCCTTTCTATTGCGCTAACACTATAATTAATTAACAGAGCCACCCCTCCACATTCTCCTCACTTCCTGTCATAACTAAATGTCCTGTAGCCTTCAATATTAAAGTCCCATTTTATCAACCTACAGTGAGGACTTTGTCACAGCTATCAGATCATTCACAGAGTCATTTAGAGGTACAGCACGGAAACAGACCCTTCGGTCCAACTCGTCCATGCAGACCAGATATCCCAACCTAATCTACTCCCATTTGCCAGCACTTGGCCCGTATCCCTCCAAACCCCTCCTATTCATGTACCCATCCAGATGCCTTTTAAAAATTGCAATTGTACCAGTTTCTGCCACTTCCTCTGGCAGCTCATTCATACACGCACCACCCTCTGTGTGAAAACGTTGCCCCTTCAGTCCCTTTTAAATGTTTTCCCTCTCACCTTAAACCTATTCCCTCTAGTTTTGGACTCTCCTACCCTGAGGAAAAAGGTCTTGGCTATTTACCCTATCCATGCCCCTCATAAATCTCTATAAGGTCACCCTTCAGCCTCCAACACTCCAGGGAAAACAGCCCCGGCCTATTCAGCCTCTCCCTACAGCTCAAACCCTCCAACCCGGGCAACATCCTTATTTCAATTTGGGTTTAGTTAATCTGCTTTTGTCCGGATGCCATGAGTTTTCAGATACAGAGACTTCAGATTTTTCCTTTTATGGGTTTATTTAACCTCTAGCATTATCTATTGATACACTCATGGATTTGTACTCTCCATCCTTCTCTGTTGTGGTCTTTTTTATCATTTCCCATATTAGCATCTTCCTCTTTTGCTTTATTGACCAAATCCTCCCAAATTTGATCCCTTGCCTCCACTACATCTCTATATCTTTCGTTGTCCAGCTCAGTAATGGATAGATGCATGAGTAGGTGGGGAGCAGAGGGATACAGATACTTAGGAATTGGGCAATAGGTTTAGACAGTGGATTTGGATCAGCTTGGGCTTGGAGGGCCGAAGGGCCTGATCTTGGGCTGTAAATTTTCTTTGTTCTTGTTCTTAGTAGAGCAGCGGACCCAGGTGTAGATCCATCCCAATGGTACCAAATCCACATGCCCCCCCAGTCCTGGTGCCACAGACTGGACCCAATCTCTCCCACACCGGTGTTTCAGCCAATCACTCATTGCTCAGGCCTTATTTGGTCTACAATTTGCATGTGGCTCAGGAACTAATCCTGAGAGTATAACTTTTTGGGTTCCTCCTTTTTAAAAAACATTTGGCACCTAGGTCTCCTTACTGCCTGGGCAGAGCGTCTCTCCTTGCCCCACGTGGACCATTATGACCTGATCCTTCCCCCCCCCACTGAACGTTCCCCTCCAGCTGTGACAGAGTGGGGGTCCTAGAACTGGACAGGTTACATGGATTCTCTTTGCTGTGCAGAATGATGTCTATCCCTTCAGTATACTGCCACCTAATGGAAACACATTTGTTTTCACTCAGCCCTCTCGCACCAAGTGACCATGGTCACTTCACTCATCCTCCCCTTAGACCTCACATGCATCCAAACAGGCTTACCTTGTGGGCATCACTGGCTGGGCCAGCATTCATTGCCCAGAGGGCTGTTAAGAGTCAACCATGTTGTTGTGGGTCTGGAGTCACATGTAGGCCAGAATAGGTAAGGATGGCAGTTTCCTTCCCTGACGGGCATTAGTGAACCAGACGGGGTCTTCCCTAACAATGGTCGGCGTCCAATTCTTAATTCCAGATTTTTATTGAATTCAAATTTCACCAAATGCCGTGATGGGATTGAACCCAGGTTCTCAGAACATTAGCTGAGTGTCTGGATTAATAGGATGTAGCAATAATACCACGAGGCCACTGCCTCCCAAGGCTGTGAAAACCTCAAACCTAGCTTTCAATTGCAAAGGCCCAGGCTTCATGTACTCCCACCACCTGAGTTCCTTCACTCGCTTCACTCTCTGTCACTGTCCCCGATGATGGATCAGATCAGAACTCCAGGTGCTCTGGTTTCCTCCCACAATCCAAAGATGTGCAGGCTAGGTGAATTGGCCATGCTAAATTGGCCGTAGTGTTAGGTGTAGGGGAATGGGTCTGGGTGGGTTTGTGCTTCGGCGGGTCGGTGTGAACTTTTTGGGCCGAAGGGCCTGTTTCCACACTGTAAGTAATCTAATCTAAAGACCCTATAGTAAGGGGTGTGACTACAGCCCCTCCCCGGTAACCTTTCCCCATCCACAAAATGTCGCGATGCCTGTAGCTCAGTCTGCTGTTCATAAACCCTGACATTTGAAAACAAATGTTTACTGCAGGCATGTCTGCCCCCATCACATTGGCATCAGAGAGCACCCACATGCTGCAGTCATGACACATTACCATGTCTCGCCATCCTTAATGTACGATCATTAGATTAGATTCCCTACAGTATAGAAACAGGCCCTTCGACCCAACAAGTCCACACCGACCCTCCGAAGAGAAACCCACCCAGACCTATACCCCTACCCCTACCCTATATTCACCTCTGACTAATGCACCTGACCTGCACATCTTTGGACTGTGGGAGGAAACTGGAGCACCCGGAGGAAACTCACGCAGACACGGGGAGAACGTGCAAACTCCACACAGACAGTCGCCGGAGGGTGGAATCGAACCCGGGTCCCTGGTGCTATGAGGCAGCAGTGCTAACCACTGAGCCACCGTGCCAACTCACTTGATTATTTTATTCCTTTTTATTTCATGTGTTTTTGTTCTCTTCAATATATTTTATTAACTTTACCACCACTTCCCAAACTATTGAACACATCAGTAATAGAATAGACCACTTCACAGATACTCAGCAAACAGTTTGTTTCTTTCATTCCCCCACCCCACCCCGGAGTGGAATGACAACTAGTTCCTGTAGGTTAGAAGCTAAGAAACACTTCTTTCCCCCTCAACACCGAACTCCCCTAATTCCCAAACTCTGGGCACTCTGCACATAGCCACACTCTCCACTAAATGCCTGACTTCATACATGTCTGAAGCAATCCAATTAGTTGACTCTGGTAACCGTTTCCACATCATTCCTGAATAACCTAATTTCAGCTCCTGTTCCAGTGAGGACCTGGTACTGCCCTGCCTAAGGCTGGGAGATTTACAATTGAAACAGTAGAAGCAATCCCTCACTCACTGATTGCCAATAGAACTGGGCCTATCTCTTTTCACTGGGTGCTCCGTCAATCCCACATAGCAGAGGTATCGCAACGAAATTCTCCACCCTGTCACACTGAGGGATGATAGAATGTTCCTTTAATTCGGCACAGAGGGAGGCCATTTGGCCTAGCATTTCTGTACCGGCTCTCTGAATGAGCAATTCACCTGGTGCCAATCTCCCTGCAGCCCTGCCTGTAGTTGCTGGTTAGAGAGTAGACTAATTCCCTCTTGAGCACCTCCATTGAATCTACCTCCACCACACTCTCAGGTGATACATTGCAGCTCCTCTGCACAAAGGCCGTTCAGCGATGTGGTCAATGCTTCTTTTGCAAATTAAATCTGTGCTTTCAGCCCTTTCACCAGCTTGTTTTCCTCCCAGGGCACCTTGCTCAAACCTTCCCTCAACCTCATCCTCTGCAAAGAGCATTTCCAATCTGACTAAAGTGTATTCTGTTTGCTATAGTTGGTATTCCCCGCGATCCGAAAGCAGGGCGTTCCTATGAAACCTCTCACAAGCCAAAACGGTGCAAAGCGAAGAAGTGTCAACTTATTTGGGAAAAGGTTCGCCTTTTCTTGTAAGAGCGAAAATCCTCTATGTATTTTTGTTTTGGTTAGTGAAAGCAGTTACTAACATAGGTCTTTCGTAAAAGCCAAGAGGCGTAAAGCGAACTTTTGAAAAGCAGAGGGATTTTTTTTAGATTTAGATTAGATTAGATTACATTACAGTGTGGAAACAGGCCCTTCGGCCCAACAAGTCCACACCAACCCGCCGAAGCGCAACCCACCCATACCCCTACATTTACCCCTTACCTAACACTACGGGCAGTTTAGCATGGCCAATTCACCTGACCTGCACATCTTTGGATACCTGCATTTAATTCCTCCCTTCCTCTTGTCTCAGGTAACAGCCTCAACTCTGTGCACGGACCATCCCCTCTCTGTCAGAAGATTAGAGGTTCAATTTCCGCTTGAAAGATGACACCCTGGCAGCCAAGGTCAGTGCAGTACTGGGGGAGTGTAGCACTGTCAGAGGTACCATCTTTCAGATGAGACACTAAACGTTATGACAACTGGACGGTTTGAGCTATGAGGAGAGGCTGGATATGCTGGGACTTTTTTGACTGGAGCATACAAGGTTGAGGTGTGAGCTTTGATTTGATTTGATTTATTATTGTCACATGTACCTGTGTACAGTGAAAGGTTTTGCATTACAAGCAGGTCATACCGTACAAAGCGCATTAGTGTAATAGAACAGAGCAAGGAACACAAAGGTATGGCTGCAGAGAAGGTGAACAGAGAGTGAGATCAACATTAAATGTAAAATTTGAAAGTTCCAGAGGTTTATAAAATCATGAGGGGCGCAGATAAGGTGAATAGCAAAGATCTTCTCCCTGGGATAGAGGAGTTCAAAACTACAGGGTGTAGGTTTAAGGTGAGAGGAGTGAGATTTAAAAGGGACCCGAGGGGCAACGTAGAAGGTGGTTTGTACGTGGAATGAACTGCCAGAGGAAGTGGTAGATGCAGGGATGGTTACAACAGCTAAAAGACATTTGGACAGGTATGTGAATAGGAAAGATTTGGAGGGATATGGGTTAAATGGCTCAGTGGTTAGCACTGCTGCCTCACAACACCAGCGTCCCAGGTTCAAGCCCAGCCCTCGGGCGACTGTCTGGGTGGAATTTGCATATTCTCCCCGTGCCTGCGTGAGTTTCCTCCGGGTGCTCTGGTTTCTTCCCACAGTCCAAAGATGTGCAGGTCAGGCCAGGTGAATTGGCCATGCTAAATTGCCCGTAGTGTTAGGTAAGGGGTAAATGTAGGGGTATGGGTGGGTTGCGCTTCGGCGGGTCGGTGTGGACTTGTTGGGCCGAAGGGCCTGTTTCCACACTGTAAGTAATCTAATCTAATCTACTCTTCGGAGGGTGGGTGTGGACTAGTTGGGCCCACATTGTAGGGGATCTAATCTAATCTAAAGTGGGGCTAGATTAGTTTGGGAAAGTTGGTCAGCGTGGATGAATTGGACTGAAGGGCCATACGACTCTACGTACTGGAGATGTACCGATCGATCACAAGATGGGTACTGAATGATGCATGGCCCCGTGCACAGAGAGTTTTATTGAAACATTGAAACACCCGGCTGTCTTTGTGGATCAGAAATTTAGTAGCATAAAAAATAAAATCAAAGTCAGACGAAAGATGATGGTGAAACGTCGCACAACTTGTGGCTGTAAATAATTACTGGAAGGGGAATCGAGCCAAAAGTACCACAGAGAGAAACACAAATAAACAGGGAGAAAATAGACTACAGCCAGGAAATACGTTTCCAGAAGCAGAGCACTGGGTACTGCCATTTCGGGTCAGTTTATTGAAGATCTAACTGCAAGTCATGTCTGTCAGACACTTCTCTGATATGGTGCCCAGCACATACTGAACTGACTTGACATTCCCCTCCCGTTCTGTAGGGAATTATCCTTGGGATAACCTTGTCTGATTCGGCACAGGGTCCACTCGAAGGAGAACAACTCTTGCTGCGTTAACTGTCCTTGCCAATGGTCAACAGATCGCAATCGATGATGGCCAGTGTAAGGTCGGAAGCCATCTCTCTTACCCAGCGGTCAGTGAGAGTAGAACGGCGTGAATGCTGTAGATAGATTTTTGAGGAGCTAGAGCAGCAACTGACGGAGAAAGGAGTGGGAGGATAAGCTGATGGGGAAGGGTGGGAGGAGATTTTTGTGAAGACCAACACAGACTAGCGCAGCTGAATGGCCTGTGCCAGCGCTGTAGATACAATCTGCATTGGACAGAAAACAAGCAATGGTGAGTACTGACGAGAACTCTTCTCCCAAATTTTCTTGAGTTAGAAATATTTTTGTCAAGCTTCCTCTCCCCCCACCCACCACCCCCTCCCACAAAGATCCTGTCTGTCTCTCAGCCAGTTGCCCTCTTTTGGCATTGTCCATGGAAGGTCAGGATGAAGCAAAGCGCCCTCCGATGGCGGGTATTGGTATCAGCACCCGGTGCCAATGAAGCTCCACCTAGTGCTGGAAACGTGCAGCTGCAGAGTGGCCCATGGGAATCTGCTCATGGGAAAATCGCGCTGAGGCGCCACCAAGAGGCCTGGTGGAGAAGTGCTGACATTGGAAATACATCTTGCGAAGCTGCCCCAGATCCTTCAGCCGAGGGTTCAAGTCCCACTCCAGGACTTGATGGCTGAGGAAGTTCATAACATGGACACTCAGGCCAATGATCAAACAGAAATTGCTAGAGAAACTCAGCAGGGTCTGTGGAGAGAGAGAAAGCAGAGTTAACGTTTCAGGTCTAGTGACCCTTCGTCAAAATTTTGGAGTGTTGAATAAATCCTTTGGGAGAGATTCCTGGTCAACCATGTGAGGAAAGGAGCAGTGCAGCCTTGACCATAGCTCCAAGCTACAACACACTGCAACTAAAATTGCACTCCCTGTGTGAACTGTGAGCCCCATACCATCAAACCTCTCCCTCTGTGCAGATACAATCATACAGGACTTGCGGCAAGATCATAAACCGATCTAAAGCCAAGTCAGATAAAGCATTTCAACTGAAACTCAACCTTCACATTCAGCGTTCAGCAATAGTTAGGAATGCCTGCAAACAGGGACTCATCTACATCCGAGAGGCCACACTGATCCATCATAAGGTTGCTTTGGGTAATTGTTTCTTGACACCCAGAAATACCCTCTCACCTTTGATTTGACCAGTTTACCCGTAACGCTTCAACCAACCCCAGCTAAGAAGATAATTGTTTGTGCAAAGAAATCCTAAGTATCAGGATTAAATTTTCCCTTCTCCATCGAGTCATGCAGCACAGGGACAGACTGTTTGGTCCAACCAGTTCATAATCCCAAAATGAACAGTTCCACCTGCCTACTCCTGGCCCATATCCCTCCAAACCTTTCCTATTCATGTCCTTATCCAAATGTCTTTTAAACGTTGTAATTGTACCCACATCCACCACTTCCTCAGGAAGTTCATTCCCCACACGAGCTATCCTCTGTGTAAAACATTTGCCCCCTCATGTCTTTTTTAAATCTCTCTCCTCTCAAAAATCTTAAAACATTGTATAACCCCCCCCCCCCCCCCACACACACACACACACACACACACACATATAAAAGCTACTTCCATTTTCCCAGTGCCCCAAAGGTCTGGGTGGGTTACTCTTCGGACTGGTTGGGCCGAAGGGCCTATTTCCACACTGTAGGGAATCTAATCTAATCTAATCTAAAGTGTTATGTGACCCACAACAAATACTGGAAGTGCGTAGAGATGTTTCTCCTTATATCCCCTCTAACCCTCCTGTCCCTTACCTTTAATCGATGCCTCCGGGTGACATAGCAGACCTGAGCGTGATCGACAGTGAGGAATTCTATAGATTCACCACCCTCTTGAGAGAAGCAATTCCTCCTCATCTCGATCTCAAAGGTGCGACTCCTTGCTCTGAGGTGAAGCCCTGTCATCCTCGATTCTCAGGCCTAAGGGGAAACAGCCTCTGTTTAAGATGAGAGCCTTCTTCTCATTAACACTCACTCATGGTTATTCCTCTACCACTGTGGCCCTTCAACGCAGTCAAGAGGATGGTGCCAACAAACTAGCCCAACCATGAGATTGCAGTGGTAGTGTCACTACCTCGGGCGGGGAGGCCCAGCCGAGTCCCATCCGCTCCAGAGGTGTGTAATACCATCTCTGAACCGGCTGCATAGAAGAGGGGAGGTGATGGCCTGATGGTTTTATCAGTAGGCTATCAATCCCAAGACTCAATGGCAGGTGACGGAATTTGAATTCAATAAAAATTTGGAATTAAGAGTCTCATGATGACCATGAATCGACTGTCAGAAAAACTCATCTGGGTCACTAATGTCCCTTTACGGAAGGCAACTGCCATCTTTACCTGGTCTGGCCTACACGTGACTCCAGACCCACAGCTATGGGGTGGACTCTTAAAAACCCTGTGGGCAATAAATGATGGCCTAGCCAGTGACACCCTCATCCCGTGAATCAATGGAAAAAATAGATTCAACAGAATGCACGTCAATTCAGAAGATTCAAGTGGAGGGATTGAAGGCCGAAATGCAGGATAAAATCTCGGCCCTTTCCTTTAGGTGTCGTAAGCTGGAAAGTGCTGGGATGTAGCTGTTTACTCTCTTTCTCACTAATTTACACTGCACAGCACAATGCGAACATCACGCCATCTCACCCAGTGTTCAGAGCTGAAATGCCAAGTGATCCCAATATAGGAATTGTTCCCTATAGAGACAAAATGGACTGATTCCCCACCACCTGACTCCCTCCTTCACACTGGCTAGATACAGGAATACGACACACACACACTTAACACACGTCGATTTTCCTGCTCCTCGGATGCTGCCTGACCTGCTGTGCTTTTCCTGCACCACTCTAATCTAGACTTAACACAGCAGACAGATTCACTAATGGAGCTGGTACCCATTGTTAGAAACAGACTGGAAGAACACAACACATATCATCCTTGCTTCCTCACTCCAATTTACTTTAACTCCAGCTGGTACTACCAATTAGAATTAGCAATACGTGGATTTAAAATTAATTGAAATTCATCAGGATTTGAATCCCCCTCCTTTTAATAATATTTCAATGGCTTTGGGGGCATGCTGACCTTATAGAGGTTTATAAAATCAAGAGGGGCAGAGATAAGACAAATAGCAGATGTCTTTTCCCTCAGATTTCAAGACTGGGGGGGGGGTATTTTTAAGGTGTGAGTAGGAAGATTTTAAGAAGTGGCAATTTTTTTACACAGAGAGTGGTTTGTGTGTGAAATGAACTTCCAGAGGGATGGTGGATGTGGGGACAGTTACAACATTTAAAAGACATTTGGATAAGTTCATGAATAGGAAAGGTTTGGAGGGATATGGGCCAGGAGCAGGCAGGTGGGACTGGTTTACTTTGGAACTATGATGGGCATGGACTGGTTGGGCCGAAGGGTCTGTTTCCGTGCTGTAGGTCTCTATGAACTCATAAAACAGTCTTTATATAAAATGCAAGTTCCTTCATGTTTTTACCCTCTTTTATTTTCAGATGATGGGATGGCTCTAATAGTTATAGGGAGAGCAATAATTGAACTATAATGTTGCATGAGCCTAGCAATCCAGCTCCAAATGTCTACACTGTCTACACTCTGGTCAAAACTGCCTCTCTATTGCAACTGGAATTACACTAGTTACAGGACAGAGGGTGGCACTCTTGCCTTTGTATCTGTCAGACACTGTCTTTGCCAAGAAAATATACAGTGGTTTTTGTTGAGATGTGTCCCGAGCAGCTCTGTGACATGGGACTCTGCTCTACGGTCTGTTCCCCAACATGGACACTAGACAAATATTGACAGTGCCTGGATTCGGTGAGAGGTGCTCATTTGTCTGCCCGAAATCTTCCAATGCCAAGAGTTTGATTTGATTTTGATTTATTATTGTCACATGGTTTTGCGTGCAGTACAGGCAAATCTTACCATACAAAGTGCATCAAGGCGAGGAATACAATGTTACAGCTACAGAGAAAGTGCACAGAGAGCGAGATCAACTTTAACTTTGAGAGGTACATTCAGAACAGCAAGGAAGAAGCTGCTGTCCAATCTGTTGGTGCGTGTGTTTAAGCCTTTGTATCTTCTGCCTGACAGAAGAGGTTGGAAGAGATTCTAACCGGGGTGGGAGGGTTCTTTGATGATGTTGGCTGCCTTCCCAAGGTAGCGGGAAGTGTCGATGGAGTCAATGGATAGAAGGCTAGTTAGCGTGGGCTGTGTTCACAACTCTCTGTAGTTTCTTACAGTGTTAGCCAGAGCAGCTGTCATACCAAGCCGCGATTCGTCCAGATAGCATGCTTTCTGTGGTGCATCTACAAAACTTGGTAAAAGTCTGTATGGATGTGCCGAATGCCCTCAGCCTCCTGAGGAAGTAGAAGTGCTGTTGGTCTTTCTTGACCAGTGAGTCAACGTGGGTGGATTAGGACAGATTGTTGGTGAGCGTAACTCCCAGGAACTTGATGGTTTTGACCCTGTCCACCTCAGCTCCATTGGTGTGGGTAGAGACATGCCCGCCACCTTGCTTCCTGATGTCAATGACCACGTATTACAGATTGGAACATAGTCCACAATTTAGCTTGGAGCAGTGGGGAAAGACAACAATCCAAAGGCCTTTCAGCCACAGTACATTAAGAAGCTGGGAAAAAATACTTTGTGCTCGATGTTTGACAAGTAATGTCAAAATACGAAATGTAATTCCAAATGTACTGTGGAACATAATGGTATGGGAAGAAAGGGGTTGGTTTGTTCATTATCATAGAGTCCCTACAGTGTGGAAACAGGCCATTCAGCCCATTGAGTCCGCAATGACCCTCTGAAAAGTATCGCATCCAAACCCATTCCCCTACATTCCCCTACATTTACCCCTGACTAATGCACCTAACTCTCACATTCCTGAACACTATGGGCAATTTAGCATGGCCAATTTACCTAACATCTTTGGACTGTGGGAGGAAACCCATGCAGATACGGGGAGAATGTGTAAACTCCACACAGACAGTCACCGAGGCTGGAATCGAACCCAGGTCCCCAGTGCTGTGAGGCAGCAGTGCTAACCATTCAGCCACCATGTCACCTTATACATAATGTCAACTGTGCGCACTCACCTAATATGCTTTTAAAAATGTTATGAATAGAGTTTTGGAAAAATAAAGTTTGAGGGTTATGGGTCCAAACTTCTGGATGATTGGACTCATAATCGAGGCTGATGCTTCAGTGTAGTAGATGAGGTGCGTGACCATACTGGGGTTTTAAGAGGTCTATAGTCCTGGTTTTTTTTTTAATAAGAGGTTTTAAGACAGAGGTATAGAGTAGCCTACCAGAGCTACAAGAGTAAACAGCTTGTGAGGCCTTGCATTTTTTTTAAAGTTGCAACAATAGAAGCACCCTGAATGGGTGGGGTCAAGCTCCCACAGAACCAGGATTTTTTTGTTTCATCGTATTCAATAGCATTTGTTGCTGCAGTACCTTACTCCACGCTAATCTCTCTCAGAGTTTTCTCTTGATGTTTTGCCTCTTGGGCTGCTGGAATTGCATGTGAGACAATTTGTTTTCTGAATGTGCTGTTTGCCAAGAGTGTGTTTATGGGATGTTACCATATTGGAACAGTTAATTAATAATAGTTACAATATCTATTATTCTGTTAGCTTTTCCAATAAAGTTATTCCAATTTCTTCTTTCTTCTGTTGTAATTTAACTGCAGTGTTTGAATAAATTGTGATTTGCTTAATGTTGAGTAGTTTGACCAGTCGAATTACATCTGGAACGCAACACCTTACATTTCCCTTAAAAATAAGAGAAAATTTGGGTCTAGGCTACCTTCTTGATATATTTTGAGGGGGTTTGGTCTGGTCCATAACAGTTGTTAAAACAAGACCCCAAGCTGTTTGAAAAACAATTGAAGCACTCTTGCCTGTGTCCTGAACAAAGGCTATATTGCAGACGTCACTGAAAACACATCTCTTTTTATCATGCATTTCCACAGCTGCTTGTGATCCTTTATTGTGCATAAAATGACTTGGATATTTCTAAATTACAACAAGAAGCTACACTGTCAAAAGTAAAAATTAACTGACATTGAAAGTGCAGAGGGTACCAAATGTTAATGCAAATCCTCCACGTTACACTGCAACCTCTTTTCTGATGGGGAGTCACCTCCCAGCATTTGTCTGTTCAGGCACGAGTCAATGATGCTCAACTCTCTTGCCCCCTACATAACCAAGAGCCTGTTAGCAACTTTTACCATCTTCCTCCCATCCATTAATCGCGTGGCTAATCTAGAGTTTTGCAGTTTGGAATGTGGCTCCTGTGTTAGCTCCGGTCCTATGGGTCTGGGTGGGTTACTCTTCGGAGGGTCGGTGTGGATTTGTTGGACCAAAGGGCCTGTTTCCAAACTGTAGGGAATCTAATCTAAACTAATCTATCTGACGAAGTGTTATGAATATCTGGAGGGTATTCATCCCCGAGTTGACCCAACGTATGTACTATTTGACAACAATAAGCCTCACTCGAAGACTGGAAGTTTGTCCTTGACTCTGAGTTGGGTTGGGTTGATGTCAAGAGATCAGTTGAGTTGGATAGCTCCAATAGAGCTGCGATGGATCATTGGAATAGTTAAACTCCAAGATGGGGGGGGGGGGGGGGGGGGTGGTTGGGTGGTCAGTATGTTAGATGCGTCATGGAGGGAATGGACTTAGAATCATACAGTGGAGATGAGGCCCTTCAGCCAATCGAGTCTACACCGAGCTGTTGGGCTGAATTGTGAACTCTCCAACACATGGAAAGCATTCACAAGGTCTTTATCTAGAATCTTGGCAAATGTCATTATATGGCTCACCTAATTCCAAGCATTACGAGTCAATGACGAAGAATTTCCATTTGCCATTCGGTTAACGATAACTGATATATCGATAATCAAAGTCAATTGTCATCTTCCAAGACCTTAAGACTCCTCTGTGACAAACTTCATTTCTGCATTCCTGGAGCCATTGGCAATACTGCTGTCTCTTACTCGTTTCCTGAACATAAAGGGGAAAGCTTTCTTGAAGGACTTTCTGAAACTCTCGCCCATGAAGGCATAGACGATAGGGTTGATCAAAGAGTTAGCGTATGACATGCAGTTGGCCCAAGTTTTGATTTTGTAGGTCTCATAGGTGGCCTGGAAGTTGATGTAAAAGCCCTGGAAGAGGATGAAGAGTTGGATGGGGCCCCAACAGATGGTAAACAGCAAGATAATCACCACCACCATCTTGGTCACCTTGGTCCTCATAGCGACCGACCTCTCCGATAAGTGGGGGACTTGCTGCAAGAGAGCACATGGGAATTAACAGACAGCACTTTCACGAATAGCAATGCAACCTCATCCAAACATCTGTTGTTCTGGTCCTACTTTCGTCGAATCCCTACAGCGTGGAAGCAGGCTATTCGGCCCACACTAACCCTCCAAAGTCCCACCCCATCCCTCATGGCCAATCCACCCTAACCTGCACATCTTTGGACTGTGGGAGGACACTCATGCAGACACGGGGAGAAATGTGCAAACTCCACCCGGTGAGTCACTCCGAGGGTAGAATCGAACCCAGGTCCCTGGCGTTGTGAGGCAGTGGTGCTAACCACTGTGCCACCCATTTCATTGAATGGATCCACGGCAGATGGTGAAATATGAAACTAGACATGAAATCTTTTCTTGACGATGCAGTTACTCAGATTGCACCATTACAGATCTCAGCCCCCTACGTAACAATGCTCAGTAAGTTCCTTTCTAATCTCTTCCAAAAGGAATAAATGTTGATACAACTGCTGGTGGGCACCATAACGAAACAATCAAAAGTTCCACAGAATCTTAGAAAGGAAAATGTATCCAAGTGTTAAAGTGTTAATTCTGGTTGTGACAATGCACCCTGTGGGGCCCTCCCTTTTATAGTTGACTGGTTCCAAGTTGATGGACCCCTGCCCACTCCCTTTCTACAAGCGGGAAAAGGGGTAGGTGGGTCCTGGTGCCACAGAGCCCCTCCCCAGTCGCTGCCTGTATCCTTTAATGGGCATCTTGGCCATGAGGCAGAGCCAGGCTCACTAGGAAGGGGGGGGGGTACCACTCCAGCTGACCCACTCCCCCCACCTGCGATAGGCAGCTGAAGGCCAGAAGGGTGGGACTGAGCTGTGACCAAACGTTCAGGATCAGCCTCTTCAAATACTAAAAGGAGAATGTCCACCTCGGCAAATCTCGACACCTCCCACTTTTCCTCTCCTTGAGTTCCCTCGCTGAAGTCGGTCTAACCCACAGTGCTGTGACCATCACGACGGGTGAGCCAGTGAGGTGGGACTTGAATTCACCCTCAGCCATAACAGGATCGAACCCCGTGCTGTCGGCACCACTCTTAGTCCCATTCAAATGTTCTCCAAATACTTTATCGAAAATGTCTGTCACCCTCTTCCCCCAAGTCTCTCCCTGTCACCCCCAGTCATTCTTCCTCTCCCCCCACTATTCACACACTCACACTCTCTACTCACCCTTTGTCTCTCTCTCTCTCCTCTTCTCCCGATCCCCACCTCCAGACTCTCTAACTCCCCCTCTCCCAATCTCCAGTCTCTCTCCCTCCTTCTCCTGATCTCTAGTCTCTCTCTCTATCTATCTACCCCTCTCCCTATCCCCAGTCTCTCTCACTCCCTCTGCCTATCTGCAGTCTCTCTCTCTCTCTATCCCCCCCTCCCTACCCCTCAGTCTCTCTCTCTGTCTCTCTACCCTCCTCTCCCCATCCTCAGTCTCTCTCTCTCTTCTCCAATCCCTCTCTATCTCCAGTCTCTCCCTCCCCCTTTCCCTATCCCCGCCATTCTCTCTCTCTCTCCCCATCCCCTCCCTATCCCCACTCTCTCCCTCCCTATCCTGCTGAGCACTCAGCAAGACCTACCAAAAGCGAACTAAAATCCAGGATTTGCGAGAGGTTGACCACACCCAGTCAGGGTACTTCTATTGTTCTATACTTTACAAAAAAAAACCCAAGGCCTCACAAGTTGTTTTTCTTTTCATAGATTGCACCACACATGTCCCCCAATAAAAGAAACCAGGACAAAAAACAGCTCTTCCAGCCACATCGTCACTCACTCTCTCTCTTCCACTCCCTTCCCCAGTCTCTCTCTCTCTCGCCCTCTCTTCCCCTCCCTGTCCTCAGTCTCTCTCTCTCCTCCCCTCCCTTCCCGATATTGCTTTCCACTCCCATCCCCAACCTCTCTTCCCCTCCTTGCCCCCAGTCTCTCCCTCTCTCCTCCCTCTCCTTGCCCCAGTCTCTCTCTCTTCCCTCTCCCTGACCCCAGTCTCTCTGTCTCTTCCCCCTTACCTTATCCCTAGTCTTTCTCTCTCTCTCTCTCTCCCATTCTCCCTACCCCAATCTCTGTCTCTCTCCCCGGTCTCTTTCTCACTCTTTCTTTCCCCTCCCCCATCCTCGGGTTTTCTCTATCCCTCCCCCCAGCTTCACTCTCTCTCCTCCCCCTTCTTCCCATCAGTCTCTCTCTCTCTCTCTCTCTCTTTTTCACTTCCCAAATGTGGTTCCCATTTTCCAAACGGACACTTCAAATACTGTGTTGACTGTGAAGGTCACTGGGACACCTCAGGAAGCACCCGGCGAAGGGGCCTTCCCACTCTCTTTACCTGATAGTTGTTATCG
This sequence comes from Chiloscyllium plagiosum, assembly GCF_037043375.1. NCBI lineage: Eukaryota > Metazoa > Chordata > Chondrichthyes > Orectolobiformes > Hemiscylliidae > Chiloscyllium > Chiloscyllium plagiosum. Next base: position 13,889,691 of record NW_028270183.1, read on the forward strand.
ATGGGTTCAACCATGGGCTGGCCCACTCGCTTCAACATGATGGTGTAGCACACGCAGATGGTGAGCAAGGGAAGCAGGTAGACTGCGAGAAACGTGTACACGATGAAGGCTCGCTGCTGCGATGCTGTCGGAAAGGCTTCGATGCAATAAGTCTGCAGCCCGTACCAGTAACCCCGCTCCAACCTGTGGTACATTGCCATGGGAACGGACAAGAGGAAGGAACCTACAGAGGGAGAACGAAGCGATGGAAAGTCAGAAACGAGCTCCTGGATCACGGAAGAGAAATCTGAAAATGAAAAGAGGTGTGAGGTTTACGAACTCGGGATAGGATTCCGTCTTTATTTCCCGGGTTGGGGAATCGAGGGCTAGAGGGCATCAGTTTAAGGTTGGAGGGGAAAGAATAAATAGGAACCTGAGGGGCAACTTTTTTTACACAGAGGGTGGCACGCATATGGTATGAACTGCCAGTGGAAGTGGTTGAGGCAGGTACATTAACAACATTTAAAAGGCATTTGGACAGATACATAGACAGGATATGTGCTAAATGGGGTTAGCGTGGGCGGACATTTTGGTTGAGACAGACCAGTTTGTGCCAAAGGGCCTGTCTCCGTGCTGTAAGAACAGCTAAAGGTGAAGCAGAAGAGTCTTGCTTTGCACTGAGATTTTTAACCCTGTCAAGTGAGACCGTGATATGAATGTTCCCATTTAATCCCACCATTCTTTCAAGATTCGGTTAATCCTTGTAGTCTCGAGGTGATTCAGCAGAGTGAAGCTCAGAAGGATACACGGGATTTATAATTCCATCCTTGCAGGGTGTGTCTTCAGGTGTCTGGGCTCCTTATCCCAGAATCTTCTCCCTGAAACTCTCCGCCCCTGCATATCACCTGACAGCACACTCCGACCTACTGCTAATCCTTCGTAATATGCCCTTTTGATCTGAGGTGCAACTTTTTTTTCTGCAATTCATGAAGACTCCTGCAGTATCGAGGACATTCTTCTGCGCTGGTGAATGTTAAAGGTGCCACTGGCACTATTTCAAACAGAACAGTAGGCACTTTCCCTGCCCAATGCTGTGGGACATGACTGCTGGCAGCCCCAAAATGGCTGCCGCAAAATGGCCACAACAAGATGGCTGCCACACCAGAGCAAAACTAAGGAAGCCAATTATGTGAAGTCTTTTTTTAATTCATTCAGTGGACGAAGGCCGGGCCAGCATTTATTCCCCATCGGGCAGGTAAGAGTCAACCACATTGCTGTGGGTCTGGTGTCATATGTAGGCCAGACTAGATAAGGACAGCCATTTCCTTCCCTAAAGGAACATTAATGAACCAGACTGGCAATCGACAATGGAGTCATGGTCATCGTTCGCGCTTATCTCCATTTTAAAAAAAAAATTGAATTCAGGTGCCACCAGCTGCCACAGCAGGATTCCAACCCAGGTCCTCAGAATATTTCCTGGGTCTCTGGATTAACAGATAATATTACTACGCCAACACCTGATGTTGGCTACAGAATCAGACAGCGTGGAAACAGACCTCTCTGTCAGGATTTGAGTTTCTGATTGACCCTAGTTGTCATCTCATTTTATTGTCATTCTTACCACGTTAACCCAGATCCTGAAAAGTAGCAGGTTATATAGTTGTACTCGTCATGACAGCTAGGTCTCCATTTTGCTCCCCCTGTCTAGCCCCAGCTCTCCTGTTTCAACGCAAGTACTTCCGCAAGTGTGTGGCAATGAAATGATCTGAAGCAGCCCTTTCCTTGCCAGTGCCTGGTTATAAGTTGCTTGAGGGCCCAGGTCACAGCTTTGCTGAGCTCAAGGGTTCGCTTCCAACTTGGCCGGTGCACATGGTAGCTGAGCCCAGACTGGGAGACACCCCTGAGGATCAACAGCAAAATGTAATGCCTGAAGACATACTGAGGGATCTGCCTCCAAACCGTGTGAATTAAAGGTTTGTGATATAAGTCAATGCACAGCCATCTCACACGCAAGCATCTCCATTTGATTCCTTCGTTCCTGGCTGTCCGAGCAGCAAGTCCCATTGGCCCAGGACTTAGCTCATCTGAAAGAATCTGTTTATACCAAGTTCCCAGGTGGATTGGCCATGCTAAGTTACCCATAACGTCCAGGGATATGCAGACTAGATGCATTGACATGTTGAATTACCCATAGCAGATTAGGTGGATTGGTCATGCTAAATTCCCTGTAGGGTCTAGGGATGTACGGGTTAGGGTGGATTAGCCAGGCTAAATTACCCATAGTGTCCAGGGATGTAAAGGTTAGGGTGGATTGGCCATGCTAAATTACCCATAGTGTCCAGGGATGTGCAGGTGAGGTGGATTAGTCATGCTAAATTACCCATAGTGCCGAGGGATGTGCAAATGAGGTGAATTAGCCATGCTAAATTACCCATAGTGCCGAGGGATGTGCAGATGAGGTGAATTAGCCATGCTAAATTACCCATAGTGCCGAGGGATGTGCAAATGAGGTGAATTATCCATGCTAAATTACCCATAGTGCCAAGGGATGTGCAGATGAGGTGAATTAGCCATGCTAAATTACCCATAGTGCCCAGGGATGTGCAGATGAGGTGGATTAGCCATGCTAAATTACCCGCAGTGCCCAGGGATGTGCAGATGAGGTGGATTAGCCATGCTAAATTACCCGCAGTGCCCAGGGATGTGCAGATGAGGTGGATTAGCCATGGGGAAATGCAGGGTGGGTCTGGGTAGAATACTGACGCAGATGCTGATTGGCCTCTTCCCACCCATCCTAGAGGGAGTTCTCCAGCTCTGTGCTAGAGAGGGATAAATAGAAAGTTAACTTCTATCTTCTGTCTTCCTTGACCTTCTGTGTGTCAGTGATGTTGGTTATAGAGTCAGACAGCACAGAAACAGACCCTTTGGTCCAACTAGTCCATGCTGACCATAATCCCAAACTAAACTAGACCCGCCGCCTGCACTTGGCCTATTTCCCTCCAAACGTTTTTTCTTTGTACCCCACCCCAACGTCATGATGTCAATCGATTTTTAGTCACACTCACCGATCCAGATAAGCACACTGACCGCCATCGCTAGCCTCGGAGTACGGTGACGCAGTGACCGGAGAGGGTAAACAGTCGCATAACAACGATCCACGCTCATCGCAGTGAGCGTGATACATGTCGCCTGGACAGTCACCTAAAGCAAAAGACAGAAATGGTGTTGGTGGGATTGCGGGAGGGCAAATAGCAACACTCATTAGGGGTTACATTTGGAGTGGCCTTTGCACTATTAAAGGTGCCTTCTGTGACAATAGTGTGGCTTTAAAAGGTCATTTTGTCCTGGTTTTTTTTCTATAACAGATTGAATGAGAGGCACCGAGCTGTCTGTAAGAAAGTAAACAGCTTGTGAGGCCTTGGGGTTTTTTAAAAAGTTGAAACAATAGAAGCTGACTGGCTGGGTGTGGCCAGCTCTCACAGCCCAGGATTTGTAGGTTTTTTTTTCAGTTTTAGGTTTAGCTTTAGGCAGTTGCTTTTGTGGACTTGAAGTAGTAAAGGTTATCTTTTCCCTCTCTTGGTCACAGCTAGAAGCTGGAGTTTCTCTCTACTGCTGGGTTACGTGTGATACAAATCTATTTTTTCTGAACTTACCTTTTTCCCCAAAGGGTGTGTTGATGGGATGTTACTATATTGGAACAGTGCATCAGTAAAAGTTACTGTATCTGCTCTGGTGCGGCTGCACATGGACTATTGCATACAGTTCTGGTCACCACATTATAGGAAGGATGTGGAAGCATTGGAAAGGGTGCAGGGGAGATTCACCAGGATGTTGCCTGGTGTGAAGGGAAGGTCTAATGAGGAAAGGCTGAGGAACTTGAGGCTGTTTTCATTAGAGAGAAGGTTGAGAGGTGACTTAATAGAGACATATAAGATGATCAGAGGATTAGATAGCGTGGACAGTGAGAGCCTTTTTTTCTTGGATGGTGATGGCTAGCACAAGGAGACATAGCTACAAATTGTGGGGTGATAGATATAGGACAGATGTCAGAGGTAGGTTCTTTATTCAGAGAGTAGTAAGGGTGTGGAATACCCTGCCTGCAACAGTAGTAGACCTGCTAAATTTAAGGGCATTTAAATGGTAAGTGGATAAACAGATGGATGATAATGGAATAGTGTAGATTAGATGGGCTTCAGATTGGTTTCATAGGTCAGCACAATATTGAGGGCCGAAGGGCCTGTACTGCATCATAATGTATCTATGATTCGGTTAACTTTTCCAATAGAGTTAAGTTATTCTAAGTCCTTCTTTCTTTAGTTGTACTTCAATTGCAGTGTTTAAATAAATTCTGTTTTGCTTAACGTCACATTGCATCTGGAATATGGCATTTCACATCTTTAAAATAAGAAAAGGTGAGGGTCGAGGCTAGCTACTTAGAATAGTTTGAGGTGGTTGGTCTGGTCCATAACACATCTCCTTCCTCTTTTTCAAAGGGCCATTAGAACAGTAATTGGCCATCTGCCTGATTTGTATCCTGGTTATTCATGGTATTTCTTGACACCCATTCCCAGTGAAACTTGCAGTGATGAAGGATCAAACCACCTTCCCAAATCAACAGGCATTTTTTGGGAAAGAGTTTCAGATTTCCAATCACATTCTTGTGTGAAGAGGTGCTTCCTGCACTAACTTCAATTTTACAATCGGCTCCCTTTTATATAATCATTCCTCTGCCTCCAAAGGAAATAGTTCTCCCTATGAAATCCTTTAAACCCCACCATCAGATCATCCATCAATCTCCTCTGCGTAAGGGGATACCATCCAAATTTAAGCAATGCACCTTTATAACTTATTAGTCCAACTAAAGCGTTGAATTAGCAGAGTTAGTATTTCTCTGGGATTGAGTATCTATAAAGGATATTGCTGTGGATAAAAGGTCAAAGTTTTGTTTTGCTGTTTATGTTAAGATTTTTCTAAACTTAAGCTTTTTTTCTTTCACATTGTGTTCTTTTGTTCAAGAACACTGGCAGCCTCTTGTGAATATAGATCTTACTATCCATCATGGGAACCAACTGCAAAAAGTAATCCTACGATCTATCACGCTGGGTTTCACTCTGGGATTTCACTTGTTCTGTATTACCACCAGCTTGTAGACCGTATAAACTGAGTCCACCCTGCACATTAGCACAGACCAATCCCAATCCACTGCTAATCGGGGATCAACTAGAGACGGCCACTCATTACCTGCTGTAAGTAGTTAACAAATTTGCACATGAAGTCTCCAAATACCCAGCTGGGCAGTGGATACAGTGTGGCTGTAAATGGAACACAGCATACCAGGAAGATGATGTCTGTCGTAGCCAGATTTGCTGGAAATACAAAAAGAAAAAATGTCAGTCTCTTAGTCTTCAATGCTTTGGAATTGTAGCAGACTACACTGTTCTTCAAAACAGAGGGAAACATAGAGAAAAGAACTAAAGCTCTCCCTTCATGTGGAGGTGGGATATTGGGTGTAGAACCTGTGCTCTCTGTCACACGCTGCCCTTTCTATCCCGGGATGGATGGGAGGACAATATTCCTGTTTGTGAAGTCCTGCACAGCATGAAAGCATCTCCTAATCTACCATCCAACTTCACCCTGAATGAAATTGGTTACGCTGACGAACGGTCATATTTGGACCGAGGAGTGGTTTACTTCAGATGAAGCATGACCCAGGGAGGGAAATAATGAAAGAATAAATCAAAGAGTCCAATCATTCAGCAGTAATATATCCTACGGCACTTTTCTGAAGACGAGCAGTGTGGTGTACTTGCCAATGCTGTTCTCTTATTTCACACAGTCAATAGTACAGCAATATGCCTTTAAGAAACATGCTCATGATATTATCACTGTGTGCTCTGAAGGGCTCATACCTCATTGTACTCCAGTATCACATGAAGCCTCTCACTCTACTGGAAGCACACTCCTTGTTGTAAGCTAGTGGCTTAATATTAGCCCAGACACTTATGTGCCTGAGGAATGAAATGTTGGTTAGCTGTAACAAATGTCTGTTGGCTTCATCAATACCAGAATAAACAGATACACATATGTTATTCCATGTCAAATACAACACCCTGATGAAGACAAACTCAAACTAATTGCCCTGATCAACATTCACTCTCAAGCAATACCAAAACAGATATTATTCACCTCACAGCAAGATTCCACACATGTACAAATCGAATGCCACATTTATTTATCTGACAGTGTTTACATTTCCAATGTAACATTTTGCTAATTTGGTACACTGGGATGTCCTGTGGAAGTGAAAAGAGGTATATAAATGCAAGTTCTCTTGAAGACTCTGGAATAATTTAAGAAATGGTCCTGTAGTGTCATGGGTTGGATGGATAGTTCAGGATGGGTTAAAAGGACTTCATCTTCTGTAAGTATTCAACTTGATCACGTTTCTGATATTTTTCCACACACTACTCCACCCCCTAACGAAAGCATTTTCTTTTAAAAACACCCAACATTTTGCCACTTTTATGAATTTATGTCATGTTCTCCCCTCCATCCTTTCATGGTTAGATTGTGCCAAGTAACATTGAGGGATAACCGGGATCAAAGAGATCATTCGAGTCAGTTGTTGGCTGTTAATGTTGAGGGATGTTCATAATTTTCCTTTAGATTCAAAAACTTCAAAGAAGAGATTTTGCTTTTTTTTAACACCTGTGACGCCGCGTTTGTAAGTAAATAGTTTTATTCTGCACTGAACAGGTAAACTTTCTTGCAATGAGGTAAAAGATTTTCATTCATCACCACAAAAGTATCAAGGAACCTTTTACAATTGATTCCCAGAACAGTGTAAATGACACATAGGACATGATCATAAATCACACAGTGCTGAGAGCTTTGATTAAATTAATGCAATTGGACTCCAAAAGCACACAATAACTGCAATGTCCCCAGGAGATAACATTAAACATCAGTCAATATCCAATAAATTACCATCGATCCAAATGCCTCTCATGTTAATTCTTATTAATTCTGATATTTCATGTTCCATCTGCCGTGGGACTCTGGGACTAGGGCTGTAAACTGCCAAATCGGGACCAGGCCACTCAGAAATAATGAAATATTTCTTTACACAACCCTCTTCCTCGAAATGGTGTAGATGCTGGATCTGTTGTTCATTTTACTTCTGAGATAGAGGAACTTTTGTTACACCAAATGTATTAAGGGACGTGGGCCAAAGGCTAACGGAGTTATGCTATAGAGCAACCATGATCTTACTGAATAGCAGAATAGGCTTGAGGGGCTGAATGGCCTAGAACATAGATCATAGAAGAATACAGCACAGTACAGGCCCTTCGGCCCTCGATGTTGCGTCGATCCAAGCCCACCTAACCTACACCAGCCCACTACCCTCCATATGTCTATCCAATGCCCGTTTCAATGCCCATAAAGAGGGAGAGTCCACCACTGCTACTGGCAGGGCATTCCATGAACTCACGACTCGCTGAGTAAAGAACCTACCCCTAACATCTGTCCTATACCTACCACCCCTTAATTTATAGCTATGCCCCCTCGTAATAGCTGACTCCATACGTGGAAAAAGATTCTCACTGTCGACCCTATCTAAACCCCTAATCATCTTGTACACCTCTATCAAGTCACCCCTAAACCTTCTTTTCTCAATGAAAACAACCCCAAGTGCCTCAGCCTTTCCTCATACGATCTTCCTACCATACCAGGCAACATCCTGGTAAACCTCCTCTGCACCCGTTCCAGTGCCTCCACATCCTTCCTATAGTATGGGGACCAAAACTGCACACAATACTCCAGATGCGGCCGCACCAGAGTCTTATACAACTGCAACATGACCTCAGGACTCCGGAACTCAATTCCTCTACCAATAAAAGCCAGTACGCCATATGCCTTCTTCACCGCACTATTTACCTGGGTGGCAACTTTCAAAGATCTGTGTACATGGACACCAAGATCCCTCTGCTCATCCACACTACCAAGTATCCGACCGTTAGCCCAGTACCCCATCTTTTTGTTACTCTTACCAAAGTGAATCACCTCACACTTACCTACATTGAACTCCATTTGCCACCTTTCTGCCCAGTTCTGCAGCTTATCTATATCCCACTGTAACCTGCCACATCCTTCCTCACTGTCTACAACTCCTCCGACTTTCGTATCATCCGCAAACTTGCTCACCCAACCTTCTAGCCCCTCCTCCAGGTCATTTATAAAAATGACAAACAGCAATGGTCCCAAAACAGATCCTTGCGGAACACCGCTAGTGACGGCACTCCAAGATGAACCTTTACCATCAACTGCTACCCTCTGTCTTCTTCCAGCCAGCCAATTCCTAATCCAAACCTCCAACTCACCCTCAATGCCATATCTCCATATTTTTTGAAGTAGCCTACCATGGGGAACCTTATCAAACGCCTTACTAAAATCCATATATACCACATCTACCGCTTTCCCCTCGTCCACCTCCTTAGTCACCTTCTCAAAGAATTCAATAAGGTTTGTGAGGCACGACCTGCCCTTCACAAAACCATGCTGACTATCCTTGATCACATTATTCCTATCCAGATGTTCATAAATCCTATCCCTTACAATTCTCTCTAAGACTTTGCCCACAACAGAAGTGAGACTCACCGGCCTATAGTTACTAGGGTTATCCCTACTCCCCTTCTTGAACAAGGGAACCACATTTGCTATCCTCCAGTCTTCTGGCACTACTCCTGTAGACAACGAGGACATAAAAATCAAGGCCAATAGCGCTGCAATCTCCTCCCTTGCTTCCCAGAGAATCCTAGGATAAATGCCATCAGGCCCAGGGGACTTATCTATTTTCACCCTTTCCAGAATTTCTTCCTACATACCTCAAAGCCATTCATTCTACTTAATTGTGACTCAGTATTCACATCGGCAACAATGTCCTATTCCTGAGTGAATACTGATGAAAAGTATTTATTCAGTGTCTCCCCAATCTCTTCAGCCTCCACACGCAACTTCCCACTACTATCCTTGACTGGACCTATTCCTACCCTAGTCATTCTTTTATCCCTGACATACCTATAGAAAGCCTTTGGGTTTTCCCTAATCCTACCAACTAAGGACCTTTCATGTCCCCTCCTTGCTGCTCTTAGCTCTCTCTTCAGGTCCTTCCTGGCTACCTTATAACTCTCAATCGCCCCAATTGAACCTACACGCCTCATCTTTACATAGGCCACCCTCTTCCATTTAACAAGGGATTCCAATTCCTGTTCCTACTTGTGGAAGACTCTCCTGCAATAATCAGTAAATGGTGTGTCACTGTTCACTTAGGGAGTCTGTGTTGCTGTGGGAATCATGTATTGTTTGGGTGTCGCTGGCTAGGCAGCATTTATTGCCCATCCCTAATTGCCCAGAGGGCAGTTTAAGAGTCAACCACATTACTGTGGGTCTGGAGTAACATGTAGGCCAGACCAGGTAAGGATAGCAGCTTTGTTCCGTAAAGGACATGACTGAACCAGATGGAGTTTAACCTGAAACATCAGCTCTTAATTCCAGACTTTTATTGCATTAATCAGAGCGGATTCGAATCCAGGTTCGCAGAACATTACCTGAGTTGCTGGATTAACAGTCCAGCGATAATACCATTAGGCCATTACCTCCCATGCATGTGGTAGCCTGGAGCTACAGACAGTGTCAGTAGAGGCTCCGAGGTTGTCTCTATCATGTGATAGATCAGGAATCTCTCCTGCTCTTCCTGTCTGCTATTGCCATTGTGTTAGAAGGATTCACAGAAGCTGTTATCCAACCTATTTGGCCCCACTCCTCCCTTGGCCGTCGAGTCCTGGATTGGAACCCGAACCCGGAGCTTAGGCTCAGTGGGAGAAATGCTGTCCACAAAACGCCTAACCAAAATCAGTTGGTGCCAACTTCATTAAGAATGGGAGCAGTTCTCTAGAAAGGGAATAAAAGGAGATGGCAGGGGCTCGAATCAAGGTACAAATTAGCCATGCTCTCCCACAGTGTGCAACATGCTTAATCCAGATATTGTGTAAAGTTGCCATTTGGCCCATTGAATCTGCACCTACCCTCTGAAGAACCTCTCACCTCGACCCACCCCCAATTTCCCATGGCTAATCCACCTAGCCTGCACCTCCCTTGGCACTATGGGAAATTTAGCACAGCCAATCACTCTAACCTACACATCTTTGGACTGTGGGAGGAAACTCGAGCACCCAGACAACAGGGAGAATATGTAAACTCCACACAGACAGTCGCTCGAGGGTGGAATTGAACCCGGGTCCCTGGCGCTGTGAGGCAGCAGTGCTAACCACTGAGCCTTTGTGCCACCTAAAGAGGCTCTCACTCGAGTCCTGCTCCTCTGCCAATTGCTCTCAAAGATTTTACTCTGTAGACAACCTATCAGTCCAACTAGCTACTTTCACTTGACTTCACAATTTGCCTCAGAATTGATGGGAGGAATCATAGAACCCCTACAGTGTGGAAACAGGCCACTCTGCCCAACAAGTCCATACTGACCCTCCAAAGAGTAATGCACCCAGATCCATTCCCCTACCCTATTACTCAACATTTGCCCCTGACTAATGCATCTAACCTGGACACTATGGGTAATTTACCACAGCCAACTGCACATCATTGGACTGTGAGAGGAAACCGTAGCATCCGAAGGAAACCCACGCAGACACGGGGAGAACGTGCAAACTCCACACAGACAGTCGCCCGAGGTGGGAATCGAACCCGGGTCCTTGGCACTGTGAGGCAGCAGTGCTAACCACAGTGCCGCCCCCAAATGATGTCTACGTTTGACCACAGAATAATGAGCTGATGCCTGGTTCCGAACTGTGGTCTCACCTTGGGCTCCACATCCAGCTGGTTCCTTCTTATGGATTTCAGCACCACCATGCGACGAGAGTCCGACCTTGTGGTTAAAGGTGCTGGGGAAGGCACTAGCTACATTCAGCACACCTGGACCTCGAGTTGAGGGGACAGTCTGTTCAGCGTTTCTCTTGCTGAATATCAGTTTCAGGGACTTGTGGTTCACCCCTACACTCTGGGTGACCGTTTGTCTGGTGTGACAACTTTCTCAATGAAACAGAATGCTGCAAAGCCATGTGATTACGTGATGTGGTGGCATGATCACGTGATAGAGAGGCGTGAACACGTGACATAGTGGCGTGATCATGTGATGTAGTAGCATGATCGCACCCCAAACCTCCCTCTCTGCTCTTTTGACCTGAAATGACACAGGCCACAGGTACTTTGAGCAAGGTCGAGAGCTGATTTTTGATTTTCCTGGGAGAGTCATGTCTTCCTGACTTTGCAGCCCAGTAGCACGAGGTGTAAAGGATGGTGAGGGGCTCCGAGCCAATGACTTCATGGAGAAAGAGCATAGGCATTAGAATGGACACACACACACATATCAGCCTGTGGGGTGAATTTGTATTTGCAGAATTACATTTTACTTTGCTCAAAAACTGCATGAATCCATGTGAGATTCTGTAAATCTGTTTTTTTAGATTAGAATCAGTCTGAACATTGTGACACAGACAGCCTCACAGGGAATTAACACCTTTATCTGGGCCGACATGACACCAATTGTTAAAGTGCACCTGAGAATGTAACTTTTTAAAAAGAGTTCTGCGATTCAAATATGAAAGAACTGAAACCAACATGATCATTCGAAAAGATGAGAGACTTTAACAATCTGAGTCCTTTTCAATATATGATTTCAGTTACATCACACTGTAAATTTTTGCTATAAATTCTGTGTCTCACAATCTTATTCTCCACAACTGCCTGATGAAGGAGCAGCCCTCCGAAAGCTAGTGCTTCCAATTAAACCTGTTGGACTATAACCTGGTGTTGTGTGATTTGTAACTTTGTACACCCCAGTCCAACACTAGCATCTCCAAATCATTTAGAATTCCTGTCAGCAACATCTCATCAAAATTGACCTTAAAATTGGGACGGGGTTTCCCCTTTTGTCTTAAAGGTCCTTTTGCTTCCCGTCACCTCCCTCAGGTACGTCAGTCAGGAACCTTCCAGTACCCTGGAAGAGGGAAAAGGTCAGGGATACAATGAGTGGGCGGCACGGTGGCATAGTGGTTAGCACTGCTGCCTCACAGCGCCTGAGACCCGGGTTCAATTCCCGCCTCAGGCGACTGACTGTGTGGAGTTTGCACGTTCTCCCCGTGTCTGCGTGGGTTTCCTCCGGGTGCTCCGGTTTCCTCCCACAGTCCAAAGATGTGCAGGGTCAGGTGAATTGGCCATGCTAAATTGCCCGTAGTGTTAGGTAAGGGGTAAATGTAGGGGTATGGGTGGGTTTCGCTTCGGCGGGTCGGTGTGGACTTGTTGGGCCGAAGGGCCTGTTTCCATACTGTAATGTAATGAAATCTTGGTCTGCTGTGGTCAGCAGTGGTCAGAGAAAGGTTGGGACAAATCCCCACTCAGAGAAAATACCATTCTAGGTCAGGCCAGTGTGGGGAAGGTCACTGCTCACTTAGGAAGCAACCTTGGAAGGCTCCTCAGTAAAAAGTGTCGCCATCTTCCATTTTCTTTGAGATGGAAGGTTATATTGGGCTCAGTTCAATTTATTGAATCTCTGCAGTGTGGAAACAGGCCATTTGGCCCAACAAGTCCACACCAACCCTCTGAAGAGTAACCCACCCAGATCCATTCCTCTACATTTACCCCTGACTCATGCACCTAACCGACACATCCCTGGATACTATGGGCAATTCAGCATAGCCATCCACCTGATCTGCACATCTTTGGACTGTGGGAGGAAACCGGAGCAGCCGGAGGAAACTCACACAGACACAGAGAGAACGTGCAAACTCCACACAGTCAGTCGCCTGAGGCTGGAATCAAACCTGGGTTTCTGGCGTTGAGAGGCAGAAGTGTTAACCACTGAGCCACCGAGCCACTCAATGGTCTAAAAGCCTCCAAATTATAATAAGGACTTAAAGGAATCGCATTTAATAGCATCTTCCGTGACCACAGCACTTTACAATGGAATGAAGTATTTCTGAAGTGCATCACTGGTGTAGCACAGGAACAGCGGGAGCCAATTAGCACACAGCAAGCTCCAGCAAACAGCACCAATGACCAGATGATCAGTGTTGCCCACTCATCCGGACACTGGGAGAACTTCCACCTTCGTTCTGAGGTTGACTGATGACCAGGAAAGTAACTGGAACCAACCATTTCAGTCTGGAAATGATTCAGGAACGAAGCAGCCTATGTGATAGGTGCCCCATCCACCAGGTGACACTTTCACTCTGTCCCCGCCACCATAAGACACAGGAGTGGAAGTAAGGCCATTCAGCCCATCAAGTCCACTCCACCATTCAATCATGGCTGATGGGCATTTCAACCCCACTTACCCGCACTCTCCCTGTATCCCTTAATTCCTTGCGAGATTAAGAATGTATCACTCCTGCAGCAGCAGTGCCTGCCATATACCAGATTGTATTGAGCAACTCCCCAAGAATCTCTCGACATCACCTTCTGAAGCTGGGGCACCACCACTGGGAAGGGCAGCAGATACATGGGAGCACGGTGCCTGCGAGTCCCCCTTCAAGCCACTCACCATCCTGGATAGGAACTCCGTCTCCGTCAATGCTGCGCGGGAAGGACAGCCACCCGGAAGGTGTTTTCTCAACAACTGGAAAGCAGAAACGTTGTCTTCTGGTTCCTGAAACCACTGCAGCTCACAGCCCTCAGAGGGGTGTGTGGGATCAGGAAACATTAGAGGGACCAGAGATCGCCACTCCTTCAGTGGCGCTGTCTCAAGATCCTGGGACTCACTGCCTAACAGCATGGACGGTACAGTCTCTCCAAACCACATGGAGTGCAACAATTCAAGATGGCAGCTCACCCACCACCTTCCCAAGGGGCTTTGGGATACAGGATGAGTGCCAGCAATACCCACATCTCATGAAGAAATTGCCTTCCTTTCCAACACAGAACTTTCCCTTTCTTTCTTCCTATTCCTGTCTCTCTACACATCTCAACCCCATTCTCTAATTACTACCCGTACTGATGAAAGGACAAATCTCAACAAAGACTGCCTGAACTGCTGACCATTTCTGGTATTTCTTACTGTCTTTGGACTTAGAGTGGCATCGTGGCTCAGTGGTTAGCACTGCTGCCTCACAGCACCTGGGTACCAGATTCAATTCCAGTCTTGGGTGACTGTCTGCATAGAGTTTGCACATTCGCTCTGTGCGTGGGTTTACTCTGGTTTCCTCCCACTATTCAAAGATGTGCAGGGTAGGTGGATTGGCCATGCTAAATTGCTCATAGTGTGCAGGCTAGGTGAGTTAGCCATGGGAAATGTGGGGTCATAGGAATGGGGTAGAATGCTCTTCAGAGGGTTGGTGTGGGGATACTGTGAACGCCATATTGCCTGTTAAGTATAACAATAGCAATGGGACGGCATGGTGGCTCAGTAGTACCGCTGCTTCCTTACAGCGCCTGGGACCCAGATTCCAGCCTCGGGTGACTGTCTGCTTGTACATTCTCCCCGTGTCTGGTGGGTGTGCTCCCGTTTCCTCCCACACTCACAAAGATGTGCAGATGATTCAAATTAGGTGACTCAGTGTTCAGGGATGTGTAGGTTAGCTGCATCAGTCAGGGGTAAATATAGGGTAGGAGCACTGGGTCTGGGTGGCACGGTGGCTCAGTGGTTAGCACTGCAGCCTCACAGCACCAGGGACCCAGGTTCAATTCCAATCTCGCGTGATTGTCAGTGTGGAGTTTGCACATTCTCCCAGTGTCTGTGTGGGTTTTCCTCCCACAGTCCAAAGATGTGCAGCTCAGGTGAATTGGCCATGCTAAATTGCCCACAGTGTTAGGTGCATTAGTCAGAGGGGAATGGGTCTGGGTGGGTTACTCTTCGGAGGGTCGGGTGGACTTGTTGGGCTGAAGGGCCTGTTTTCACACTGTAGGGAATCTAATCTAGTAGCAAGCATTACCTGTCCCACAAAAAAAAAAGCCTACCTAATCTGTGGTAAGCAGGAAGGCTTGAATAGTTTTATGAATTTTTTAGCTTATTACTTTCCAAAACGTTGGTTAACATCAAACGATAACTGCCAGAAACACCACAGTTAAATTTAATGTCCTCCAGATATTCAAATTTTCACCACCTCTTACACAAAAAAAGGAATGTTTGCTCTGAGTTTGCATTATAATATATACCGTGTTTGCGAGTCAGATGGAGTGGATTACAAATATCATCTTTGAGCTCTGGGACGTGCATTCAAATCTATCTCATTTTGATTGGATTAAGATCTTTTCTCTCTGATCATTACTGGAAGTCTAAGTAGAATCAATTTGCCCATTTTCTACCACTAGAGAAGGATTAGTATTATGAAAGTGCTGCTGTTGGTTCCAGTTGGCTCTTCATAAATGTATTTGTTGAGTATCTTAGAGTTGTGAATGCAATGCAGCTACTGAACTACTTTACTTTCAATGTCACAAAGAGTACAGTTACATTGCATGTTGGTGTCAATTCGCAGAGGGCAAAACTCCCATGAATCAGAAGCTCTGGGTTCAAGACACACAGCAGGATCATAGCTTTAAAACAAAAATCAAAGTTGATACTGCATGGTAGTGCTGAGAGACTGCTGCACTGTCTGAGACATCTGGAGAGAGATGCACTGGTTCCTGTTGAGATACATGATGCAGGACTCTGTGCTCTACAGGCTGTTCCCCGGGACGCACACTGAGACAAACATCGACTGCACCTGGTGCACCATCAACGTGGCGAAAGATGCTCTTTGGTCAGCCTGAAGCTTGTTGGTCTTCTAGAGCAAGGAAGTGACCCTGACCGAGTATTGCAGTGTGGCACACTCCAAGGGCCAGGACTACGTACCAAGGGACGCACTGAAGCTTGGGGAAGCTGCCGCCAAGGCACAGTAGGGAAAGACCACCGTCTGAGGTCTTCCTGTTGAAGGTAAATAGGGGCCCGTTCAGTTATCGGACCCTCCCAATATCTCAAATGCATGCAAATAAAGTATTGTACAAGTAAGAGATGCCTTTGATTTGTTTGGATAGAGTCAAACTCCAATGTTTGTTTACTGTACAGAACCCGACAGCGTTTGTGACTGTGCCTACATACAAAGATATTTTTTATGAATAAAGTATATTCTTGAAGTAAGAAGAAGTCTGAAGCATTGCCTTCCAGGTGAGACAAAATTCCAAAGGCCTGTCCACCCTCTCTGGGTAGATGGAAAATTGTACGGTACTATTCCGAAGGACGGGCTAAATAAAGAACAACAAGGGAATTCCTGGAAGCTGGCCCTCATCCCGGGATTCTACCAACAAGCACATTGACCGGGACCCAATGCAATAAAAAAACCGGAAACAGTTCAACAACGAATCCAACTAACTCCTGAGCTACAGATCTTCACAAAACACTTCACAAAAATGACCAATATTATCTCTCGATCAACATCAAAAAAAAGAGATTATCTGCATGGTGATTGTGACGAGGTCAGCTAGCTGGACCTCATTGAGTTGTTAATCTGGTCCAATCAGAGAGCCCTGGCTGACATTATAAAGAAAGGTTAAAACCGGAAGGTGGGTAGGGGCGGGCTGCCTTAGTGGTCGGAAGGTGGGAGGGGCGGGGGCTTGCTGGGTCTGTATTGTCTGCACTTTTGTATGTAACGGTATTGTCTAACGTACAAATATCATTGTCACTGTCTTGTCATATGTGGAACTGGGATTTGAGGTTTGTCCTCCTCTCCCTGTAAAATGGTTGAACGGTAGGGTTCGGGGCCTAGCTTTGCTGCTCCTCTCCCTTGTAAAATTGCTGTCTTTTGTGTACAGCTGTCAATGTTTTTTGTAAACTGTTTTGTAATTTGTTTAATAAAAAAAAATATATAAACAGGAAAATAAAGAAAGGTTAAGGCGTAGGAGCAGGCTGCCTTTACAGTAGCCAGAGGTGGGAGGGATGGTTGGCTTCCTGGGAGGGTGTGTATTGTCTGCACTGTTTTTTTATGTAAATGGACTGCCTTATATGTACTTGTCATTGTTACTATTTTGTGATGATTGAAACTGGGATTTGTGGTTTGTCCTCATTTCCCTGAAAACCGGTTGAATGTCAGGGTTTGGGGCCTGGCTTAGCCACCGCTCTCCCTGTTTCTCTGTATACAGCTGTTAATGTTAAATGTTTGTAAACTGTATCATTGAATAAAATTTTTTTAAAAGGTCGAGAGTCAGAGATACTCACACTCTGATGCCTGGCTCTGTAGGAGACAGTGCTATAGTCAAGAACAGTTCATGTGCGAATAAAGAGTGACTTGGCGATGGGATACCGGTCTCTGTGGAGTTATTTTAATTTGAACACTACGCCGTTGTTGGTTGTGGGAGCTTACTGGGCACTAGTTGGTCTCTACGTCTTTGATATGTCAAAACCGAGTGTACTTCATACACCTTGCATTGCATTTGAGGGAGGAAGAGCCCATAAGAAATTAAAAGGACTTAAATTAACTGTGTCCAGTTCTGGTCTCCCTGCTATAGGAAGGATATTATGAAACTGGAGTTGAGCAGAATGTTGCTGGAAATGGAAGGTTTGAGTTATAAGGAGAGGCTGGATAGGTCTTGACCTTTTTTCACTGGAGCGTAGGAGGGTGAGAGGTGACCTTAGAGAGCTTTATAAAATCATGAGGGGTATAAATAAGGTAAATGGCAGAAGTATTTTCCCTAGCGTGGGGGATTTTAAGATTAGGGGTCATACTTTTACGGTAAGAGGAGAAAGATTTGAAAGAGACATGACGGGCATTTTTCTTTTTTACATAGGGAGTGGTTAATGTGTGGAATGAAGTTCCAGAGGAAGTGGTGGATGTGGGTACAGTTACAATGGTTAAATGATATTTGGATAAGTCCATGAATAGGAAAGATTTGGAGGAATATGGGCCTGGAACAGGCAGGCGGGGCTAGTGGATTATGGTCAGCATGGACTGATGGGACCGAAGGGTCTGTTTCCATGCAGTATGATTCTATAACAGCTTAAAGTCAAGTCATTTAAAACCATGACATTCCTAATAGCTCCCTGTGAGACTTCAAGAGACACAGCTTATTATCACAAGTACCCTTACCATTATCTACAGCTGTAAACACTTGCACCTTATTTTTGAGTAATACAACTTGCTCACCACCCCCTGGACAAATTTAACCTTTAACACTCCACTGCTGCCTCACAGCGCCAGGGCCCCGGGTTTGATTCCAGCCTCAGGCGAATGCCTGTGTGGAGTTAGCACATTCTCCTCGTGTCTGCGTGGGTTTCCTCCGGGTGCTCCGGTTTCCTCCCACAATCCAAAAGATGTGCAGGTCAAGGTGAATTGGCCGTGCTAAATTGCCCACAGTGTTCAGGGATGTGCAGGTTGGGTGTATTAGTCAGGAGTAAATGTCGAGTAATGGGGAATGGGTTTGGGTGGGATACTCTTCGGAGGGTCAGTGTGGATTTGTTGGGCCGAAGGGCCTGTTTCCACACTGAAGGGATTCTATGATTCATTGTGAGGAAAACACTCTCTACAGCTAACAACAGTGCAACTACATAGTCCAGGGGGCACAGCAGATAAGGTCAAAGGTGTTCAACTTTCCAAATGGTCAACAATCCATACATACCTAAATCAAGAATGGTCATCCTCAGATAGAAAGGAGCATTGTGACCTTAGTCATCTTCAAATGGCAGATAGAATTAAAATATAGAAAGTTAATACAGCCAGTCATGGATCAACTGGTCAGAGAACAGCTGGCTTAGGGGCAACCAGTGAAAGCACATCAGTGAAAGATTTTTTTATGACTCCATAGCAGAACTTAAACAAATATTAGAATCTGAAAGAACTGCAGATGCTGGAAATCAGAAACAAAAGCAGAAATTGCTGGAAAAGCTCAGCTGGACTAGATTAGTTTCAGATATCTGGTCAGCATGGGCGGATTGGACCGAAGAGTCTGTTTCTGTGCTATACATCTCTATGACTGGCAACATCTGTGGAGAGAAATCAGACTTAGCGTTTCAGGTCGAGTGACCCTTCAAACCTGATGGTAGCTAGGACAACCTTGGTTTTTATGCAGAACATAGGGTGGGGGAGTAGGGGTTAAATGGTAGCACGGTGGCTCAGTGGTTAGCACTGCTGCCTCACAGTGCCAGGGACCCGGGTTCGATTCCAGCCTCGGGTGACTGCCTGTGTGGAGTTTACACGTTCTCCCTGTGTCTGTGTGAGTTTCCTCCCAAAGATGTGGGATTTTTTTTTCATCCAAAGATGTGCAGCTTAAGTGAAGTGTCCGTGCTAAATTGCCCCATAGTGTTCAGGGATGTGTAGGTGAGATACAGTCATCAGGAGTAAAGGTAGGGTTACAGGATAAGGAAATGGGTTTGGGTGGGCTATTCTTCAGAGGGTTTGTTGGGCTGAAGGGCCTGTTTCCATACCGTAGGGATTCAATGATAGCTGCAAATGAGGACTGTTAATGGTTCCTAAAGAAGGGCTTATGCCCGAAACGTCGATTCTCCTGTTCGCTGGATGATGCCTGACCTGCTGCGCTTTTCCAGCAACACATTTTCAGCTCTGATCTCCAGCATCTGCAGACCTCACTTTCTCCACTGATAGTGGTTAACAATGGTGGTGTGTAATAGCAGACTATGTGGTAACAAGGTCTGGTGTGTGTGGGTCGGAGGTAAGGACTTGGGACTCGATATTGAGTCCAGAAGGTTGTAGGGTCCCCAAGCGGAACATGAGATACTGATCATTGCTGGAGGTCTGCAAGGAGCCTGAGACAGAGATATTGGCTGGGGAATACTCACAAAAATCAGAATCCATTGACGTTAATCATTTTGTGCAAATATTTCCCACTGCAATCAACACTGAACTAAGTTAGAGACAAAAAAAAAACTGCAGATCCCAGAATCCAACACTGGACAGCCCTCAGACCGCAAAGCCAAGCAAGATTCTCAGGCCATCAGGGAGAGAATCAAAGTAAAGAAAATCAGAAATTGCTGGAAAACCCAGCAGGTCGGGCAGCACCTGTGGAGAGAAAGCAGAGTTAACCTTTCAGGTCGAGTGACCCTTCTTCAAAGTCAATAGTCTTCCCACCCGGCAAACTACCCATCTCCCATATCCAAAAGAGAACTCCATTCTCGGAAAACAGTGAGAAATGCAGATCACCTCAGTCTGTAAAGTTAGGGTCAGAGAGTCTGGGGGAGATGCAGTAGTGGTAAAGGCAATCATATGCATAAACGTACAAAATTTAAAAAATCATTAAACTCTGGATGCAAATGTTGTATAAAAGAGTCTGAAAGGGTTAATACCGAGGGGTGCTGCTGCCCTATGGAGTTGTGAGCGGAACAGCTTGGATCTTGAAGGAATAGGATCTACCATCTGATCCTCCTCAAAGCATGTGTAAACGGTGACTTTCCAAGCAATGTAACCCGTAACTAGTTGCTGACGTGCAATAAACGGAGACTTGTTAACGAAAGGAGTCCCTTCTAGTTAGACCAAGAAGTGGATTTCCCGCCGCCAACCTGAACCAAGCAAGTCCTGTCTTTTCTCACACTTCATGAGCTGCAGCTCAACCGACCCAGTGATCTGGAGCGAGGCCATGCTCTTCAGGAACTGGGCCGACCAATCCTTCATCCCCTTCACCGTCAGGTCTGACCACCTGAAGGTACTGGGTATTTGGTTCGGAGGGGCTGGGCGTGCGCCAAGTCTTGGGGGGAGCGTATCAAGAAAGTGAGGCAAAAACTGGGCGGATGGAAGCTACGATCACTCTCCATTGCGGGTAAAAACCTGGTCATCAGGTGTGAGGCACTGTCAGTGTTATTATATGTGGCACAGGTCTGGCCTATTCCCAGAACCTGTGCCGTCGCAGTCACCCGGGCCATCTTCCATTTTGTATGGAGATCAAAGATGGCCAGGGTCCGAAGGGACTCGATGTACAAAGCTCTGGGCAACGGGGGAAAAAAAATACACTAAATGCCACCCTCACCCTGATTGCCACCTTTGGTGTGTGGCTGCATCAAGCTGTGCGTGGATCCCCGGTACGCAAACACAAAGTGTCACTACGTACTGAGGTTCTACCTGTCCCCGGTGTTGCGAAGGATGGGTCTGGCCTCGCTGCCGCAGAACGCTCCAAGTAGCTGGACCGTTCCGTATCACCTGTCCTTCGTGGAGAAATTTATGAAGAAAAACATCTTTGACCACAAGTCCGTCAGGAAGTGGTCAGCACGTAGTGTCCTTGAGACCCTTCGGGAAAAGGAGAGGGCGGATCCTATCGAGCGGTTCCCTGAGCAAACTGTCAAAGCCAGTTGGCAGAATGCCTCATCGCCAGAACTTTCCAACAAGCACCAAGACATGGCTTGGCTGGTGCTGAGAAGGGCTCTGCCTGTGAGATCCTTTATGCACGCCCGGACTCTCAGCCGCACCGCACGCTGCCCTCGAAGCAGCTGCGGGGGGGACGAGACTGTCACACACCTCCTTCTGGAATGTGCCTACGCAGAAGAAGTCTGGAGAGGAACGCAGTGGTGTTTGTCGAGGTTCGTCCCGCGGGACTCCGTGCTCTACGGCCTGTTCCCCGGGACGCACACCGAGACGAACATCAACTGTGCCTGGAGAGTCATCAACTCGGTGAAGGACGCTCTCTGGGCGGTCCGAAACCTCTTGATCTTCCAGCTGAAGGAGCTGACCCTGACTGAGCGTTGCGGACTGGCACATTCCAAGGTCCAGGACTACGTGTTGAGGGACGCGCTGAAGCTTGGGGCAGCTGCTGCCAAGGCGCGGTGGGGAAAGACCACCATGTAAAGTCTGCCTGCCTAAGAACAGGGGGCCCACGCAGAAAGTGGGCTCCACTGACGCTTCAGCTAAACATATGGATATATATATGAATGATTACTCAATCTCTGTATGCAAAGAAATGGAATGTTTACATATGTACGGCATGACCAATTGTACAGATCAAAATATTTATGAATAAAGTATATTTTTTGAAATGAATAAGAGATCTGGCACAGCCATACAACACTAAATCCACCTCCTCATATTGAATGACAGATAACAATTTATCGCCACTTGTGCTCTTCAATGAGCAACGCAGGGAAAGGCTTGGACTGTCACCACAATCCACTGCCATTTTGAATTGTTTAAGAAGAGAAAGATAAGGCGGAATCAGTCCATCTTCATTCCACCACATCCACCATGGGTTCTGAGACGGCTGACCAACAACACCTGTGCCGGTGTCCTTCTGTCGCCTCGCTGCCACCTGTGCCAATGTAGAAGACGCCACTCTTCAGGGGCCATCTCTTCGTTGCTGGGCCCACCTGGCCGCTGATTCCAGGTCCCGTGCTGGACTCACACTTGCCCAGCAACCAGGAGACCGCAGCTCCGCTACTGCCACTGCCAACAGGGAGTCCCCAGTTCCAGGCCCACCACAACCAGGAGCTGACACCACCACCTCACCAATTATCTGGAGACCCTGCGAAACCAAGAGTTGCCACCACCACCTCATGGATTACCAGGAGTCCCTATTCTGGGCCTACCACAACCAGGAGCTACCACCACCACCTCACCAATTACCTGGAGACCCTGCTCCAGGCCAACGAAACCAAGAGTTGCCACCACCGCCTCACTGATTACCAGAGATCCCTGCTTCGGGCCTACCACAGCCAGGAATCCTTGGCTCCACCACCAGGCCAGGCCGCCACCTTACCAAGAGTTCCACTCCCCTCCGTGACGTCACCCCCGACAGGAAGAAGATGAAGGAAAAAGGTAAAAAGAAAGACAAGAAAGGGAAGGAAAGATGGGAGAAAACAGCCATCTGGATTAGACGGGCCTAGGAGGCCAGACGCAGCCTACCTTGCCAGTGCCACCATCTTCTTCTTGCTCTCCCTAGTAACAATTGTACGGAGTGTTGGTGAGGCTGCATCTGGAGTACTGTGTACAGTTCAGGTCCCTGTATTTAAGAAAGGATGTCCGGGCACTGGAAGCCGTTCAAATAGATTCACTGGGCTGAATCCTGGAATGAAATGGGTGACTTATCAAGTACAGATAACCAGGTTGAGCCTTCATTCATTAGCATTTGGAGGAATGAAGGGTGATCTTATTGAAACATACAAGATTCTGGGGAGCATGGCAAGGCAGGTGCTTGTGAAGAGGTTTCCATGGGTGGGGGAATCTCAAACTAGGAGACAGACGGAGGGGACATAAATGTAAAACTGAGATGCAAAGGAATTTCTTCTGAGGGCAGTGAATGTCTGGAGCTCACTACCCCAGAAAACTATGGAGGCAAAATATTTAAAGAAAAGGTAGATAGATTTCTAGCTGAGTTGAAGACTATTAGGGACAAAAGAATAGTTTGCGGCCTGCAGCAGATCAGACATGACCTTGTTGAATGGGGTGGGGAGAGCAGGCTGGAGGGGCTGAGTGGCCCATTTCCTTTCCTGTTTCCATATTTAAAAAAGCTCAAAGCCTTCTTACATTGCAACATCCAATTATTGAGGGAGCAAAATCTGTAATTAAGCAGTTGATTGTTTTGTTTAGTTCAAGTGGCATTAGATCAGCAAAATGTCATGCAATGATAAATGCCTGAGTCAGTGGTAAAGCAGCAAGACACTGTTCTTTTCACTGGGATTTGAATAGTTTGCAATGCCGGAGCTGTAGAATGATTGCTTGGTTGATTGTCACGTGTACCAAAATACAGTGACAAGCTTTGTTTGTGAGCAGTACAGGCAGATCACAGTAAGCAAGGACATACAGATCAAAAAGGCTTAGACAGAGGTGTACAGGTTACTTTGCACAGGGCGTGCATGAGGTGAGATCGTGTTACCAAGATCAGCGTTATTTGAGGCTAAAAAGAGTCCATTCATCAGTCTTATAATGGCCAGGAAGAAGCTGTTCCTGAACCTGTTGGTGTGTGTGTTCAGGCTTCTGTATTTTCCCCCTGATGGAAGAGGTTGTAATAGAACATTATCGTGGTGGGATGGGTCTTTAATGATGTTGGCAGCCTTTCTGCTGCAGAGAGAGGTGTAAATGGAGTCCAAGAATAGAAGGTTGGCTTCAGTGATGGTCTGGGCTGTGCACACCACCTTCTGCAGTTTCTCACAGTCCTGGGCAGAGCAGCTGCCATACCAGGCCGTTGTACACCCAGACAGTTTGCTTTCAGTGGTGCACCTGTCGAAGTTGGTGAGGATCCTTCCAAACATGCCGAATTTCCTGAGCCGCCTGAGGAAGAAGAGGCGTTCTTGACTATCACATCTACATAGGAAGTCAAGACAGGTCGTCGGTTATCCGAGGAACTTGACGCTCTCCACCCTATCAACCTCAGCTCTGTTCTCCTCCTTTCTTTCTGAAGTCAACGATCAGTTCTTCAGTTTTGCCGATGTTGAGAGAGAGAGAGGTTGTTCTCGTTGCAACATGTCACCAAGCTCTCTATTTCCCTTCTCTGTGAAATTGTAGGTGATATTCGTTCGGAATTTGGCAACACAGTCGAGGGTGTGCAGGAAGTAAAGTAGGGGGCTGAGGATGAATCCTGTTCAGGTGGACAGGAGATAATGGCTTCGACTCATATCTATGAATTCCATGAATGCTCTCACTTCACTGAAATTCAAGTTGAAACCATCATCTCCTGACAAACTGAATAACCGTTTTCCAGCTCCAGTGCTTCAAGCTATTTAAATCCTAGTGAAAAAAGAAGAGTGTTCTGCACTGACTCGGGCATTTATCATTGCAGTTTGGAAGACTGCTCCTTGACAGATTTTAGCTAGAAGCTCAGAAAGCACTACAGAAGTGCAATTCTTCCTCAGTCAAAAAACGCTCACTTGTTCCACAGCCTGGCATACTTAATCCAAAATGAATATACTGCAATTGAAAAATGTGAAACCATTTCACAGGGATCTTATTTCACTCTGATGGTGCATGTGCATTTGGAGTGCATTATTAAAGCAAAATTACATCCCAACAATAAAATGTCTCACACCCACACACAGTAACTTTTTAATACACATTCATTTCTTAAGTTTATTTCAAACTGTGGTCCCACATCTCCAGGACAGAGACAGTTAACAGCCAAGTGTTGGTTTCCCCAACCAAGAACATACCAGAACAGATAGGACTTTCCTTGATTCCTGGCTGAACACTCAGTGTTTGGTGGGAGGGGTGTTATCCATGTGTCCTGAAACCCAGTCTGAAACTAATCCCTCTGGCCCATTCTCTATCCATTACTCTGCAGAAGTTCAAACATTCACCTACCTTTCCCTTGAAAGATCCACTCACCACTTCCTGAGCTCTCTGCCCAAGGGCAGGTCTGGTCCACACCACCATTATCTGTTCCTGCGCTAGGCCAGGGAGGCAACTCCTCAATCCACCCCAGCTGGAGCGGGGAAATCGAACCCCGAATCTGATCCGCCACAGTCGTCTGAGCCAACTGCTACACCCCACCCAGGAGTCTGAGCTGCGGAGTGGTAACATGCTCTTAGGTACATGTTGTAGCTATGGATAGCGATGGTAGCGGCTCCCAATTTCTTACCATCATATGACTGACCAGGCGAGGCCCCATTGCCTGCCATTTTTGATGATGCTGTCACTTTAAGAGATTGTATTGTCCTGGCTGTATCTTGGAGAGATTGTAAGACAGACGTTCAGAGCTGGCTAGTTAAAACCGCCATTAAACAGCTCAGGAAGCTTGGGGTGTTTGTTTAAAACAGTCTGAATGGTATGACCAGCTCTCACAGATCAGGATCTCTGGGTAACATCAGAAGCTATTGGCTTCTCAACAGATTTGGAAGCTTCAGTGAATGTTTCCTGGCTGCTACGCTCTGAATTTTCTCTTGGTGTTATCTTCCTCCTGAATTGGAGAACTGCATGTGAGAATCTGTGTCTGAACTTGCCTTTTCTTTTGCCAAGGGGTGTGTTTGTGGGATGTTAGGACATTGGAACAGTTAATTAGTAATAGTTGCTCTATCCATCGTTCTGTTAAGTTTTCCAATAGAGTTGTTATTCTTTCTTTTAACTACAATGTTTAAATAAATTGTTGCTTAACCTCAAGGAGTTTGGCCAGTATCTGGGGCAGACGCCTCACACCTGCCTTTAAAGTACGAAAAAGTTAGGGTCTAAGCTGCCTTTGTAACATATTTTGAGGGGGTCTGCGTCTGGTCCATAACACATTGATATGTATTGGAAGTATTTACAAGTTGGTCATCAACCTGTTCCTGCCACATTACAAGCACGGCTTCCTTAGTTTAATCCAGCACAGAGGCGGGAATACCAAACACCACACCACAGGATCTCCCATCTTTACCGACTCCTTGTGAGAAAATATTTTATGCATTTGATTACAACCCTCTGCATTAAAAAAAACTTAACCTTGCTTTATTCCTGTGTGTTATTTTATACATTTATGAACCCATCTTACATTGTTAGCCGCTAACAGTTTACACTCACCCTCCTAGCGGAGGGTGATTGCTATCCAATACTATCTGTCCAACTGTTCTTTGGGTTCTATCCCTACTTAATGTTTACTCCTTACCACCCCCCCCCCCCCCCCCCCATCCTAGCTTCTGCATAAAAAACATTTTCCTTGCTACTATCAGTTATGAGGAAGGGTCACCAAACTGGAAACATTAAGTCTAATTTCTCTTCACAGATGCTGCCAGAACTGCTGAGCTTTTCCAGCAATTTCTGTTTTTGTTTCTAATTTAGACCATCCACAGTTCTTTTGGCCTTGATCAGAGAATGAGGGGAGACCTTACAGAAATTTATAAAATCATAAAGGGGCATGGATAGGGTGAATAGTCAAGGTCTTTTCCCCAGGATAGGGGAGTCCAAAACTAGAGGGCATAGGATTAAGGCGAGAGCGGAAAGATTTAAAAGGGACCTACAGGGCACCTTTTACACTCAGATGATGGAACGAGCTGCCAGAGGAAGTGGTAAAGGCTGGTACAATTACAACATTTAAAAGGCATCTGGATGGGTATATAAATAGGAAGGGTTTGGAGGGATATGGGCCAAATGTTGGCAAATGGGACGAGATTAATTTAGGATAGCTGGTCAGCATGAATGAGTTGGACCAAAGGATTTTCTCCCATGCTGTACATCTCTCTGCTCTACGACCTGCCAACGTTGAACTGTGGAAATTGGACCCTTCAGTATAACTGCTGTTGGGTATGATTTCTTCAGCAGCACCTCTTGATCTCATTGATTGTATGGGATCTGAACATGTCCCATATTAAAAAAAGCTGCAGTTATACAGCCCGAAAGGCGTATTCCACTTGTTTACCAATCCATATCTCCACGTCATCCTCATCCACTCAACTGTGGTCTTGGATGTGCTCAGAAACATGTTCTCCACATTATTTTCAACGTGGTGTTGTGTCGTGGGTTAACCTTCCATACTGAGTGTATGCAAAAGAATAATTGTTGTCACTGGATCAATGAAGTCATCAGATAGGTTAGTTCAAACAAAACACTCCAACTTATGGTTGCAATCTGTTTCCTTGTGAGGTTAGTTGAGGGATAAATATTGGCGTGGAACCCCAGATCTTCAACTTTGGGCAATAGGATCTCTTGGATCAGTTTTCCGGGACAGACTGGCCTTTGGTTTAACATCTTATCTGAGAGACAGCTCTTCCAACAGTGCAGCACTCCTGCAGTGCTGAACTAGTATTGTCAACTGAGAGTTTACGTTGAGTGGATCAAGTAGTCATCTTTGCATTGACTGGACAATGCAGCCCTATTTCCAACAAATCTGTTGGAACAAATAGACTTTCTAACCATTCCTCAAATTCACAGCTGAGAATTTCAGTCAGGGCATGAGTACTAATACATAGAGATATCACATAGCTGATTTTTGGACACCAATTGCTCAATTTTTAAACAGAAATCTATGTTTTCACAAAGCTTTTGTATCACAGCATGGCAAATTAACATTCCAGCTATTTATAAGGTTTTAAATCTGTGGTTCTCACATTGAAAACTGGGGGTCAGTGCAAATGAGTATTGCAGCCAGTAGTTTCAGGCTGTTAAATGTTTCTGTAACTGAACTGAAAGGTTTGTTTCTTCTGCAGTGCAATCACTATTTGTATGTTTGATGAGACTCTTGGTCAACTCTAAGCTTGCCACTTGCCTGGTTGAGCCAGCACTGCTGACAGTAGTCGTGAAAGGTGTGAGTGAAAGAAATTCTGCATTCTTTAGAAAGATTAAGAGCATTGATACTTCATTCAGTCATACAGTCCGAGAGTTATGGAGATGTAGAGCCCAGAAACAGACCCTTCACTCCAACCCATCCATACCTAAATTAATTTAGCTCCATTTGCCAGCATTTCGCCCATATACCTTTAAACCCTAGGAGGACTGCAGATTTGGGTGAAGATTTGTAGCTCGGGTGCTCGTTGTTGTGGTTCTGGTCGCTGAGCTGGGAATTTTTGTTGCAAACGTTTCGTCCCCTGTCTAGGTGACATCCTCAGTGCTTGGGAGTCTCCTGTGAAGCGCTTCTGTGGTGTTTCCTCCGGCATTTATAGTGGCCTGTCCCTGCCGCTTCCGGTTGTCAGTTTCAGCTGTCCGCTGTAGTGGCCGGTATATTGGGTCCAGGTCGATGTGTTTGTTGATGTAGTGTACAAAATCCAATGCAAGGATTGCACAAAACACTACATAGGACAAACAGGAAGACAGCTAATGATCCACATCCATGAACATCAACTAGCCACGAAACGACACGACCAGCTATCCCTAGTAGCCACACACGCAGACGACAAGCAACATGAATTCGACTGGGACAACACTACCATTATATGGCAAGCCAAACAGAGAACAGCCAGGGAATTCCTAGAAGCATGGCACTCATCCACAAACACATCGACCTGGACCCAATATACCGGCCACTGCAGCGGACAGCTGAAACTGACAACCGGAAGCGGCAGGGACAGGCCACTATAAATGCCGGAGGAAACACCACAGAAGCGCTTCACAGGAGGCTCCCAAGCACTGAGGATGTCACCTAGACAGGGGACGAAACGTTTGCAACAAAAATTTCCAGCTCGGCGAACAGAACCACAACAGGACTGCAGATGCTGGAGAGTCAGAGTCAAAAAGTGTGGTGCTGAAAAAGCACAGCAGGTCAGGCAGCGTCTGAGGTGCAGGAGGGTTGAAATTTCGGGCACAAGCCCTTCATCATACCCGAAACATCAACCCTCCTGCTCCTCAGATGCTGCCTGACCTGCTGTGCTTTTCCAACACCAAACTTTTTGACTCCCTCCAAACCCTTCCTGTTCATATACCCATCCAAATGCCTTTTAAAATGTTGTAATTGTACCAGCCTTCACCACTTCCTCTGGCAGCTCATTCCATACATGTACCACCCTCTGTGTGAAAAAGTTCCCCCTTAGATCCCTGTTAAATCTTTCCCCACGAATTTTGGGCTCCCTTACCCCGGGGAAAAGACCTTGTCTATTTACCCTATCCATGCCCCTCATGATTTTATAAACCTCTATAAAGGTCACCCCTCAGCCTCCGACGCTCCAGGGAAAACAGCCCCAGCCTATTCAGCCTCTCCCTGTAGCTCAAACCCTCCAACCCTGGCAACATCCTTTGAGCCTGTCCCACCCTCACACCTGATCGTCAGCATCTGTTTAACAATAAGGGGATCACTCATTTAGGACAGAGTTGGGAGTTCTTTATCCCCCTTACAGAGAATAATGAACCTTTGGAACTCTCTTCCTCAAAAGGAGCTGGAATGTAGAGTCTTTGAACATTTTTAAGGTAGAGCCAGACAGAGCCTTGTTAAGCAAGTAGAGGGGGAAGGCGAAAGATTGTTGAGGTAAGGTGGGAACATGGAGTAGGCAGAGTATTAAATAGTGGAGCAGGCTTGAGGGGCCGAATGGACTACTATTGATCCTGATTAATATGTACAACACTGTTTACTCACCTTCCACGCATAACCCTAGATACTTTTCACTAACAAAGCTACTGATCATAGCCTTAAAGTTTCAGCTGACCCAGCATCTACAATTTATTTGAGGGGGAAAGAGAGAGATGGAAGTGCCCTCCTGACAGTATTTTTGAATGGTCTTTTTCTTCATCCAAGTACAAACACTTTACTCATTTGTAAAGAAACATTGCAAAATATTTTGACCAGAAAATTACAAAAGGCGCGATAAAAATTCAACCCCCTGCACTGCAGGAAGTGTCAAATCCACCCAGCTGCCTGAATAGCATCCCACCCTATCCTTTTATATTTCCCATGTCTAACCCACACATCCCTTGACCCTATGGGCAACTTAGCACTGCCAATACATACTAACCTGCACATAGAAACCCACACAGACACGGGGAAGCATATGCAAACGCTACATAGACAGTCACCCGAGGCTGGAATCAAACCCAGGTCCCTGGCACAGAGCAGCAGAAGTGCTAACCACTTTGTCTGTCTGTCTGCCTGCTGTGCTCACAGTGCATCCCACCACCATCCAGACTCAAGAAACAGTGAGCTAAGGTCAGTCCTCTATCTGTGAAGCAAAACCTTTAAACCCCTAACAACATCTGTGCTGCACATGTGCCCTCCTCAGGGTAAAGTAAAATTGTCCAGACTCCTACCAGAGCAGAGGGCTGCTGTCTCATTTACAGAGACAGAGAGAGAGAGAGAGACATCATGGTGGTTTAACCAGAGAGTCACCACACCTCAGGCGAGGAGAGAGGTTGAGAAGGAGATCCCTTCACAGTAACCTCAGCAGGTGTGGGAGTTGACTCCAAGTGAGGGACGCAGACTGGCACACTCCAAGGTCCAGGACTACATGTTGAGGGATGCACTAAAGCCTGAGTCAGCTGCTGCCAAGGGGCAGTGGGGAAAGATATGAGGTCTTCCTGCTGAAAGTAAATGGGGGTCCATTCAGCTTTCAAACCCTCCCAGTCTCTCAAACACAAATATAATCTCCTTCCAGTTTAAGCTGCCTTTGTCTTGTTGGGATACAGTCAAACTCCAGTGTTTCCTTGTTTCCGTGATATGCTGCTGTACAGAATCAAACAACTTCAATGACTATTCACAAAAAAAAACTATATATGAAGTACATATTTGAAATTTTTAAAATCACAGACTAGTTGGGGATCTGGCTCTAAATGTTGCCTTTCCCCTGTATGTTCACAAACAGCCCACAGCCTCCACCGTTTGGAAGTCGCATTTTCCTTTTCTCTCTTGAATTCCCCGATTCTAATCGATAATATATACATTACACACACACACATACACGCCTCACCGATGTAGAAATTGGTGGCCGTCCTCATCTGCCGGTGTTTGCTGATCACATAAATCACCAGCGAGTTTCCGACTAGTCCCAGCAACATGATCAACGCGAAGAGCAGGGGCACCAGCCAGGAATCGGTGAGGAACGGCGGGTTCTCCTCGCCCGTCAGGTTGGTATCGGATCCGATACCTGCGCCGATACCCGAGCTGGGCTCCCCCCTGCCCCTCGCCCAGAGCCCGGAATCGGTGGCCAACTCCAGCAACGTCGCCCCCGCTCCTCCCCGGGGACTAATCGATTCGATACCTCCCCGATTAGTAACCGATACCCCGGTGACGGCGGCTCTCTCCGCGCCGCCCGTGGGGGGCTCGGTCAGTCCGGAGTTGGTACCGATACCGCTTTCGATACCTGGCCCGTTTGGGCGAGACATGGCTAGTTCCGATTAGGGCAGGTGGGGGAAATCGATATCAGTCGCGGGTCATCGGCTCTCCCGGCAATAGTCGAAGGCAAATTCAAACTGACTCCAATCACATTCCGGGGAGGGGAGAGGCAGGAGAACTAGCTCCTCACTGTCCAAGCTGCAGCTCAAGACTGGACTCACTTCACATCTACTGCCCTCTCTCGATCAGCAAACGTTGGGGGGGGGGGGGGGGGTCTCTGAGCTGCTGCAGTTGCTGGGACCTGGAATCTAATCGATGCCCCAAGTCAACACGACTTAGTTCCCTGAGGGAAATACAAACCAGCCCCTTTCATCGTGTCCCTGGGGCTGAGGTGTAGACCTGTCTGTGTAAGAGGTGTCTCTGAATGGAGTCAAACTCCACTGTTTGCTCCCTTGATGCAGAACCCAACTGCGTTTGTGACAATGGTCTATATGCAAAGAATTATTTTTCCTCTTGAAATGCCGTCATAAAAAAAAATTAGACTGTGAATCTGCAGACCCAGAACTGAATGTTTTTTTCCATGTCAATCTGATTCAGGGATGTCCTCTGGCGTGGCTCAGTGGTTAGCGCCAGGGACCCGGGTTCAATCCCACCCTTTGGTGGGTGTGTAGAGTTTGCACGTTTTCCCTGTGTTAATGTGGATTTCCTTCAGTTCCAAGATAGAATAGAATGTTCGCAGAATCTCTTCAGTGTGGAAACAGGCCCAACAGGTCCACACCGACCCTCTGGAGAGTAACCCACCCAAACCCATTCCCCAACCCTACATTTACCCCTGACTAATGCTCCTAACCTACACATCCCTGAATGCTATGGGCAATTCAACATGGCCAATTCATCTAACCTGCGCATTTTTGGATTGTGCAGGTCAGGGTGGATTGGCCATGCTAAATTGCCCAAAGTATCCAGGGATATGTAGGATAGGGTAGATTAGCCATGCTAAATCGCCCATCGCGTCCAGGAATGTGCAGGTTAGGGTCGATTGGCCATGCTAAATTGCCCATAGTGTCCAGGAATGTGCAGGTTAGGGTCGATTGGCCATGCTAAATTGCCCATAGTGTCCAGGAATGTGCAGGTTAGGATGGATTCACAATGGGAAATGCAGGGTCACAGGGGAAGGGTGATTTGGTGTGGACTTGATGTGCTGAATGGACTTCCATGTCGTAGGGGCTCCATTCTATGATTCAGGTGGGGCTTGTACCTTTGTTTTTGTGAACTCACAGCATGAGGGCATCTCCAGCTAGGCCAGCATTTATCGCCCATCCCTAATTGCCCAGATGGCAGTTAAGAATCAACCACATCACTGTGGGTCTGGAGTCACATGTAGGCCAGATCAGGTAAGGGTGGCAGTTTCCTTCCCTAAAGGGCATCAGTGAACCACATGGGGTTTTCCAATGGCTTCATGGTCATCATTAGACTCTTTATTCCAGATTTTTATTAAATTCAGATTCCGCCATCTGCCATGGCAGGATCTTAACCCAGGTGCCCAGAACATCAGCTGAGTTTTTGGATTTATAGTCTAGTGATAATATCATTCGGCCGTTGTCTCCCAGGATTTCCTGGTTCAGAGATAGGGGCACTCTCACTGTGCTAGAACAGCCCAAGGTCATGATAGATAATTCCTAATCAACCCGTTGGGGGATGATATTACAAACCACTGGAGCACGAGGGACACCTGAACCCAGGACTCCTGGCTTTGAGTTAAGGTCACTACCACTGTACCCGAAGGAAACTGTACACGCTCATGATATTATTTTTAATCAACCTGCCCAGAGATATTATCACCGACTTTGCCACTTGAACCAAGGATTCTTGCTCAAAAGGTAAGGACAGTACTACAGTGTTAGAAAATCTCTATACAACCTCATGATAGCTAGATCAACCAGTCAGGAGATGTTATTACATCCCTCTGGGCTTGAACCCTGGTCTTTCTGCCTCAGAGGTAGGGACACTACCGTTGCGCTGCAAGCGCCTTTACAATCTCATGATTTGTCTTCATCTATCACCATCAAAAAGGTGAGGGAGAGGGGGCTAAATCCATATGGAATTGGAAGGGTAGAGAAAGCACAGTCTCCCCTGCTGTGCCCATCTCTCTCTAAAGGTATCAGGATTATTGGTGGGCACCATGTGCTCCCTCTGCAAGGTCACAAACATAGCTGCGGAAGATGGGCAGGTTGTCAGCATACCCCGGTGTCTGGACGTATTTATAGCCAGCCAGGCCCCGCAGCAGACCCACAAAGAGGTCCCTCCGATCTGCCCGGTCCCCTCTGCGCCTTGTGCCCGAAGATCAAATAGATAAGAAGGGAGTGCAGTCGCCCACAACCAATGGTCCATGGACTCCACAAAGCATTCAGTCAGGCTGGGAATCTGAGAACCAGCCACAGTCTGCAGTTATACTGCTGCGTGCAACACCCTTCACCCCCCATGCCCATTATGGAAACAAGGAAGATTTCTATGTAGAAAGCCCTCCACCGATTCTGTTTTACATGAAAGTGGACTAAAGAAGGGTACTCCACACAGACCATGATCCAAATCCCACTGACCCAAGTTGTAATCATGTCACTTTAGCCTTCAAAGTCACCATTATCCTCAAGAACTATACAATTGCTCTCCCATTACAGAGAGACAACTCAGAATCCCTACAGTGTGGAAACAGGCCATTTGGCCCAATAAGTCCACACCAACCCTCTGAAGAGCAATCCACCCAGACCCATTCCACTCTACATTCACTCTGACTAATGCCCTTAACCTATGGGCAATTTAGAGTACCCAATCTACCTTAACCTCCACATCTTTGAAGGATTGTGGGGAGGTAACCCACACAGACATGGGGAGAATGTGCAAACTCCACACAGAGAGTCGCCTGAGGCTGGAATCATACCCTGGTCCCTGGCGCTGTGAGGCAGCAGTGCTAACCACTGAGCCACCATGCCACCTGCCACGTTTAATCAGAGGGTCACTATGCCTCGAGCGAGGAGAGAGGCTGAGAAGGTGAGACCTTCATGATGATTTCAGCCAGTACATTGTTAAGGTCACTCTGCGTTATAATCCAGCAGACTGATCCACTATCCACCCCCTCATGATGGATATTTTTAATCCTCCTGTTCAGACATGCTGCTACATACCTTTGGAGGAAGAGAGACTTGGACCTCCTGGTCCAGAGCTCAGACACTACCAACATGCCCACAACCTTCTGATAGCTATTTTTCTAACCCAGCAGTTCAGAGATATTAATACTCACCTCTGAGCAGGTGGGACTTGAACCCAGGCCTCTGGTCCAGAGGTAGGGATGACACCAATGTGCCACAACAGTCCCCGGTACAACCACATGATATTCACACCCGAGACACTGAGGCCAGTGACCACCATGACTAACAGCCAATCAAATTAACCTAGCAACAGCTAGAGCCGATTGTTAAATTAGCCTGACTCTGATGTAAGGTGATGATCAATCAGGGGTTAAAAAACAAGACTCCACATGGTTTCATCACGAGCTAAGTACTGAAAACTCTCCAGGTTAGAACCACCTGTCAATCTCTTTGGATGATGGGAGTGCAGAGATGGAGAGTTTTGAGAGGGTGAAACCTATCAATGGATTTTTATCCAGGTATAGCTGTGAAAGTTATTACACTAAAGAATGTTAAATATACTCTTTTCCTTCAACTAACTTTCTCAAATTGACTATCCAAACAGTTTTTGTCTTAGTTGCTAGCAACCTGTCTGGGGAAACCAACCCTGACAACCTTTAACCATAAGCAAAATACTGAGTGTTGGGGATCTGAAATGAAGACAGGAATTGCTGGAGAAACTCAACAGGTCTGGCAGCATCTGGAGAGAGAAGCAGAGCTAATGTTTCTGATCCAACATGACATCTTCAGAATGAAAACTAAAAAAAGAGTCATAGTGGATTCAAAACATTAACTCTTTCTCTCTCCGTCGGTGCTCAGAGCAATCTTTTTCACACAGAACTTAAATTCTGACTCACCGCTGCAATCAGTCCTAGACAGATAAATAAGAATTTAGAAGATTGCAAACAGACTAAGATTCAATATTTCGATTAAAGGACCTCTTCATTTCTTTAGATTGTAACAAATGTCTGGTTCTACACCACCAGAGCAAACTCAACGTAAGCAAAAATGACTTTAAACTGGGATTTAAGATGGGATCGGTGAGCTGGGAATTTCTTGTAGAATTTGATTGTCAGGGCCAACTTTTTTATTTCATTTATCATTTTCAAAAAATATGCATAGTCACAAATGCAGTTTGCTCTGTACAGTAGCATGTGAAGAAAACAAACATTGAAGTTTGACTTTATCCAACAAAACAAACCAAAGGCATCTCTTACTTATGCAAAATTATGTTTTTATATAATTAGAGCACCAAGATAACTGAATGGGACCCACTTACCTTCAGCAGGAAGACCTCAGACGGTGGACTTTCCCCACTGCGCCTTGGCAGTAGCTGCCCCAAGCTTCAGTGTGGCCCTCAGCACGTAGTCCTGGACTTTGGAATGTGCCAGTCTGCAACACTCGGTCACTCCTTGCTCTGAAAGACCCACAAGTTTCGGGCAGACCAAAGAACGTCTTTCACTGCGTTGATGGTGCTCCAGGCGCAGTCTATGTTTGTCTCAGTGTGCGTCCCAGGAACAGTCCATAAAGCACAAAGTCCCACCTCACAGAGCTGCTCGAGATGAATCTCAACAACAAGAGACTTCCTTTTCAAATGTGGCTGGCAAGGCAAGAATCAAACACATAACTGAATGATTGTCACCTCCGTTAAATTTGCACTAATTGTTATTCTCTCTGCTCCCTAATGCCAACGACTGCGCAAAATCACTTCTTAATTTATACCAGGAGAAAGAAAAACTCCTAATACACAAAATATGGTGCTATATGAAACTAGAGGAGGCGGATTTAGAGTCATAGAGTTATACAGATCAGAAACAGACCCTTTGGTTCATCTCGACTGGATATCATAAATTAATCTAGTCCCATTTGCCTGCACTTGGCCCAAATCCCTCTATATCCTTCCTATTCATATACCCATCCAGATGCCTTTTAAAGATGGCAATTGTACCAACCTCCTCCA
The DNA here is from genome assembly GCF_037043375.1 of Chiloscyllium plagiosum. Taxonomy (NCBI): domain Eukaryota; kingdom Metazoa; phylum Chordata; class Chondrichthyes; order Orectolobiformes; family Hemiscylliidae; genus Chiloscyllium; species Chiloscyllium plagiosum. The sequence goes on from NW_028270183.1 coordinate 13,926,435, forward strand.
CTTCCTCTGGCAACTCATTTCATACATGCACCACCCTCTGCGTGAAAAAGTTGCCACTGAGGTCCCTTTTATCTTCCCCCTCTGACTCTAAACCTATGCCCTTTACTTATGGTCTCCCCTACCCCAGGGAAAAGACTTTGTCTATTTATCCTATCAATCCCCCTCATGATTTTGTAAACCTCTATAAGGTCATCCCTCAGCCTCTAACACTCCAGGGAAAATAGCCCCAGCCTGTTCAGCCTCTCCCTGTAGCTCAAAGCTTCCAACCCTGGCAACATCCTTGTAAATCTTTTCTGAACCCTTTCAAGTTTCACAACAACCTTTCTATAGCAGGGAGACCAGAATTGCATACAGTATTCCAAAAGTGGCCTAATTAATGTCCTGTGCAGCTACAACATGACCTCCCAACGCCTGTCACCAATGTTCTGACCAATAAAGGAAAGCATACCAAACAGAATTAGCTGGAAAACTCTGCAGTTAAGGTAGCAGTTGTAAGGGAGGAACCCAATTAATGGACTTAATCTTCCCAGGTAAAGGCAGCTGTGGAGGTGGTGAGGGGTGGGGTTAAGGAAGAAAATTCAATTGACTGTCGTCGGAATAGTTTCATGACATGTCCCCATTTCTGTGCAAATTTTCCTGGAGACAAGATCCCAGCAGTGGATATTGAGGTAGACAATGACTATTGGAACTGGATTGCAATGTTACTGATACATCAGTAGCAATTTCTCCCAGATTCCCATTCCCGCTGTGTCAGTGAAATTGAGCAGAGGTGACTTCACAGCTGGGGGTCAAAGTTACAAGTAGTACTTTTTTTTCACAAAAATATATTCCATTCACCAAATTTATAAAGGTAGATTCAAAAACATTTCAAATTGACTATTATAGGAGATACTGTGAAATTGAAGTTTTCTCCAGTTCTACTCCAAATAGCCTCAATTCATGTTCAATAGTGTTGATATTGACCATATACATTCCTTACCAAACACACGGCACAAACGGGATTACAGTTGCCAGCGCTTCAGTGTTCTATGAATCCACAATTGTTCAGTGGTTAGCACTGCTGCCTCACAGTGCCAGGGACCTGGGTTTGATCTCAGCTTCAGGAGACTGTGTGGAATTTGCATGTTCTCCCCGTGTCTGCTTGGGTTTCCTCCCACAGTCCAAAGATGTGCAGGTTAGGCTGGATTGGCCATGCTAAATTGCCCTCTCACCCTAAACCTATGCCCTCTAGTTCTGGATTCACATACCCTGGGGAAAGGACCTTGGCTATTTACCCTATCCATGCCCTTCATGACCATAAGATGCAGGAGCAGAAATTAGGCCATTCAGCCCATCAAGTCTGCTCTGCCATTCAATCATGGCTGAAAAGTTTCTCAACCCCATTCTCCTGCTTTCTCCCCGTAACCCTTGGTCCCTTTTACAATCAAGAACCTATCTATCTCCAGCTTAAATATACTCAATGACCTGTCCTCCACAGCCTTCTGTGGCAGTGAATCCCATAGATTCACCACTCTCTGGCTGAAGAAGTTTCTCCTTATCTCCATTTTAAAAGGTCTTCCCTTTACTCGAAGGCTGTGCCGTCAGGTCCTAGTCTCTCTTACCTATGGAAACATCTTCCCAACATCTACTCTGTCCAGGCCATTCAGTATTCTGTATGTTCCTTCATCTAGATCTTTAATGTATAAAGTGAAAAGTTGTGGTCCCAACACTGAGCCTTGCAGAACACCAGCTGCCACCCTGAGAAGGACCCTTTTCTCCCCACTCTCTGCTTCCTGCCAGACAGCCAAGATTCTATTTCATGCTATCACCTTGCCTCTGACAGCATGGGCTATCTTACTCAATAGCCTCCTGTGCGGCACCTTACCAAAGGTCTAGTTGAAGTCCAGGTGATAACATTCATTGATTCTCCGTGGTCTAACCTGCTTGTTACTTCGTCAAAGAATTCTAACAGATTTATCAGGTATGACCTCCCCTTGATGAAACCATGCTGACTCTGCCCTATTTTCACCATATACTTCCAAATATTCAGAAATCTCATCCTTCACAATGGATTCCATGCAGGCGAATTGGTCTGTAATTTTCTGTCTTTTGTCTTATTCCCTTTTTAAACAGAGACGTCACATTAGCAATTTTCCAGTCCTCTGGGACCCTCCCCGATTCTAGTATTCCTGAAAGATTGCCACTATTGCCTCCACTATCTCTTCAGCCATCTCCCTTAGGATAAGGAGGAGTTTAGAGGGATATGGACTAAGTGCAGCCAAATGGGAGTAGATTAGGTTGGGATATCTGGTTGGCATGAACGACTTGGACTGAAGGGTCTGTTTCCATCCTGTAAAATCTCTACAACTCTGGGGTGTAGTCCATCTGGTCCTGGTGATTTATTCACCTTCAGGCCAGTTTTTCTAGCACCTTCGCCTTGGTGATGGCCACCATACTCAGCTCTGCCCCCTCACTCTCAAATTTTTGAAATATTACTCATGTCTTCCACCATGGAGACTGATGCAAAGTAATTATTCAATTCCTCAGCCATTTCCTTGTTCCCCACTACTATCTCTCCAGTGTCATTTTCCAGCAGTCCAATGTCCACTTTTGCCCTTTATATATCTGAAGAAACTCTTAATATCTTCCTTTATATTACTGGCTAGCTTACCCTCATATTTAATCTTCTCCCTCCTTATTTCTTTATTTGTTGCCCTCTGTTGGCCTTTGTAAGCTTCCTGATCTTCTGGTTTCCCAATGTAATTCACCACATTATATGCTTTCTCTTTTGCGTTTATGCTATCCCTAACTTCCCTAGTCAGCCACAATTGTCTCATTCTCCCTGTACCAGGCTTCTTTTTCCTCGGGATGAATCTCTGCCGTGTCTCCTGAATTACTCCCAGAAACTCCTGCCATTGCTGTTCCACTGTCTTTCCTGCTTGGCTCCTCTCCCAGTCAGTTCTACCCAGCTCCTCCCTCATGCCTCTGTAGTTGCCTTTATTCACCTGTAATACCATTACTGCTGCTTCTATTTTTGCCCCCTTCAAATTGCAGAGTAAATTCAATCATGTTGTGATCACTGTCTCCTAAGGGTTCCTTCACCTTAAGCTCCCTTATCAAGTCTGCCTCATTACGCAACTCAAATTGGCTGTTCCCTAGTGGGCTCCACCACAAGCTGTTCCAAAAAAGCCATTCTGTAAACATTCCACAAATTCCTTTCCTTGCAATCAACTATCAACCTAGTTTTCCCAGTCCACCTGCATACTGAAATCCCCCATGATCACTGCAACTTTGCCTTTCCTACACATCTTTTCTATCTCCTGGTGTACCTTACGCCCCAGCTGCTGACTAACGTTTGGAGGACTGATCATAACTCCAACTATGGAGTTTTTAACCTTAGTGGTTCCTCAAGTCTACCCACATAGATTCTACACCATCTGACCCTAGTTTGTTTCTTACTATTGCTTTAATTTTGTTTCTTAATCAATGGGAAACCCTACCCTCTCTGCCCACCTGCCTATCTTTTCGATAGGATGTCTATCCTTGAATATTCAGCTCCCAATCCTGATCCCTTTGAAACGACATCTCCGTGATGCTCACCACGTCATACCTCTCCAGTGTCATTTTCCAGCAGTCCAATGTCCACTTTTGCCTCTCTTTTGCCCTTTTTGTATCTGAAGAAACTCTTACAATCTTCCTTTATATTACTGGCCAGCTTACCCTCATATTTAACCTTCAATCTGCGCCACAAGCTCATTTGTCTTTTTCCTTAAATTGCGTGCATTCAGATAAAACACCTTCAGCCCGGTATTTAACCATCCCGCTCCTCATTGTCATTCGTTTATCCAGTATGCTTGAAGTTTGATAGCTAACCCTTTCCAAGCAGTCTGTCCTATTTGTGTCTGTGCTGGGGATTTTAATCTCCTCCCTTGAGTTCTGCACTCTTACCCCCTCTTTTAATTTGGGTTTTCTAATTTCCCTTATAATTGAACCCTGCCCCCTCTATTGCATTTCAAGCCCCATGTGCAGCCCTGGTTATGTGACTCCTTAGGACTTTGGTCCCAGCACAGTTCAGATGAAGATTGTTCCATTGGAACAGGTCGCTTCTTCCCCAGTACTGGTGCCAATGTCTCATGAATTCAAACCCATTTCTCCCACACCAATCTCCGAACTACGGTTTTACTTACTTAACCTTATTGTGACCCTCTGCCAATTAAATCGTGGCTCAGGTGGTAATCCAGAGATTACCTTTTTTTGGTTCTGCTTTTAAATTTAGCTCCTAGCTGTTCATACTCCCTTAGCAGAACCTCTGCTCTAACTTTATCAATGTCGTTAGTACCTATGTGGACCACAGCCACTGGATCTTTACCCTCCCACTCCAGGTTCCTCTGCAGCCCCGATGAGATATCCCACACCAAGCACCAGGCAGGCAACACAACCTTTGGGACTCAGTCCTGATGGCAGAGAACAGTGTCAACACCTCTAGCTATTCTATCTCCAATTACAACATTTCTCTTCTCTCCCCTCACTTGCATGGCACCCTGCACCACAGTGATGCAGGCAGTTGACTCATCCTCCCTGCAATCCCCATTCCCATCCACACAGGGAGCAAAACTCTTGAACCTATCGGACAAGGAGGGGCTGAGGTTCCTGGATCCCTCTACCTGCCTCACTCACAGCTGCACCCTCCTGTCCTTGACCACTGGCTGAATTCAGTTTGGTTAGTCTAAGGGGTGTGATTGTCTCCTGAAACACTCTCCCCATCCCCGATGTGTTGCAATGTTTGAAGCTCAAACTCCAGCACATCAACTTTGAGGTGGAGGTCTTCCAGCAACCAGCATTTACTTCAGAGATGGTCACTGGGAACCACAGTGGATCCACTAGCTCCCACATCATGCAGAAGCAACACATCACCTGACCCTTCATCCAGATATGGGCTGGGTGCTGGCAGGTGGGACTAGATTGGGTTGGGATATCTGGTCGGCATGGACGGGTTGGACCGAAGGGTCTTTTTCCATGCTGTACATCTCTATGACTCCATTTGTTTTAATTAGGTTTGGATTTGTTTTTTTTTAAAAACGTTTAACTGTTTTTGTATCTCTGCTTATGCAAGTTGTAACCAAAGAGTTAATAAAATGGAATTTAGCACAGATTCAAATTTAACTGACCCCTTATTAGCCAAACTAATCTTAGCCCTCCTGTGACTTAACCTTTCAGTTTTCCACTCAGATTCAGAATCTCTTACCATCCTAGAATGCTCTCCTCTCAGCTCCTTTCCCGAAGTGAAGGCCCCAAGTCTACACGGTAAGTTTTTATACCACTTACCGTCCCAGAATGCTCTGCATTCGGCTCCTTTCCCGAAGTGAAGGCCCCAAGTCTACACAGTAAGTTTTTATACCACTTACCTTCCCAGAATGCTCTGCATTCGGCTCCTTTGCCGAAGTGAAGGCCCCAAGTCTACGCGGTAAGTTTTTATACCACTTGCCTTACCAGAATGCTCTCCGCTTATCTCCTTTCCCGAAGTGAAGGCCCTAAATCCACACGGTAATGTTTTATACCACTTACCTTCCCAGAATGCTCTGTGCTCAGCTCCTCTCCCGAAGTGAAGGCCTCAAGTAGATGCAGTAAGTTTTTATACTACTTACTTTCCCAGAATGCTCTGCGCTTGGCTCCATTCCCAAAGACCAATATTTTCCATTTTTCGGTTTAGCTTTAAGCTGTTGCTGTTGTGGGCTTGAAGAAGTAGAAGCCATCTTTTCCCTCTCACTCAGTCACAGCTAGAAGCTGGGGATTCCTTTGTGCTGCTGGGTTACCTGGGAGACAAATCTATTTTTCTGAACTTGCCTTTTTGCCAAGGGGTGTGTTTATGGGATGTTACTGTATTGGAACAGTTAGTTACTAATAGTTACAGTATCGGTTATTCAGTTAATTTTCCCAATTGAGTTGTTATTCTAAATCTCTCTTTCATTTGTTTATATTTTAACCATAGTGTTTAAATAAATTGTTTTTGCTTAATGTCGAGTAGTTTGACTAGTCGCATTGCCTCTGGAACATGGCATTTTACATTTGCCTTAAAAGTAAGAGAAAATTAGCATCGAGGCTACCTTCTTATCATATTTTGTAGGGGTCTGGTCTCATCCATAACTGACGGAAGTGGGTACTGCAGATGCTGGCGATTAGAGTCAAGATTAGAGTGGTGCTGGAAAAGCATAGCAGGTCAGGCAGCATCCGGGGAGCCGGAAAATCAACGTTTCGGGCAAAAGCCCTTCATCAGGAATCAGGAGTTACAGATTCCTGATGAAGGGCTTTTGGCCGAAACGTCGATTTTCCTGCTCCTCGGTTGCTGTCTGACCTTTTCCAGCACCACTTTAATCTTGACTCTCATCCATAACAATCTGGCCTCGTTTTCTTATGCATTCACACAACACTTTCATATTCTGTATTCTGGTTTGTTTGTAACATTGTCAAAGTTGTGATAATTAGAACTTACCTATCTGCTGTGTGTTTGTGTCTGTCAGGAAGCTCTTTCAACAGAGTTCACTTAAATACCTGGTTCCAACCAGAAGTTTTTCTTATGCTCCGTCTGCTTCGGGATATTTTTAAACTGCTACTGAAAACACACCTAAAGTTGCCCCGAACTTCAATTAGTCAAAGTTAACTTACTACAAATTAAAGTGGGCCTTAACTTAAAAGACAACATTGTAGCTTCATTGTCTAATGTAAAGGCCCACACTAATTAATTAGTTTTCAGGTGTGTTGGTCAAAAAAAAATTTACCTGGCCACAGAGAACTCCAAGTTTTTTTTTCAGAATAATCCCTTCTGTGTGGAAACAGTCCATTTGGCCCAACAAATCCACATCTATCCTCCAAAGAGTAATCCACTCCCCAATTTATTCTACATTTACTCCTGACTAATACACCTAATCTACACATCCCTGAACACTAGGGGCAATTTAACATTGCCAATTCATCTAACCTGCACATCTTTGGATTGTGGGAAGAAACCAGAGAAAACCAGCACAGACACAGGGAGAGCATGCACACTCCACACAGACAGTTGCCCGAGGCCGGAATCACACCCAGGTCTCTGGTGCTGTGAGGCAGCAGTGCTAACCACTGAGCCACCGTGTCACTTCAGATATCTTCAAGGACCATCTAAAATATTCAAATGGGTCGATAGCTAGGTTAGTGTCTCTTTCAAAAGATGTCACCTCCAACAATAAAGGAGTCCTTCCATCCTGGAATTACATGTCAGCCAAGATCAGTCAGCCTCAAACTGCAGTCTGTTGGACATGATGTGGTGTTGGACTGGGGTGGACAAAGACAGAAGTCACACGATACCAGGTTATAGTCCAAAAGGTGTATTTGAAATCACAAGCTTTTGGAGCACTGTTCCCTCATTGCACTTCACCTGACGAAGGAGCAGTGTTCCGATTAAACCTGTTGGACTATAACCTGGTCTCGTTTGTTGACTTCTGACTACAGTCTCATGGTGACACAGGGTTCCGATGAGGTAAGGGTAGGCAAACTAATGAGGAGAGCCCCTCCTTTGGTGGTCGATGGTAGCAACAGTTGAGTCCACTCTGGTCAAGGGTGGAAAATGAGCAATGGGTAGTGGTCACTTTGAAGCAGGCCGGAATGCCTGATCTAGAATGGGAAGTCTACATGGCTATTTTCCCATATCAACCTGCTTCAGAGCTGTTACAACACACCTCAGGAGCAGGTGGGACCTGGACCCAGGTCTGCTCACTCAGAGGTAGGGACACTATCACTGCAGTACATAAGTCCTTGGAGCAGCTGTGAGAATGGCAATGGCAATAACCAGGGAGACCACAGTTAACAAGGTTGGTGGTAGACACCATGTCCCTAAGAGAAGTTTGTTTTTTTAAAAAATAGTGAAGTTCTACATGCTTAAAGAAAGGTGACCACAATACAAATTCAGGTAAAAGCAAATTACTGCGGATGCTGGAATCTGAAACCAAAAGAGAAAATGCTGGAAAATCTCAGCAGGTCTGACAGCATCTGTAAGGAGAGAAAAGGGCTGACGTTTCGAGTCTAACTGACCCATTGTCAAATTCAGGTACTGTCTGGAAGTGGAGAGTAGTTTGTGAATGTCATTGCCAATCACTGCACCAAGGACAGACACGTTTTGCAATTAGAGGCGGGAACACCCATCCCCCATGTGATTGTAAGTAAATCTCTGCTCCCTCAAAAGCATTATTTAAGACTCTTTAATGCAAAACATCTACACTGTGAGTCTCGTATTATCATCAAAGGAGTGGTGATCTGTGATTACAAATCCATTTAAAAAGTGTTCTTCAATCAAAGTCTTTTGAGAACCTAGATGATGCTGAAATGGAAAGTGGGGTTTGCCTGATTTGTACGCTAGTAGAGGGAATTGGTTTAGCTCCGTTAGCCGGATTGTTGGTTTATAGTGCAGTATGATGCTAACAGTGTGGGTTCAGTTCCCATGAAGGACTCTCCTCAACATCTTCCTTCACCTGAGGACTAGTGTCCTTCAGGTTACATCACCACCAGTCGCTTTGCCCTATGGTCTGGTAAGACTATAGCAATACAGCCAACTAACATTAGTAGAGACACTGTGTGTAAGTAACCCTGAGTAAATAACTTGCTTCTCTGTTGAAAGATGCTGACAGCAGTAGCCTTCAACAAATCAACCAAACACACACAAGAGGAGTAAGCAAGATACTTAAACCAAATAAAATTGATTTTTAATGGCTTCCCTTTACAGGACTGCACTGTAGACTTTGTTTCTTTAATGACTTGTCTAACTAAGAAAATGCAGCCATTATGTAACACAGGCATATTTATCTTCCAAATAGATTCAGTTAAAGAGACCAAAATGTCAATTGTGCTAAGTGCCACATTCAATATCTCAATGAAATCTCACGTTCAAATTATGTAGGCTGCTTTTCCAATTAACATTCCACAATAAGAGTGGTTTTAGAACCCATCAAATTTACACAAACACCCTTAAATATTCAATGAGAAAGAGCTACTTAATTGTCATAACCTATCAAGTATTCATTGAATTATCTGTTCAGTCTCTTGATAATAAGAACTCAAAGCAGATATAGCTACTCCAGAGTGTTTTGCAGTTGTCATTGGGTTAGTGAAACAGGCTTGGAATACATGATTTGGAGATGCCGGTGTTGGATTGGGGTGTACAAAGTTACAAATCACACAACACCAGGTTAGAGTCCAACAGGTTAAATTGGAAGCACTAGCTTTCTGAGCGCTGCTCCTCCATCAGGTGGTTGTGGAGTACACGATTGTACGACACAGAATTTATAGCAAAAGTTTACAATGTGATGTAACTGAAATTATATGTTGAAAAATACCTTAATTGTTTGTTAAGTCTCTCATCTGTTAGAATGACCATGATAGTTTCACTTCTTTCATATGTAAATTGCAAAACTTTTTTTTAAAAAAGTTACATTCTCAAGTGAATTTTAACAAATAGTGTCAGCCCAGATAATATTTGGATTAGCCTGGAATATCAATGATAGGGTCCATTCATAAATCACTTACTGATTTCGTTCCTTCCTTTATTCACTCATGGGATGTGGGAGTTACCATCTAAGTCAACATATATCGTCCATCCCTAATTGCCCTTACAAAGCTGGCTTCTTGAACCGTTACAGTCCTTGGGGTGTAGGGATGCCAGTGGTGCTTTAAGAAAAAGAGTTCTAGGATCTTAACTTAGCCACACTGAAAGGCACGTGATGCATTTCCAAGTCAGGATGGTGGCATTCCCAAATATCTGCTGCCTTTGACCTTCTAGGTGGTTGAGCTTGAAGGTTTGGAAGGTGCTGTTGAAGGAACTAGGATGAGTACATTGACACTTGGCAAGGCATGTGTTCAGACATCAAAACCACCCAGCCTGTGCTCCTCACAATTCAGCTCACAAGGCTTACAGGTACCATACACATTTAATTTAATGGACCTGGAATTTGGCATTTGCTAGTTTCAATGCTTTTGACCCATCAATGAATAAAGCACTCAGAGTAACATGTAAAGTTACTGCAGTACTGCTCTGTCATTAGCGATTACTGAGGTGGTGGTTTAACCTGAGGGTCACCGTGCCTCAGGGAAGGGAAAGGTGAAGGGGAAAATGCTTCATGATAATCTCAGCCGGTGTGGGAATTGAACCTACGTCATGTGGTATCACCCTGCCTTACAAACCAACTATCTAGCTAATTGGCCCCCATCTTGGGTGAGAGAGATGTATTTAATTGAAATTGGGGATTTGAAGGTGGACTGGCATTGGAGGGGGAGAGAACGATCCCCCCCAAATGCAACACATTTTGCACTTGAAAATGGGAAGCTGGAAGTTGAAAATCTAGAGAAAAGAAGGCAACTTGGCTCAATTTCCCAGTGGTCTCTTCTGTTAATTTTGAGAATCCCTACAGTATGGAAACAGGCCCCCTGGCCCAACAAGTCCACACCAACCCTCTGGAGAGTAACCCACCCAAAACAATTCCCCTAGCCTATATTTACCCCTGACTAATGCACCTATTACTATGGGCAATTTAACATGGCCAATTCACCTGACCTGCAACATCTTTGGACTGTGGGAGGAAACCGGAGCACCCGGAGGAAACCCGCGCAGACACGGGGAGAATGTGCAAACTCCACACAGACAGTTACCCAAGGCTGGAATCAAACCCAGGTCCCTGGAGGCAGCAGTGCTAACTACTGAGCCACCGTGCCACCCCTTAAATATCTTCAGTTTGAACGTTTTGTTCTGGTTTTCTTCTTGATATTCGTGTTACACACCGATAAAGCACAATGGCAGCAAGCCCTTTCAAACAGGAGGTTGCCAAACGTCAATGGAAAAATACCTAAACGGGGTACTCCAGTGAACGACTGCCTTGTGAGTAGACTTTCTTCACAAAAGTGCGATTGACAAAGGTTACCACTTTTCTGAAAAGTATCTGTACCTCCTGCTCTGAGTCCTGGCCAAATGGGTGTAAGTTAGTCAGTTGTCCCTTGCTGTTAGTATTGCCACACCCCAGACAATTACTAGCTGCTGCTGAGGGCAAATGCAAAGAGATTGCAGGACCAAGTACCCTCCCTCCCTTTACAGCTGTCAGCTCAGTGCCTCCCTTGCCTACAAGTCAAGATACAAACGATGGAAGGACATGGATCTAAAATGCTAGGAGAAAGTGAGGACTGCAAATGCTGGAGATCGGAGTCAAAACATTCGGTGCTGGAAAAGCACAGCAGGTCAGGCAGCATCCAAGGAGCAGGAGACTCAATGTTTCATCCCTGATGAAGGGCTTATGCCTGAGACGTCGACTCTCCTGCTCCTCGGATGCTGCCTGACCGGCTGTGATTTTCCAGCACCTCACTTTTCAACACGTATCTAAAATGCACCTCTCCTGAATTCAGGATGTCTCAAAGTGAATTGCAGCCATTTTTTGTAGAGTTAGAGACAAAAGAAAAAACTGCAGATGCTGGAATCCAAAGCAGACAGGCAGGAGACAGGGAGAACACAGCAAGCCAGGGCAGCATCAGGAGGTGGAGAAGTTGACGTTTTGGATATAAATCTTCATGCCTGAAGAAGGGTTACACCTGAAACGTCAACTTCTCCACCTCCTGATGCTGCGTTTTATCAGCCTCTTGCCTGTCTACTTTTTGAAAAGTAGCCAAAGTTATTATTTTTTTCATTCATGGGATGGGCAAAGTCTGTATTTATTGCCCATCCCTAATTGTCTTGAGAAAGTGGTGGTAAGCTACCTTCTCAAACCTTCTCGCAGTGCTAGGGACCTGGGTTCGATTCCAATCTCATGCAACTGTCTGTGTGGAGTTTGCGCATTCTCCCTGTATCTGTATGGGTTTCCTCCCACAGTCCAACAATGTTCAGATTAGGTGAATTGGCCATGCTAAATTGCCCACAGTGTTCAGGTAGGTTAGGTGCATTAGTCAGGGGTTAAATAAAGAGGAATGGGTCTGAGTGGGATACTCTTTGGGGCGTTGGTGTGGACTTGCTGGGCCGAAGGACCTGTTTCCCCACACTGTAGGGATTTTACGATTCACTGAAATCCATGGTGCTGTCAGGGAGGAAGTACCAGAGGTCTGGCTCAGAGACAGTCAAGGTGTGGTAACCTAACCTACACATCCCTGAATATTATGGGTCAATCCACCCAAACCTGCACACTATGGGCAAGTTAGCATGGCCAATCCACCCTAACCTGCACATCTTGTACTGGGGGAGGAAACGCATGTGGACACAGGGAGAATGTGCAAACTCCACAAATACAGTCGCCCGAGGGTGGAATCGAATCTGGGTCACTGTGAGGCAGCAGTGCTAATCACTGAGCCACCACACCACCCACATCAGAGAACAAACAAAGTTTGGATTTAACTTCTGTAGTTAAATATGGTGTACAGTTTTAGTCTCCTGATCTGAGAAGGAATACAGCAAATGTTGATCAAATTAATTCCTGAGGTGTCAGGACTAATGTATGAGGAGAGATTGAATCCGTTAGGATTGTATTCAGTGGAATTTAAAAGAATGAAGGAGGTTCTCATAGAAACCTATAAAAGTTTAACAAGACTTGACAGGTTAGATGCAGGATGTTCCCCATATTGGGGGAGTCCTGAACCAGGGGTCACAGTTCACGGATAAGGGGTAAAGCCTTTAGGACTGAGATGGAGGAGTAATGTCTTCACCCAGAGAGCCTGTGGAATTCACGACCACAGGAAGTGGTTGAGAGCAAAACATTAGGTGTTTTCAAGAATAAGATAGATATAGTTATGGAATCATAGAGTTGAACAGCATAGGAACAGACCCTTCGGCCCAACCCGTCCATGCCGACCAGATATCCTAACCTAATCTAGTCCCATTTGCCAGCATTTGGCCCTTATCTCTTTAAACCCTTCCTATTCGTATACCCATCTGGATGCCTTTTGAATGTTGTAATTGTACCAGCCTCCACCACTTCCTCTGGCAGCTCATTCCATACACGTGCCACCCTCTGTGTGAAAAGGTTGCCCCTTAGGTCCCTTTTAAATCTTTCCCCTCTCACCTTAAACCTCTGCCCTCTAGTTTTGGACACCTCTACCCTGGGGAAAAGACCTCTTGTGACTGAAGGGATCCAGGAATATTGGGGGGGTGGAGGGCAGGATTAGGGTATTGAGTTCAATGATCAGCCATGATCATATTGAATGACGGAGCAGGCTGAGGGTTCAAAAGACCTACCCTTGCTGCTAGTTTCTATCTACCTGCTTAGATGAAAGAAGACAGCACGCCTGACAATGCAGCATAGCCTCAGCACTGCAAAGGACATGGGATTTGAATACACAGACTTCATTAGCAAGAACACTGATACTACAAGAGATGACAGAAAAAGAATAATGACCCTGTCCCACTGAGGCCATTCCTTTCAAAACAACCCAAAAAAATCACGGATTCTAATTCCATTGGCTTAATCCTTTCCGAAGTAGTTTACCGCGTCAGGTGCTCCCAGTGTGGTCTTCTCTGCACCAAGGAGACCCAACGTAAACTTAGGGAGCGGTTCACTGAGCATCACAGCTGGGTCTGCAGGGGCTGAGCTGACCTCCCAGTCACGCCCCATTTTAATTCCCCTTCCCACTCCCTTTCTGACATGACCATCCTCTGCCTCCTCCATTGCCACAGCGAATCAGCCCAGCAATTGGAGGGACAACACCTCACCTTCGGCCTGGGCAGCCTACAGCCCGGAGGACTCAACAGTGAGTTCTCCAATTTCAAATACCCTCCCTCTCCATCCCCCCCACTACCTTCCCAGCCCCTCCCCCTCCCTTCCACTCCCATCAACCGGATTCATTTCTCCATTGACCAACCAGGTTGTGCCCTCTACCTGTCTTCACCTATCCCCACTTCACCCCTTTATCTGCAGCTCCCCCTACACACACCCCCAGCCCTAAAGAAGGGTTATACCTGAAATGTTGACTTCTCCACCTCCCGAGGTTGCCTGGCCTGCTGTTTACCTCCAGCCTGTTTATTTCAATCCTTTCAAAGGTATGTTAGGACTATTTCGAACATTATTTTAAAAAATACACTTTATTTAGCATGTTTTCTGACTTCTGATTCTCTTTCAAAAGGCGCTTAAGTATCAAGTTCAACTTACGCAGATCTACAATGGTAACCACACTGACACATCTAGTCAATGACGGCATCAGCTAATTTTAACTCAGCTTTCTTTTACAGTATGGTTCATTAGTTCCTCCCAGCCAGTGCCCCGATGTGATGCTGAGCACTTTAATGTTCAACCAGCAAGATTGTAGCTTCCTGAAAATAGAAATAAAGTTATGGGTTTTTTCAATCGCAACTTATACTTGCAAGCTTTCGTTTGTTTGCGAGTTGAATTATGGGATGTCAGAGTTAGGGGTTAGAACACTTTGGAGCAAAACCAGCGATAACGTAACCACACAACAGGTCAGACAGCTTCTGAAGAGTCGGAGATAGTGAGAACTGCAGATGCTGGAAAGTCAGAGTGGATAAAGTGTGGAGCTGGATGAAGCACAGTGGGTAAGGTAGCAACAGAGGAGCAGGGGTGTCAGTCCCGATGACAGGTCCCAGCCTGAAACATCAATTCCCCAGTTCCTCTGATGCTGCTTGACCTGACGTGCTTTTCCCAGCTCCACACCTTATCAGCTTCTGAAGAGTGACTGGGCAGTCAAAGTAGGTTGCTCAGCCCATTTCAGAGGGCAGTTAACAGTCAACCACGGTGCTATGGTTCTGAAATCACATGTAGGCCAGATCACCACCCTCCCCATTTATCTCTCAGCCTCCCCGGCCCGCAAGCCTCATTCCTGATGAAGGGCTTATGCCTGAAACGTCGATTTCCCTGCTCCTCGGATGCTGCCTGACCTGCTGTGCTTTTCCAGCACCACTCTAACCTTGACTCTAATCTCCAGCATCTGCAGTACCCACTTCCACCTATTCATCATCAAGAGACCCAGGTAATGTGCTGGGGACCAGGGTTTGAATCATAGAATCAAAGAATCTGCAGAGAGGTTGACATCCCATCACCAAATCATCATTTATTCCCTTGTGCACAATACACTGGCTGTAGCCAATCAGCTCGGAGTCAGTCCCTCAAACTGGGAAGATTCTAAATCCCCTGGTTGTATCGTTTTATTTCTTTCTTTCTAAGGACTTTATCTCTTGTTTTTATATTTCTTTCTTTTTTATTAATTTTTTTCAAAAACCCCCACACTACCACCTAACTGCGGTAGTGCTTATTTTTCCCCCAGCACCCATGGTGTGCGTGTGCAGGTGTGAGACACAGTGAGAGACACAAAGTACACGAATCTTTATTCAATTTCCACCACCAGGAAAATAGGAAACACCCGAGTGGCCAGTGACAAGCAGGGCCCTTCACATCAAAGGGCAGTGCTGTGTGATCAAACAGTGAAGGGGAGGGCAGGGATTAAATCAAAATAGAGTTGGAGGGAGAAATAATACACTCCACTCCCTGCGGCGCCCACCTCTCCCTGAAGAGCTCAAGGGTGTTGGAAGACACCGTGTGCTTCTTCTCCAAGCTCTGACATACCCATGGAAGAGGGTCAGGCAGTCGGCCATGACGACCCCCTCCACGGCCCGCTGCCTGGACTTGCTTTTGGCCAATTTCTCCCCTGGTTGTATTGGTCAGCTAGGGCTCCGTGATTGGCCCAGGTTAACAACCCCAATAAGAGATCTTGCAGTCCCGATCACTACTGAATCCCTACCATGCCATGGCAGATGGTGGAATTTGAATTCAAATTTTTAAAAATCTGGAATAAAGATCTAACAAAAGCCACATTCAATTGTTCGAAAAACTCAGCTGGTTCATTCATGTTCTTTAGGGAAGAAATCTGCTAGCTTTACCCGGTCTGGCCTACATATGACTCCAGAGTCACAGCCACAATGGAATTGACTGTTACGTGTCCTCTGGGCAATAAATGCTGGTCTCACCAGTGATATTGTGTTTCTTTTATTTGTTCACAAGCTCTTTTATTCCAGCTTTATTAATTAATTCAGTTTTGTATTCCACCAGCCGCTGTGATTGTGTTCTAACTCATGATTCCTGAGCCTTAGTTTAGACCTCTGGGATTTAAAACTCAGGAATATTGCCAGTACGTTACTGCTCCATACTGTGATGATACTATGGCTTTTTTGTCCTGGTTTTTTTTTATATGAAGTGTGGTTGAGACAGAGCTAGCAAGTAGTCTGTTCAAAGCCAATAACGCAAACAGCTTGTGAGGCCTTGAGATTTTTTTAAAATGTTGGAACAATAGAAGCAGACTGAACGGGTGGGGTCAAGGTCCCCCAGAACCAAGATTTTTAATTTTAGCTTTCAGTAGCTGTTGGGGCTGTGAAAGCGGCGATATCTCTCTCTGTCTCTTTGTGAGAGCTAAAAGCTTGGGTTATCTTCCTGCTGCTAGAATTGCACGTGCAACATTACTGGATTTGCATTTGTGAAGGGTGTGCTTATGGAATGTTACCATATTGGATCAGTTAATAAGTCATAGAGTTATGCAGCACAGAAACAGACCCTTTGGTCCAACCAGTCCATGCCGACCATAATCCCAAACTAAACTAGTCTCACCTGAATGTGCTTGGCCCATATCCCTACAAACATTTCCTATTCATGTATTTATCCAAATGCCTTTCAAATATTGGAACTGTTCCCGCATCCACCACTTCCTCTGGAAGTTCATTCCACACACGAACCCACTCTGTGTAAAATAAATGCCCTTCAAATGCCCTTCTTTTTAAAATCTTTTTCTTCTCACCTTAAAAATATGCCCCTTGGTCTTGAAATCCCTCATCGTAAGGAAAAGGCACATGCCATTCACCTTAGCTGTACCCCTCATGGTTTTATAAAAAGCCAACCTTAACCTCCTACGCTCCTATGACAAGAGTCCCAGCCTATCCATAACTCAAACCTTCCATTCCTAGTAACATCCTGGTAGTTTATTACTTTGTTAAGTATTTCAGTAGAGTTACAGTAAAGTCAATTCTTTTATTTTTATTTTGTCTGTATTTTAACTATAGTGTATGAACAAAGCGTGCCTGATTGTTTGACCAGTCATACTGCATCTGGAATACAATGCCTGGCATTTGCCTTCAAAATAAGAAAAAGTTAGGGTCTAGGCTACCTCCATGATATGTTTTGAGGAGGTTTAGTCTGCTCAGACACAGGTAAAAATGAAACCTAGTCTGAAAACCTAACACCACCCATCAATCTCCAAGCAAGACTGTCAATTTGTGACAGTGTGCCTCACAATTGTGCGATATGGTCTTGTACAGTTAGTTCCTTTAAAACCAACTCCCCCTGGAATTACAAAATCCTGTATAGATTCAAACTTTGATCTTGGATGTGAAAGAGCTTGGTAGTTCATTAAATTCCTTTTGATTACTTCCTAAAAACTGCTAACGAATAAACAGGCAAATGAATTTGGTTTCTGTCCCACTTGTGACATTGAATTTTAGACGGTCTGGTAAACATGCCCATTGTGTCCCTTATTAAAATTCAACTGAAATCATTTCTCAGTACACATGAACGTGATGGAAATAAATTAAACAATTTTTTTTGCCGTATTAGCATACAGTAACTAGAATTATGGATGGAATTGAGAATATGAGGACATCAGTCAGCAATGTTGAATAAACAAGTCTTCAGCTCCCTGGCAAAAAGCAACAAGCTGATGTCTGATGTCCTGTAATACCTTCCAATGCTAAATCTGTCCGGCTATAGTTCCACAGGCACTGGCAACCATCATACATCTAACCCAAAGGTGTGTATCAACAGCCTCTGAACAGCAGCACCACTGAACCCAATGTTACCTTCACCAAATAACCAGACATGTATACATACACAAGGATACACATACACAGACAAACATGGACACTTTTGAGTTGGGGGTCACTATGATCCAGGTATGAGAAACTTAACATATGAGGAACTTTTGAGGACTCTGGGTCTATACTCGATGGAGTTTAGAAGGATGAGGGGGAATCTAATTGAAACTTGTAGAATACTGAATAGCCTGGACAGAATAGATGTTGGGAAGTTGCTTCCATTGGTAGGAGAGACTAGACCCGAGGGCACAGCTTTGGAATAGAGGGAAGGCCTTTTAGAATGGAGATAAGGATTTCTCTCTTCAATTAGATGCATCACTCTCTTCTTCATCCAGAGAGTGATGAATCTATGGAATTCATTGCCTCAAAAGACTGTGGAGGTCAGGCCACTGAGTATATTTAAGACAGAAATAGATAGGTTCTTGAGTATCTAGGGGATCAAGGGTTATGGGGAGAAAGCGGGAGAATGAGGATGAGAAACGTATCAGCCATGATCGAATGGTGGAACAGACTTGATGGGCTGGATGGACTAATTTCTGCTCCTATGTCTGATGGTCTTATGGTAATAATCAAACACAGGACCCTTGGCTCAATCAGCACAATTCTAGCCAGACACTTTGCGCAGAGCCATTATCCTGTAAACTTACTAGGGCTAAAGTGTTAACTGCCTAAGGGCCAGGTGGGGAAAATGAGAAAGGAGCCAGAGTTAATTCTGTCTTTAAATATCTGTCACAGAAAAGTCTCATATGTCCAAGCCTTACTAATTTACAGTCAATAGCTAAAAGGATGGATTTAGAATCATAGAATGGTGCAGCATATTAAACTTTTGTCACCGCTTTGAAAGCGTTATCCAGTGCATTTCATTTCCCCGTACTCCTGCAGAATTTTTCAGTTCAAGTATTTATTCAATTCCCTTTTGAAAGGACGATTAAAGTTGCCTCCAAAACAATTGCAGCAGTGTGCTCCAGCCCACGGCAAGTCTGTGTAGAAAATGACATCCTTTGTGCCAACTTCTCTTTCTTCTGTAAATTGTTTCTTCCATTCACAGGATGTTGGTGTCACTAGCTAGGCCGGTATTTATTTCCCATCCCCTTGTAAGTGGTGGTGAACCACCTTCTTAGTAATAGAGGCAGGCACGGTAGATTCACTTAAGATGCACCTGGATAGATGCATGTGTAGGTGGGGAGCAGAGGGATCCCAGATGCTTAGGAAATGGCTGACAGGTTTAGACAGTGGATTTGGATGCGCTCAGGCTTGGAGGGCCGAAGGGCCTGTTCCTGGGCTGTAAATTTTCTTTGTTCTTTGCTCTTGAACCTCTGCAGTCTCCACATCGAGTGTAGACCCAGAGTCCTCAAAAGTTCCTCATATGTTAAGCTTCTCATTCCTGGGACATAGTGACCCCCAACTCAAAAGTGTCCATGTTTGTCTGTGTTTGTGTATGTATACATGTTAAGAAGGGAACGTCAGGATTTTGAACCAGCAACAGTGGAAGGAACATATAGAATACATTTCCAAGTGAAAATGGTGTGATTTGCAAGTCACCTTGCAGCTGGCATTCCCACACACTTCCAGCCCTTGTCCTTCTAAATGGTAGTTGTCGCAGGTTTGGAAGGTGCTGTTTAAAGACTATTCATTTATAATAATTATTAATCAAAGGAGCTGAAATGCACCTTGTAGATGGTAAACACTGCTGCCAACAATGGAGGCAGTGAGTAGTGAAAGTAATGAATGAGATACCAATCAAGCAGAACTGCACTGCCCTGGATAGTGTCAAGCTTCTTGAGTGTTGTTGGAGCTGCACCCACCCAGAGAGAATTCCATCACACCCCTGACTCGTGCCAAGTAAACAATGGACAGGCTTTTGGGCATCAGGAGGTAAGTTACTCACAAAGGAAATCTCAGTTTCCGATACCCTTTTCTAATATTTATATGGCTGGCCCAGTTCAGTTTCTAATCGATTGTAATCCCCAGAACATTGATAATGTGACAGTAATGGCGAACAGGAGAGGGCTAAATTCTCTCTCATTGCAGACAGTCATTGCCTGTCACTTGTGAATATTACTTGAATTTGTCCCCTGGCTATCCAACTTCTGCTGGTGAGGATAATTTCACCTTAAAAACCTGATTTCATGTCTCATGACATCATCTGTGTTTACCGTTCTACGTCCATAATCTTAGTGTTAAGAACGCACACTGCTTACTCTCATTGTAGCTGAAATGCAATGTAAAATTGGCTGTGAGGTGCTTAGTGATGTCATCCCAGAGGAAATAAAACTTTCAAAACTAGCAATACTTGGAAAGAACATGCACTAGCCCTGTATTTTGAAGCCTACAATTCGGAATAGGATGTATCATTTGCAAAATTTAGAGATTTTTCTTTCAGGCTAAGCATATGAAAGACATGATAAAATTCTTTTCTCTCTCTTTCTGTCTTTCTCATAGAGACACACAGCAGGGAAACAGAGCCTTCAGTTCAACCAGTCCATAATCCCAAACTAAACTAGTCCTGGCTGCTCTTGGCCCATATCCCTCCAAACCTTTCCTAGTCACGTACTTAGCCAAATGTCTTTTCAATGTTGTAATTGTATCCACTTCCATCACTTTCTCTGGAAGTTCATTCCATACACCAACCTCTATCTGTGTAAAAAATGTTGCCCCTCCTGTTCTTTTTAAATCTTTCTCCTCCCACCTTAACATTATGACCCCCTAGGCTTGAAATCCAAGGGAAAATATACCTGCCTTATGTATACCCCTCATGATTTTATAAACCTCTGCAAGGTCACCCCTTAACCTCCTATGCTTCAGTGAAAAAAGTCCCAGCCTATCCAGCCTCTCCATTTCCAGCAACATCCTGGTAAATCTCTCTTGAACCCTCTCCAGCTTCATAATGTCCTTCCCACCAGAGGGAGACCAGAAGTGGATGCAGTATTCCAGAAAAGGCCTCACCAATGTCCTGTACAACCTCAACATAACATCTCTCTTTCCCTTTCTCCCCCGTTGTAGTGTGTAACTGCAATTCATAACCGGCGCCTGAATTATGTAAATCAGAGGGATCACAAGATCATGCGAAATGATGTAATGAGCTTCAGGAGCTTCAATTGAGGGAGAGCGAAGAAATTTCAGTGAGTCCTTATCCTGTTCCGAGTTCTCAAAATCTCTCCAGAAATGCATGTCAGATATGGGACCTTTAAGGAGTGATTCACAGCTGGATCACATCAGCACTCCTTGCTTACCTTACATGTGAAAAATATTTACCAAGTGATGGTGCCTGCTACCTTTTGCTGCTCAAACATCTCAATCCCAGCATGAATCAGCACCTTCAATAAAGGAGCAAAGAAACTAGCGTCTAAACACAACGCACAAATCTCAGATTGATAGATCTGAACATAGATTATCAAGTATTTTATAAAGCACCAAAGGACTTGCTAACTGGATATTTATTTCAAAGTGAATAATTAAACTACTAATGCTTCTTCAAATTACGCTGCAGGTTTGGTTGTCAATCTGACGTGAATATTTTCACTGATTTGTGGCTGAATACAAGGCATCTCGAATACAGAAGCGCTGTGCCCTGTTCCTAAGCAGAACCGAAGAGAGAAGAGCTAACGAGCTCGAAAACATGTTTGCGAAATGATAACTTGGATACAAATGCAAGAGGGAAACCATTCTGCAGTCAGCAATGAGATAAATAACTGGTCTCCCACATTCTTATGCTGGTCAAGGGAATCCGTCTAAGGGAGATGGAAAGCGTCCAGCTTTCAATGCAAGCTTTCTCCCTTTGTATGTCAGCTGTTCACAGAACCCCTACAGTGTGGGAGCAGTGTGGGAACCATTTGGCCCATTGGGTCCACACTGACCCTCTCAAGAACGTCCCGCCCAGATGCAACCCCCTACTCTTTCTCTGTAACCCTGCATTTCCATGGTTAGAGCAACAGAGTCAGAGAGATGTACAGCACGGAAACAGACCCTTCGATCTAACTTGTCCATGCTGACCAGATATCCTAAACTAATCTAGTCCCATTTGCCAGCACTTGGCCCATATCCCTCTAAATCCTTCCTAGTCATATACCATCCATTCATATACTCATGTTGTAATTGTACCAGCCTCCACCACATTCTCTGGCAGCTCATTCCATATGTGCACCACCCTCTGTGTGAAAAAACTGCCCCTCAGGTCCCTTTCCCCTCTCACCCGAAACCTCTGCCCTCTAGTTCTGGACTCCCCCACCCCAGGGAAAAGACCTAGTGTAATCACCCTATCCATGCCCCTCATGATTTTATAAACCTCCTATAAGATCATCCCTCAGCCTCTGACACTCCAGGGAAAACAGCCCCAGCCTATTCAGCCCCTCCCTGTAGCTCAAATGTGATGTCAAAATGAAAGCCTTGCCAAGTTCAATATGGGCAAACACATTCACTAGATTGCTGGAATCTCCATACACCACTGTTATGTGGGAATCCAACCTGGCCCATTGGGACACTGGCTCCTAATGATAGATGTAAACGTAGAGGCAAAGAGCAATAAAAGAGAGTCCTACAACAAAATAGGGAGTTTGACTTTCCCTTTGTCTGGGACAACTAGGAATGAACTTGACTCAGGGAACATATGGGATTCTGAGAAGGTTTGACTGGAGGTGTCAGGTTGCTGTCAGCTGGAGAATCCAGAGCACGCTGCGATCATCAGGGGTAGGGGCCTGTGATTGACGTCGGACAGTCTTTGGAATTCTCTGCAGCAGAGCGTTATGGCTGTTCCATGACAAGGTATGTTTGGGACTGAGATGGGCAGATCTTTGGTAGCTCAGCAAGATGGGGAGCGAGTGACTTTGAGGCAGAGATCAGCCATGACCCCAGGGCCAAGGGGCTGTATGATCAGGCACCGATTCTCTTTCTTCAATTCATCCAGTCAGAGGGCACCTACATCACCATCTCAGCGAGTGAATCTGCAACGTTTCTACTCACTGCCGAGAACAACAGGGGAGCTCTGTTAAAGTCAAAGATTTGCTTTCAAACTTGCAACACTACTGTTGTCAGATAACATCACCGTGTCGTGTGGCTGTCAAGGTACAACGTGCACCATTCTATTAAAAGATTCTCTGATTCACAAAGCTTTTTATCCTCAGTGACAGAGTTAGTGCTCTTACCTTTACTAGCTTCCTCTCCTTTTATAGCTGAAAGAATTAGCCCTGATAGCTATAGAGTTAATTCAGTTGCTATTCTCTTCTGACTGCAACCTCTTATCTCTGTTTTTACCTTGGTACGTCTGAATCATGCTTTCAAAGGACTACAAATCTTAGGCATCAAGTATCAACAAATTCCCTTGCTCTCCCTTCCTTCCTGAATCATGTTGCGCCAAAAAGTGTGGCGCTGGAACAGCACTGCAGGTCAGGCAGCATCCGAGGAGCAGGAAAATCGACGTTTCAGGCCGGAGCCCTTCATCAGTTGTGGTAAATATGATCAACCCTATCCTCAAGGTGTCAACTCGTGCTGGAGTAGAGTTAAATAGGACTCCCTCCCAAATATGCTGGGCCAGAGGAACATTGGAACAGGGGTACTGTCAAGATCATAGAGTCATAGAGACATTGAGTCATACAGCACGGAAACACACCCTTCGGCCCAACCAGTCCATACCGACCATAATCCCAAACTAAATTAGTCCCACCCACCTGCTCCTGGCCCATATCCCTCTAAACCATTCCTATTCATGAACTTATCCATGTTGTAAGTGTACCCACATCCAGCACTCCCTCTGGAGGTTTATTCCATACACAAAATTACCATGTCTGTAAAACAAATTGCACCTTGCGTCCTTTTTAAATCTCTCTCCTCTCACCTTAAAAATGTGTCCCATAGTATTGAAATCCCCCTACCCTAAGGAAAAGACATCTGCCATTCATCTTATCTGTATCCTTCATGATTTTATCAATCTTGCTATGGTCACCCCTCAACCTCCTACGTTCCAGTGAAAAAAGTCCCATCCAAGCCAGACTCTCCTTATAAATCAAACCTTCCATATCTGGAAACACCCTACTCAATTTCTTCTGAACCCTCTCCAGCTTAATAATATCCTACTTATAACAGGGAGACCAGAACTGGACACAGTATTCCAGAAGAGGCCTTACCAAAAATCTATTGATCTTAGCCTTAAATCTATATGTATTTACTGAGCGTCTATAGTCCTCTGAGATAACCATAGTCATTCTTGGAGTAGATGTGCAGGCTAGGGTGAATTGGCCATGCTAAATTGCCCATACTGTTCAGGGTTATGTAGGTGAGGTGCATTAGTCAGGGGTGAATGTAAAGTAATAGGGAATGGGTTTGGGTGGGTTACTCTTTGGAGAGTCAGTGTGGACTTGTTGGAACAAATGGCCTGTTTCCACACTGTAGGAATTCTATGATACTATGATGATTCCATCACCAAACATGTCGCAAAATCGCAATAGGTGGGCAATGTTGTAGAACAGAGAAATCTCAGGGTTCCGGCACATAATTCTTTAATTTGCATCACATACAGACAGAGTCAAGAGTGTGGTGCTGGAAAAGCACAGCAGGTCAGGCAGCATCTGAGGAGCAGGAGAATTGACGTTTCGGGCATAAGCCCTTCATCAGGAATCACATATGGACAGGATGGTTAAGAAGACATTTAGCACACTTGCCTTCATTGCTCAGATCTTTGAGTCCTGTATAACCTCAACATGACAAAATGCTTTCTTAACCACTGTCTATATGTGTTGCAGTCTTCAAAGAATTATGTACCTGAACCCCTAGGTCTCTCTGTTCTACAACATTGCCCTCATATTGTGATTTTAAGACATATTTGGTGCTAATATATAGACACTCGAAGAATGGCTACGGTTATCCCTGAGGGCTGTGGCTGTTCAGTCGATGCTTATAGATTTAAGGCTGAGGTCAATAGGTTTTTGGGCACCAGGGAAATCACAGGATATTGTGATACAGCAGGAAGGTGGATTTGAGGGCGAACTTAATATTGAATGGCACAGCAGGCTGGAGGACTCAAATGGCCTACTCCTGTTCCTATATCCAACTTTTAAAATATAGATATATAGCAGAATTGAATAAAGCTGAATTTTTATCTTTTAATGAAACATTAGGCCTATCTGCACAAGCAGAGCGATGTAATAGCAATACTCAACGTGCTGGTTGGGTGAAAAAATGAGACATGCATAGTCTGTAGATTTAATTACCGTGTTTTATTTGTGTGAACTATCATTACTCAACATTCATCGTTTAGCCATCCAGTGCAGAGCTGCAGAACAGCAGACAAGAAACAGCTGGATAAACACAAACGTATTGATCGAGTCCTGTGTCGTATCATTTCATTGTCAAACAGCAGGTCGGGCAGGATGAAGGTCGCATATTGAAACAGTTCAAGTTTCCCTGCTCTGAAATAAGCCCAATGAGGCCTGGCTGGCTATGGTAACCATGGCAACAATTACACCTTTGTCGGTATTTGAAACGAAACCTCACGCTGAGAGAGTTATGCTTAAATTGATCCTCTTAGGAATGTAACGCATTTGGTCATTGATGAGGGTCCTATAGAACTGCAGGTTTTATCATTCCATCACATAGTTCTGTCAAGTTGCTAGACCTTGCTTGAGGTGGTTGTGTTGCCACTGTAGGATTGGAATCCAAAATCTGCACGAAGATGCCAGGAAAAAGTGCATTGTTATGATCCCAAATGATGTTACTACATCACGAGTCAGATCCCTGAATTTGGTCTGGCTTCATAGATCATATTTTGTTTTCTTTATAATTCACTGCGACAGTATTTCACACACCATTCCAGCTGCAGCTTTGATTTTACCGATAAGTCATTGGTTTATTATACAAAAGAAGTGAAAATAAAGTAAAACAAATCAAGCTATGACACAGACAAAAATAGAAATTGTTGGAAAAGCTGGACAGGTCTGACAGCGTTGGTGGAGAGAAATCAGAATTAACCTTTTAAATCATAGAGTCATTGAGTCATTGAGTACAGCATGAAACAGACCCTTCGGTCCAACTCGTCCATGCCGACCAGATATCCCAACCCAATCTAGTCCCACCTGACAGCACCCAGCCCATATCCCTCCAAACCCTTCCTATTCATATACCCATCCAGATGCCTTTTAAATGTTGCATTTGTGCCAGCCTACACCACTTCCTCTGGCAGCTCATTCCATATACATACTACCCTCTGCATGAAAAAGTTGCCCATTAGGTCTTTTTTATATCTTTCCCCTCTTATCCTAAACCTACACCCTAGAGTTCTGGACTCCCCCACCCCAAGGAAAAGACTTTGTCTATTTACCCTATCCATGCCTCTCATGATTTTATGAACATGTATAAGGTCACCCCTCAGCCTCCAAAGCTCCAGGGAAAACAGCCCCAGCCTATTCAGCCTCTCCTTGTAGCTCAAATCCTCCAATCCTGGCAACATCCTTGTAAGTCTTTTCTGAACTCTTTCAAGTTTCACAAAATCCTTCCGATAGGAAGGAGACCAGAATTGCATGTAAAATTCCAACAGTGGCCTAACCAATGTCCTGTACAGCCACAACATGACCTCCCAACTCCTGTACTCAATACTCTGACCAATAAAGGAAAGCGTACCAAACACTTTCTTCACTATCCTATCTACCTGCGACTCTGTGTTCAAGGAACTCGAATGACCCTTCCTCAGAACAAGCTATAACACAATCTGAAAGATTTCAAAACATAGAGCCAAAGAAATCCTATCTCTTCCCCAATATTATCACTTTAAAAAACTCAAAAGCCACAGAAATTTGCATTCCCTGCCCAAATTATAGCTTCGTCTTAAGTGATTTTATTTCTCAGTTCCTGTCCTGTGTGTTTTGAAGCATTTTCCTTGAATCTTATTCAACTCTAGACCTTGTCAGGTGTGAATAACCAGTGCGGACAGTTATTGACCAGATCAGACTCCCTTAAAATATCCTCAAAAGGTAGCCTAGACCCTAACTATTTTTTATTTTGAAAGGTCCCTGGCACAATGTAACTCTGCAAACCACTCGACTTTAAGCAAAATACAATTTATTTAAATACTGCGGTTAAAATGTGAACAGAAGAAAGAATAAGTTGACTCTATTGGAAAACTTAACTAAATAATAGATGTAGTAGCCATTACTAATTAACTGTAGTAACATCCCATCAACCCTTGGCAAAAACAAAAGGTAAATTCAGGCACAGATTCTCACATGCAGTTGTCCAATTCATGAGGGAGGCAATACCAAGACAGAGTAGCAGCCAGGAGACATTCACTGATGCTTCCCAACTCTGCTGAGAGCCCAATAACTTCTGCTCAAAGCTAAACCTGAAAAACCCAGAAATTTTGATCTGTGAGAGCTGGCCGTATCCACTCAGGCTGTTAAAAAAAAAGCCCAAGGTCTCCCAAGTTGTTTTCTCTCATGGTTCTGGTAGACTGCCTGATTCCTCTGCCATACAACCTCTCTTCAAAAGCAAAACAGGACACAATAACCTTTTAAAGTCACAGCATCGTCCCATGATTTCTAGCTGAAAACATCAAAAACAAACCAATCTATGTCAATGTTTTGTCTCGCCAGTCATAAACCACCTCAGTAGAAACAAACTCTCTTTATAACTTCAGGAGGCACATGCTACCTTATAGTTAGGCCAAGAGAACTGGCCTAAGTAATTTTAGAGTAAGGGCCTTTAGGACAAAGATAAGGAGGAATTTTCTCATTGGTAATGATTCTGTGGGATTCTTTACTGCAGCGATGTACTGAGAAAGGGTAGTAAGTATACTCAAGGCTGCGATCAACAGACCTTTTAATCAGTAAAGGTAATCAAGAGTTACGGGAAAAGGCAGGAAAGTGAAGTTGAGGATTATCAGATCGGCTATGATCCTGTTGACTGCCAAACAAACTCGATGGGCCAAATGTCACGGTCATAGAGCCATGGAGCCATACAGCATGGAAACAGACCCTTCAGTCCAACCAGTCCATGCCAACCATGTTCCCAAACTGAACTAGTCGCACTTGCCTGCGTTTGGCCCATATAATTCAAACCTTCCCTATTCATGTACTTATCCAAACGTCTTTTAAATGCTGTAACTGTACCCGCATCCACCACTTCCTCTGACAGTTCATTCCACACACGAATCACTCTGCGCAAAAAAGTTGTCCCTATGTCTTTTCAATCTTTCGCCTCTCACCTTAAAAATATGCCTTCTAGTTTTTAACTCTCTCCACACTTGGGAAAAGACCTTTGCTATTCACATTATCCATGCCCTTCTCTAACCTCTATAATGTCAACCCTCAACCTCCTAAGCTCCAGTGAAAAAGGTCCCAGCCTATTTTTATAACTCAAACCCTCCATTCCCTGAAACATCCTGGTAAATGTTTTCTGAACCCTCAATAATTTAATAATATCCTTTCTATAGCAGGGACACCAGAACTGGACACAGTATTCCAGAATAGACCTCACTAACACCTTGTGCAACTTCAACATGACATCCCAACACCTATACCTTGCAAGAACTGTAACAAACACTGCATTGGACAAACAGGAAGAAAACTAGCCACCAAGATACATGAATATCAACTAGCCACAAAACGACATGACCCTCTCTCATTAGTATCCTTACATACAGATAAGAAAGGACACCACTTCAACTGGGACAACACATCCATCCTAGGACAAGCCAAACAGAGACACGTGGGAGAATTCCTCGAAGCATGGCATTGCAGCTGGAACTCTATCAACAAACACATCAAGTTGGACCCCATCTACCACCCCCTGAGGAAAAGAACAGGAAATGACATCACCACAGGAACTGACATCACCCAAGGAAACCTAAACACATAAATAAAAAGCGGGCCATACCACCAGTGCTTCACCAGAGGCTCACTGATGTTACCTAGAATGGTGACGGAAAGTCTGAAAACGAACCTTCCAGCTCAGCGAGCAACCTACATGCAGAACCGCAACCTGAGCTACAAATCTTCTCAAAACTCGCTAACCTATAATCAAAGTTCTGTCCTACGTCTACTTCTGTGTTCGAAAGGAATGGAAGGTTAAATTGATAAGTTGAGATGAAATGCAACTAGAGCTGCTGAACCAAATTTTCTGGCAAATTCTATGAATATAATTCAATGAATGTACAGTTTGAACAGTTGACACATATGCCCCAGGAGGGGCTTTGTTTGCAGGAGATGGGGTGGAGTTGGAAAGTTAATTTCAAAGTGCTGGAGAAACTCAGTAGGTCTGGCAGTATCTATGGAGAGAGCTAATATCCAATGAGACTCTTTTTTTTTTCGGAAATGGTTTGCTATTCCAATTCAGAGAGCAGTTAAGAATCAACCGCATCACTGTGGGGCTGGAGTCACATGTCGGCCAGAACTGGACAGGAGTGGCAGATTTCCTTCCCTAAAGGACATTGTTAAGCCAGGAGTCATATCGCTCTGGAAGCATTAACTCTGTTTTCTCTGTCTGCAGATTATGCCAGACTGTACCTTCCTGGTTTTTGTTTCAGATCACCAACACCCACAGTCCTTTTTTCATGCGGGGGAGGGCTTGGTATAATTAAGGAGGCAGATGGAAGGGGAAACGAGGGGGTATGTGAGCTTTCTTCCTTTGGAAACTCCAAGGTACTTTGCCGAGCTACGAGGAGAGCAGTGGGGCTGGCTCTTGCTTGGATCATGGCCAGCCAGTTTCAAGAGGGGAACCTAAAACAGGAAACTAAAAATGAAAACTGACATTTTAGGAAACGGTATTCAGAAATAAAACCCTCATAATCCTATCGGCAGTTTTATAAAACTGGAGCTCAGTTAGCCTGTATACCTAACATAAAGCTACATGAAGTTGTGGTATGGTGGCTCAGTGGTTGGCACTGCTGCCTCACAGCAGCAGGGTCCTGGGTTCAATCCCAGCTTTGGGTGACTGTGTGGACTTTGCATGTTCTCCCCATTTCTCCTGTTTCCTCCCACAATCCAAAGATGTGCAGTTTAGGTGGTTTGGCCATGCGAAATTGTCCATGGTCTCTAGGGATGCACAGGTTGGCTGTGGGAAATACAGGGTAAAGGGTCTTGGTGGGATGCTCTTTGGAGGGTTGGCACAGAGTCAATCGGCAGAATGGCCTCTTTCCACACTGTGGGGACTCCATCATTCTTCTATGAAGTCCCTCATTCCTGGTGCTAATTGAATACATTCTTTCTCTGTTGACAACTACAGAGTTGTGCCCAGAATCATATATAAGGTTCCAGCCCAGACTTAACAAGTGTTTCATAAAGATTTAGCACCAATATTATAGAAAACAATGATGTATTTCTCAATTAGAAAAATATTGAAACTCGACAAATGACAATGTGCACATGTAATAATTCGCTGTAAGTTTCATTAATTCAGTGGGTAACCGGAGAAACTCAAGTTACTACAGATTCCTTATCCAGTGCTTGTAATGCCATGTAGCTTTCTCTACATTAATGACACTAAATAAATAGATGCTGTTGTTGTTGATGGAGTGGATTAATACTTTTGAATACACGAGCAGCCAATCAGTTCTCTTAGTCTGGATTTTCCGGGTAATTTATAAGGGAGGAAGTATTGGGATATGTCTGTTGGCACTTTGCAGGTGAGGTACTGAATCTGGGATGGAAATCTGCGAGCAGAACAATATACTTTCTGCAAAGCTGTAAAGGTGACAGGAAATCAATTTGCGAACTTGTGTATTCAATGGAAAACAAAGATGCCGAGCGGGCTTATGAGATTGCGGCCTTGATATTTCCGAGGCAGAGCAAGAATTCAGATAACATGTTTGTGTTCACCGTGTCCAAAGTGGGTGGCAAGCTTCCAGAATCCACTACGTTAGTCTCTGTCCTCATTAACGGATTCAGCAAAACCTCATTGACAAATCTGAATTTCGATTACATTAGCACCAGACCTGATAAATCTGAAGTGAGCTTATTCCCATCTTCTGTCAAAGAGGTGATGAAAGACGAACAGAGATTTCCAATCATTTGTAAAATGTAATAAACACAATCTAGTCAAAAACTATATATGTGTTGTTTTCCTTCAATATCGAAAATTCTTTCTCATTTTAAACTTCCTCAGCATGTTTTGATCACTCAGGCTGATTAAGAAGATTAGAATATTTAAGGTCTGACTCCTGCCCAATGTTTCTTTAGAACAGCACACCAAAGAAGAAAGCCATTCTGCCCATTGACCTGAGCAAGGCATGATAAACTCATAGAGGTCTACAGCATGGAAACAGGCCCTTCGGCCAATTGCTCATGCTGACCACCTTTCACAATTTGAATTAGTCCCATTTGCCTGCATTTGGTCTATATCCTTCCATACCTATCCCATTCATGTACTGTCTTAAATGATGAAATGGTACTCATTTCCATCATTAACTCTGGCAGCCTGTTACAGGGACTCACCGCCCTCAATGACAAAACATTGACCCTCTGGACCCTTTCGTATTTCTCCCCTCTCACTTTAAACCCATGCCCTCTAGTTTTAGACTCCCCTACCCTGAGGAAAATCTGATGGCTATCTACCTTATCTATGCCTCTCATGATTTTATAGATCTCTATAAGGTCACAACTCAGTCACTTACGCTCCAGGGAGAAATGTCCCAGCCTATCCAACCTCTCCTTACAACTCAAATCTTCCAGTGTAGGTAGCATCCCAGTAAATCTTTTTGCACACTTTCTAGTTTAATGATATCCTATAGTAGGGTGATCAAAAATGCATACATTACTCCAAATGTGGTCTTGTACATCTGCAACGAGACACCCCAACTCTTATACTCAATGCACTGACCAATGAAAGCAAACATGCTGAAAGCCTAGCCATGATAAGTATGTACATTATATTAAGAATTCTATGTTAACGCTTTTCCTAATGTCATTCCCATTTTAAGTTGTTCTAGTCACAGTTATAATAGAGAACTGAGAGTGAATCCTAATGAGTGGGAAGAAATATAAGCAATTTCTAGCATAAATGGAGCATATGAAAAGGAAAAAAAAATGACTTTGAAATTGAACAGAAGTGTTTCTGTGCACAATTGTCTGAGATGCACTGCAGAAATTCACCAAAGATCCTCAGACAGCACCTTCCAACCCATGACCACCTCCATCCAGGAGAACAAGGGCAGCAGAAACACCACCCCCCTGCAAGTTCACTCACCATTCGGACTTGGAAATATATCTCCAGTGTCGCTGGGCCAAAATCCTGGAATTCCCTTCCCAAGGGCATTATGGGTCAACCTACAGCGGGTGGACTGCAGCAGTTCAAGATGGCAGTTCACCCCCCACCTTCTCAAGGGGCAACTGATGATGGGGCAATAAATGTGGACCACACCCCACAAAATGAATTTTTTAAAGCAATTATCCGGGCACTAAGCATGTTTCATCTGAAGGCTCTTGCTCTGGATGCTGTACAGCTAATCCCAAGGGTGATGAACAAACTGTACATGCACTCCCTATGCTTGTCCCACATTCTTGAGCTTTCGGGATAAATCCCCATGCTTGCACGTGGATAATTCTGCAAATAGATGGTACTGCATAAGCTGCAGGCACCCAGGCCTGAAACATCACAAATACAGTCTGAGGCACATTGGTTTCATTTACCTGCAGCATCACTATCAGTGATCCATTGGTATGACGGACAAATACCGCTACTCATGAGGGTAATTACAACCCATTTCGCTATTTATGAACTTTTCTGGGGGCTTGATACAGTATCTAATATTAGCATTGGACAAGTGCACCTATAAGTATGAGGAATACAATGATGGATTGTGCGTAATTAATTATGAGCCAGTTCCTCTATCGACTTGCTGAGTTTGTGTTTGAACCACAAGAGGGGTTGAATCAGTTTCATTTTGTTAAAGGTCAAATTTTCAGTCAGGAATATTGTCAGTGGAAGCAACTGGGAACCTCAGAGGTACAAAGACAGATTGACAAGCCAACGTTCTACAGGCAACCCGTGGGATGTGAATGGTTTCTGTTCTGGTCTTTAATATTATATTCCTGTAGATATTGTGTTTATAAGTATCGCAAGTCAGACATTCAGAAATTGGGGCCCCCTGTAAACAGTCGAGGGGAATACATATTATTCCTGCTGGCCTTGGGTGGAATACAGACAATGTCAGTTGGTACAGTCAGAAAAGTATAAAATGGATGACAGACTGTGGGAATTATAATACATAACAATGTAATTATAATTGTAATATTACGCATAAAGCTCAGAGGTGTCTGTACTCCTACAGTTGGTTTTATGCTGATAAGACTAACCCTCTTTACATGCACATGAGAAACAATCATTAACCCATACCTGAAGTCTCCTATCGGTTTGTTGGGTTGTAAGAAAACACCACACACAGTGTGGGCCCTGAAACAGCTGCACAGAGGGTGGTATCCTGTCACAAAGTCACCCTTTATTTTCAGGTGTACCATACATGGGCTGTGACCAGCCAGCTCACAGCTAGTCCCTAGACTGAGGAGATCTTCTGAATCTCTTGTTTCTATCTGTTAGCCAGGGCTCCCTGATTGGCCTGGTGTAACAACCCTAATCAAGGATCAATGTTAGCTGATCTCATCAAACACTGCCCAAGGCAATCTGCCTGCTGAAAGATTTCAGTTCAGCTCTCCCTAGTTCCCTAATCAGTATGTATCTCTCAAACAAACATCACAGAATCAGACTAACTGGTTGTTGATACACTGTTGTGTGTCAGACCTTCCTGTGAGCAAATTGGCTTCCACATTTCCTGCAACAGCGACCTAGCTTCAGAAGTACAGTACTCCATTAGTTATGAAATGCACAGGGAGTCCTGAAGTTGTGAACGGTGCTCTCCAACAATAACAATCTACATTCACCTAGCAACTTTGTTGATGCAAGACATCCTCAAAGCACTTCATGATGGTGTTAATTATCAAGCTCAATTTGACACCAAGCCACAGGTGGAAATAATAGAACTAAAAACCAAAAGCTCAGTCAAAGAGGTAGGTTTTATGGCTCATCTTAAAGGAGGAGAGAGACATGGCGAGGTTTAAGGAGCAAACTCTACAACTTAAGGCCCAGTTAGTAGAAGGCATAGCCTCTGATGGCAGACCAATTAAAATTGAGCCCATTCAAAAATGAGAGTTGCACTGAGAACTTGGATGGTTGTGGGGCTGGAACAGTTGGGAAGGCCACGAGAGAACTTGGAAACAAGGATCAAAGCTCTAAAATGGAGATGTTGCAAGGGAAGCAATGACCATAGGGACAGTGGGTGAGCTGGATTTGGTGCGGGTTAGTAGATGAGCGGCAGGGTTCTGTATGAGGATGGAAGAAAGGAAGCCAGTTATGACAACACTGGCATAGTCAAGTATAGAGTTAAGCACGGCTTAATGAGGATTTCAGTGGTAGATAAGTTCAAGTAGGGATGGTGTCGGGCAGTGCTCCACGAGGTGGGTTTGTTGACATTGCAAATGTCAGTTGAGAATCCCATCTTGGCGTCACATACATTACCAACCTTACAAATGGTATGCTTCAGGCTCTGACGGTAACAAAGGGGAAGGTGGAGGTCTGGGTAGGGGCTGGAGACTATTGGGTCTTCCCAGGATTCAGTTGCAGAAAATTCCTGCTAACCTCTGACTGGATACAAAAATAAATAAAATGGATGTCGGTTTGCTTGCTGAGCTGGAAGGTTCATTTTCAGATGTTTCGTCACCATACTAGGTAACATCTTCAGTGAGCCTCCGGATGAAGCCTCAGGGCATTGTCCAGAGGCTCACTGATGATGTTACTTAGTAGGGTGACGAAACATCTGAAAATGAACCTTTCAGCTGGGCGAGCAAATCTACATCTAGAACCTCAACCTGAGTTACAAATCTTCTCAAAAGGCTTTGTCTGGAGGCTCACTGATGATGTTACCTAGTATAGTGACAAAACATCTGAAAATAAACCTTCCAGCTCAGCGAGCAAACCTACATCCTGAGCTACAAATCTTCTCAAAACTCGCTAATAAATAAAATTTTAAAAGTTCGATAGATGCAAAGCTTTCTTTAGAAATAAGCTCTAATTTGAAATGACATTTCCTAACTGTAGAAGACACAAGTTCTCTCTGGTGTTAATTCTGATTTCACTGCCCCAGCAACATTTAAGCATTCAGAGCGACAACACTCGAATGATTTGTGTCTCTCATCCAAAAGGTCTACGTCCGAGTCCACACCTTGGACTTGATGTCCAAAGTCCTTTCATAATGAGTATCAATCTGTTGGCATATCCAACATATGACAATGGCAGGCAATAAAAACAGGAGAGATTCTTGGTCAGCCAAGAAAGAAAGTTAAACCTCTATAATATGCATATAGATTAGATTTCCCACAGTATGGAAACAGGCCCTTCAGCCCAAACCAACCTTTCAAAGAGTAACCCACCCAGATGCATTCTCTTACCTAATGTACCTAACGCTATGGGCAATTTAGCCTGACCAATTCACCCTAACCTGCACATCTTTGGATATTGGGAGGAAACCCACACAGACATAACGTGCAAACTCCACACAGACAGTTGCCTGAGGCAGGGATTGAACCCAGGTACCTGGCACTGTGAGGTAGAACGGCTAACCACTGAACCACCATGCCACCCATGTAAGAAGGCACATTATCACAGCAGTTCACACTCCCTGAGTGAACTGTTCACACACTATCACCCTGAGAATTGCAAGTAGACTTTGAGAGCAATAGTTACACATTAGTAACCTTCAGAATGAAAACTCCAATAAATTATATTTATTACTATTCAGTGTGAAATCTGTCTCCAGGTAGAATAGAGGAGATATCAAGGAACCGTATCTATTTATTTCTAGCTTAACATGACAATACGTCCTAATTATGTCAGCTCCACTTCTTCAGCACCGACATCTTTTAACTATCAAAAGGTAAACTTAAATATAAAGCTGTTATCTACAGCTCAAATCTGACATTCTGTTCCCATTAATCAAATCCTTCTTTGAATGTCATCAATGAGGGTGAGATACCAGCAGGCTCTGTCTATGACAGGCAACAGTGACAAATGAGGCTGCTTTGTCCCTTCAGCTTTCATTATAAAGAGATATCGTCAGGAGAGAAAATTGGCTAATTTTGCTATTTTATGCTTTGCAGAAGAGAGAGAGAGATACTGGTGTTGCAGAGTCATTTTGCCTGGCCTTATCAAAAATGACTCAATAGCTCAGTTTAGCTTGTAGTACAAGCTGCATTACATCCATTGGCAGTGATAGGAACTAATTTAATTTCACAAATGACCACTAAATTACGAGCAAATGGCCCATTATTACCTTCAAGTCACTCAACTGTTCCTCGCTCTGGATGTGTATGAAGTGTGGCTTTTCAGTATTCTTAGTGGCTGGAGACTATGAAGGTTGGCTATTATCTGGCTGTGGTGAGGACTTTGTCCACTTCCTTGTGGAATGTGCCTTTGCAAAGAAGATCCCCACAGAACGACGCAGAGGTCCTTGTTGAGGTTTGTCCTGAGCAGCTCTGTGATGCCAACCTCTGCTCTTTGTGCGGTTCCTCCCAACACTCGCCAATATAAGCATCAACCGTGTCTTGAGGACCATTTGCTTGGTTAAAGGTGATTTGCCCAAAATGATCTGATCAACCAGTGCATGTGGTTTGCCTTGGGGAATATGCTGAGGGATGCACCAAAGCTTGGGGCAGCTGTGATGGAGAAAGGTCACAGCTTAAGACCTTTCATTCATAATGTACCATGGGACTGCGAAATGTAATTGTATAAAATCCCTACGGTGCCAAGGCCATTCAGCTGATCCTTCAAACAACATCCAGGCCAGACGCCTCCCTTCAATACAACCCCCCCACTACCCTCTGCCCGTAACGCTACATTTTACCATGGCCAATCCATCTCACCTGTGTATCCGTGGGAACTATGGGTAATTTAGCATGGCCAATCCACCCTAACCTGCACATCCCTGGACACTATGGACAATTTAGCATGGCCAAACCACCTAACCTACACACTCCTGAACACTATGGGCAATTTAGCATGGCCAATCCACCCTAAGCCACACATCCCTGCACACTATGGGCAATTTAGCGTGGCCAATCCACCCTAACCTGCACATCCCTGAACACTATGGGTAATTTAGCAAGGCCAATCCACCCTAACCTGCACATCCCTGAACACTATGGGTAATTTAGCAAGGCCAATCCACCTAACCTGCAGACTTTTGCACTGTGGAAGGAAACTGGAGCACCCGGTGAAAACCCACGCAGATGCAGGAAATGGACTCCTGGGATGGTGGCGGGGTATCGCCTGTAGCGATGGTGGAGCTGGGACTCCTGGCAGGGGTAGGCCCAGAGCATGGACTCTTTTGGCGAGGGGTCATTGACTGTGCCCAGAGCAGAGGCTCCTTGCTGTGGTAGGACAGGCGCGACGACCTTGCAGAAGTCTTGGAGCCAGATTTGGGATCCTAGCCGAAGAAGATGAACTCTACTGAAGTTCATAAACTTTTGCACCTCAAAATGGCGCCCGAGTATGGCGACGGAACACCTTTCACTGTATCTCCCCGAAAATGTGACAGTAAGTCATTCATTCATTCACATCTTCCCTCTGTCAATATGATGAAGAGTTGAAATATTAGCTTGCTCTCTCTCTCTCCACGGATGCTGCCTGACCTGCTGTGATCTCCAACATTTGTCATTCTCTGCAAAGTATCATCACTTTCCCAGTGCAGGTTACTGAGACAACTTGCAATCATTATTTCCCTTATGCGTCAGCCTCCATTTTTGAAGATGCATGTCATGGCATAATCTTTTCAATTATATCGCTCATCATTATGAGAGTACAATTTAGCTGAGGAGGACACCTTGCTTCAGGAAAGTAAGTGGGAAATTTTATTTCCAAAAGTACACAATCAGTATATAAAAACATTTCAACATGAGTATCACAGGTAGACAATCCTTTATCCGAAACCCTTGGGACCAGCTATATTTCGGATTTCAGAATTTTCCGGATAAAGGATTAAATGACATTTTCATAGTAACATTTTTTTTAATTACCGAACAGCAGACTCACCTGTGATTATTACGAGCCCTGAGACACAATTGGCGCCTGCCAGTGCTGGGCCACACCGCTACGTCACATCTGAGTGATGTGGGTCAAGGGGGTGTGGAGTTGCGTTAACTGTTTGCACGCCAAACAACCTTGTTAATGCGAAAAAAAACTTCAGGAAAGAAACTTTGAATTTGAGAGCTTTTCGAGTTTCGGAATTTCGGATAAAGGATTGTCTACCTATACAAGATTTGTAAGAAAATTCAACATACCGTGAGACGTGTTCCACTCAATTCAATTGTTGCAGTCTTAACTTATAAAATACATTCCACATCAGCCTGGGGGCAAAATATTTTCAATTGGAATTAACAGAAAAGGCAATAGGTTGAAACAGAAATATATTTAGTCACTGTGTCACCTGCCCCTTTAATTTCTCTTTTGAAACGTGCAAACTACCTGTGAAAAGTTTTCCTGAAGATGAATATGAATCAAGCAAACTTGAGAATCTACCAACATGATATCCATGATGAATGGTGGCCTGATGGCTCAGCGGTTAGCACTGTTGCCTCACAGCACCAGGGTTCGATTCCAGCCTTGGGTGACTGTCTGTGTGGTATTTACACATTCTCCCCGTGTCTGCGTGGGTTTCCTCCCACAGTCCAAAGATGTGCAGGTTTGGATGAATTGGCCAGGCTAAATTACCTATAGTGTTCAGGGATGTGTAGATTAGGTGCATTAGTCAGGGGTAAATGTAGGATAATAGGGTGGGGGTCTAGGTGGGTTACTGTTTGGTGTTGGTCTGTTTCCTCACTTTAGGGATTCTGTTAGAAATTCTGTAATACACATATCGAACTCTAAATGTTTTTGCTGTAATGCTTGAAGCATGGTCATGACATTTATTTTGACCTTTCGGATAATCTGTAAACATTTTTGTGATATACTTCAACCCCATCTCACTATGATATTTTTGTTCCAGTGTAATGGCAATGTGACCTTACCTCTGAATAGCTGTGCTCACAACCATCAGTGCCCATGTGTTCCAAGTTCTACTGCATTATCTTTTATCATATTTCTTGGTATAAAACTATGCGAGCTGCCCCTGGTGCCTCAAATATATATAAATATAGTCTTGTAAGAAATGCCTTTAGCTTGTTTGTTACATAGAGTCAAACCTCAGCATTTGCTTGTTTCTCCATATGTTACTGTACAGAACAGAACTGCTTCAATTACTATTGTGTATGCAATTTTGATTATGAATAAAGCATATTTTTAAAATTTAAAGAAATGTTTGCCGGAGAACACCTTGGGGTGTGTCTTACAACACATGAACGTTGTGAGAGTCAAGAGTATTGAAATTGGACTCAGGCACCTCAGAGTGGAACATGATGCACAGAGAAAAGGTTCTGGTAATTCCTAATTTGAAAGGTGTTCGTCCTTGGGCTAGCTACCTGACATGGAACTGAATGTAATTAAGACTATTGCATTAGTATTGAATGTAACATGCTGAACAAATAGAATTAACTGCAAATTCTGAAATGCTCAAGTCGAAAGGCTTTGTAGTTCTTTTCTTTGTAAATCTTATGAATTAAAATATACATTGGGAAACGAAGTTATGAGGACACAATTTAGTCGAGGAGGATATCTTGCTTAGGAAAATCTTATTTCCGAAAGATCATACCATTTGTAAGTAAAAACAGTTCAAGATGAACATTACAAGATTTGCAAGAAAGTTCAACATGCCCCAAGACATGTTCTACTAGATTTGATAGTTACAGTCTTAACATTTCAACATGAACATTACAAAATTTGTAAGAAAGTTCAACATGCCCCAAGACATGTTCCACTAGATTCGATTGGAACAGCCTTAATATTTATAAAATACTGCCTGAGGGCAAAATAGTTCCAACTGGAATTAACAGAAAAATAGAGTCATAGAGTCATAGAGATGTACAGCATGGAAACAGACCCTTCAGTCCAACTCGTCCATGCTAGATATTCCAACCCAATCTAGTCCCACCTGCCAGCACCTGGCCCATATCCCTCTAAATCCTTCCTATTCATATACCCATCCAAATGCCTTTTAAAAGTTGCAATTGTACCAGCCTCCACCACTTCCGCTGGCAGCTCATTCCATACACGTACCACCCTCTGTGTGAAAAAGTTGCCCCTTAGTTCTCTTTTATGTCTTTCCCCTCTTACCCTAAACCTATGCCCTCTAGTTCTGGACTGCCCCACCCCAGGGAAGAGACTTTTTCTATTTAGCCTATCCATGTCCCTCATAATTTTAAAAATCTCTATAAGGTCACCCCTCAGCCTCCGACGCTCCAGGGAAAACAGCCCAAAACTATTCAACCTCTCCCTATAGCTCAAATCCTCCAACCCTGGCAACATCCTTGTAAAATCTTTCCTGAACCCTTTCAAGTTTCACAAAATCTTTCCGATAGGAAAAAGACCAGAATTGCACGCAGTATTCCAACAGTGACCTAACCAATGTCTTGTACAGCCGCAACATAACCTCAACTACCACTCTGCCCTCATCAATCCTCTTTGTTACTTCTTCAAAAAACTCAATCAAGTTTGTGAGACATGATTTCCCATGCATAAAGCCATGTTATCTGTCCCTAATCAGTCCTTGCCTTTCCAAATGCATGTATATCCTGTCCCTCAGGATTCCCTCCAACAACTTGCCCACCACCAACGTCAGGCTCACTGGTCTTTAATTCCTTGGCTTGTCCTTACCATCTTTGTTAAACAGTGGCACCACATTAGCCAACCTCCAGTCTTCCGGCA
Organism: Chiloscyllium plagiosum; assembly: GCF_037043375.1. Classification (NCBI taxonomy): domain Eukaryota; kingdom Metazoa; phylum Chordata; class Chondrichthyes; order Orectolobiformes; family Hemiscylliidae; genus Chiloscyllium; species Chiloscyllium plagiosum. Next base: position 13,967,092 of record NW_028270183.1, read on the forward strand.
CCTCAACTGTGATCAATGATACAAATATTTCAATAAGAGGCCCAGGAATCACTTCCCTAGCTGCCCACAGAGTTCTAGGGCACATCTTTACACTAGTTTCAACTTACTTTGAATGCCTTGATTGTCTGTTGACTGAAATTGAGTACATTATTTAGGCTGCCATTGCAGTACAGTAAAAGGAGTGGGTACTCTGCATTTAAAGTAGTGCCAGCTTTAATAGGGGACCAAACTGAATTCTCCCTAATTGTTGAAACAAGTATAAATTATCTTACAATCCTATTCAAAAAATAATGAGCTTTTCCGGTTGAAACATAAACATAAATTGCCAGAGAAACAGAGAGGTGCAGGATTGGTGGATTAGCCATTTGAAGTGCAGAATTACAGGGATAGGGTAGGAGCGTGGGTCTGGGTTACTCTTAGGTGGTGCGGTGTGGGCTCGATGGGCCGAATGGTCTGTTTCCACACGCGGGATTTTATGTATTCTATATTCAAACTCAGCAGGTTTGGTAGCTTAAGAACATAGAACATAGAACAATACAGCACAGAACAGGCCCTTCGGCCCACGATGTTGTGCCGAACATTTGTCCTAGCTTAAGCACCCATCCATGTACCTATCCAATTGCCACTTAAAGGTCACCAATGATTCTGACTCTGCCACTCCCACAGGCAGCGCATTCCATGCCCCCACCACTCTCTGGGTAAAGAACCTACCCCTGACATCCCCCCTATACCTTCCACCCTTTACCTTAAATTTATGACCCCTTGTAACACTCTGTTGCACCCAGGGAAAAAGTTTCTGATTGTCTACTCTATCTATTCCCCTGATCATCTTATAAACCTCTATCAAGTCACCCCTCATCCTTCTCCATTCCAATGAGAAAAGGCCTAGCACGCTCAACCTATCCTTGTTCGACCTATTCTCCATTCCAGGCAACATCCTGGTAAATCTTCTCTGCACCCTCTCCAAAGCTTCCACATCTTTCCTAAAGTGAGGCGACCAGAACTGCACACAGCACTCCAAATGTGGCCTAACCAAAGTCCTGTACAGCTGTAACATCACTTCACGACTCTTGAATTCAATCCCTCTGCTAATGAACGCTAATACACCATAGGCCTTCTTACAAGCTCTATCCACCTGAGTGGCAACTTTCAAAGATCTATGAACATAGACCCCAAGATCCCTCTGCTCCTCCACCTTACTAAGAACCCTACCGTTAACCCTGTATTCCGCATTCTTATTTGTCCTTCCAAAATGGACAACCTCACACTTGGCAGGGTTGAACTCCATCTGCCACCCCTCAGCCCAGCTCTGCATCATATCTAAGTCCCTTTGCAGCCGACAACAGCCCTCCTCACTATCCACAACTCCACCAATCTTCGTATCATCTGCAAATTTACTGACCCACCCTTCGACTCCCTCTTCCAAGTCATTAATAAAAATTACAAACAGCAGAGGACCCAGAACTGATCCCTGCGGAACTCCACTTGTAACTGGGCTCCAGGCTGAATATTTACCATCTACCACCACTCTCTGACTTCGACCGGTTAGCCAGTTTTCTATCCAACTGGCCAAACTTCCCACTATCCCATGCCTCCTGACTTTCCTCACAAGCCTACCATGGGGAACCTTATCAAATGCCTTACTAAAATCCATGTATACTACATCCACTGCTCTACCCTCATCCACATGCTTGGTCACCTCCTCAAAGAATTCAATAAGACTTGTAAGGCAAGACCTACCCTTCACAAATCCGTGCTGGCTGTTCCTAATCAAGCAGTGTCTTTCCAGATATTCATAAATCCTATCCCTCAGTACCCTTTCCATTACTTTGCCTACCACCGAAGTAAGATTAACTGGCCTGTCATTCCCGGGGTTATCCCTATTCCCTTTTTTGAACAGGGGCACAACATTCGCCACTCTCCAGTCCCCTGGTACCACCCCTGTTGACAGTGAAGACGAAAAGATCATTGCCAACGGCTCTGCAATTTCCTCTCTTGCTTCCCACATAATCTTAGGATATATCCCGTCAGGCCCGGGGGACTTGTCTATCCTCAAGTTATTCAAAATGCCCAACACCTCTTCCTTCCTAACAAGTATCTCCACTAGCTTACCAGTCCATTTCACACTCTCCTCTTCAACAATACGGTCCTTCTCGTTTGTAAATACTGAAAAAAAGTACTCATTCAAGACCTCACTTATCTCTTCCAACTCAATACACAGTCTCCCACTACTGTCCTTGATCGGACTTACCCTCGTTCTCGTCATTCTCATGTTTCTCACATACGCATAAAATGCCTTGGGGTTATCCATGATCCTATCCGCCAAAGATTTTTCATGCCCTCTCTTAGCTCTCCTAATGCCTTTCTTCAGCTCCCTTCTGGCAATCCTGTATCCCTCCAATGCTCTGTCTGAAACTTGTTTCCTCAACCTTATGTAAGCCTCCTTCTTCCTCTTTACAAGACATTCAACCTTCCTCGTTAACCAAGGTTCCTTCACACGACCATCTCTTTCCTGCCTGACAGGTACATACATTTCAAGGACACGTCGTATCTGTTACTTGAAAAAGTTCCACATTTCCACGACATCCTTCCCTGACAGCCTATGCTCCCAACTTATGCTCCTCAGATCCTGTCTTACAGCATCGTATTTACCCTTCCCCCCAATTGTAAAACCTACCCTGTTGCATGCACCTATCTCTCTCCATAACCAAGGTGAAAGTCACAGAATTGTGGTCACCATCACCAAAATGTTCACCCACTAACAAGCCCATCACTTGTCCCGGTTCGTTACCAAGTACCAAATCCAATATGGCCTCCCATCTGGTCGGGCAATCTACATACTGAGTTAGAAAAGTTTATTGTACGCACTGCACAAACACCGCCCCATCCAATCTACTTGATCTAAAGAGCTTCCAATCAATGTTTGGGAAGTTGAAATCACCCATGACTACTACCCTGTGGCTTCTGCACCTTTCCAAAATCTGTTTCCCAATCTGTTTCTCCACATCTCTGCTGCTATTGGGGGGCTATAGTAAACACCCAACAAGGTGACTGCACCTTTCCTATTTCTGACTTCAGCCCATACTACCTCCAAAGGTAGATCCCCCTCGAACTGCCTTTCTGCAGCAGTTATACCATTTCTAATTAGCAACACCACGCCCCCTCCTTTTTTACCACCCTCCCTAATCTTACTGAAATATCTGTAACCAGGAACCTCCAACAACCATTCCTGTCCCTCTTCTATCCATGTTTCCGTGATGGCCACAACATCGTAGTCCCAGGTACCGATCCACGCCTTAAGTTAACCCACCTTATTTCTGATACTCCTTGCATTGAAGTATACACACTTGAGCCCATCTCTGTGTCTGCAAGTACTCCCTGTCAGTGCTACCTTCTCCACAGCCTCTCCACACACTTGGACATCCTGACAAACAGCTAGCCTACTTGCTGGACTACAAGTCCGGATCCCATCCCCCTGCCAAATTAGTTTAAACCCCCCCCGAAGAGTACTAGCAAACCTACCCCCCCCAGGATATTGGTGCCCTTCTGGTTCAGGTGCAACCCATCCTGCTTGTACAGGTCCCACCTTCTCCAGAATGCAGTCCAATTGTCCAAATATCTGAAGCCCTCCCTCCTACACCATCCTTGCAGCCACGGGTTCAACTGCACTCTCTCCCTATTCCTTGCCTCACTGTCACGTGGCACCGGCAACAACCCAGAGATGGCGACTCTGTCCATCCTAGCTTTTAGCTTCCAGCCTAACTCCCTGAGCTCCTGAATGACCTCCCCACCCCTCTTCCTACCTATGTCGTCGGTACCAACGTGCACCATGACTTCTGGCTGCACACCCTCCCCCTTAAGGATTCTGAAGACAGGGTCCGAGACGTCTCGGACCTTGGCACCCGGGAGGCAACAAACCATCCGAGAGTCTCGCCCCTGTCCACAGAACCACCTGTCTGTCCCTCTAACTAAAGAGTCTCCTATAACTAGCGCTCTCCTCCTCTCCCCCTTTCCCTTCTGGGCCTCAGAGCCGGACCTCGTGCCAGAGACCCGGTCACTGCAGCTTACCCCTGCTAGGCCGTCCCCCCCAACAGTATCCAAAGCGGTATACTTATTGTTGAGGGGAACGACCACAGGGGATCCCTACACTGCCTGCTTCCTCCCCTTCCCACCTCTAACTGTTACCCAGCTACCTCTGTTCTCTGGCATAACTATGTCCCTGTAGCTTCTATCTATCACCCTCTCAGCCTCTCGAATAATCCTCAGTTCATCCAACTCCAGTTCCAGTTCCCTAACTCGTTCTGTGAGGAGCAGGATCTGACTGCATTTCCTGCAGATAAAGTTGGCAGGAGTATTGGTGGTCACCCCTACCTCAAACATCCTGCAGGAGGAACATTCCACTGCCTGCGCTGCCATTACTCTACACTTAGTCTCCAAAACAAGAACACTGAGTAGCTTACCTATGGACTTTAAAGTTAGGTTAGAGGAGGAGGAGGATGGGAGGGAGGCCCTACTATGTAGGGCCTGGGGTCTAGAACACACCCACTCAAATATCAATCACTTACCTTCCCGACTAGCTCTGCGCTCCAACTTCACTTCCGCCCAGCTCGCGCCGCTCTCTGCTGTAAAAAGCTTCTGTACTCTTGCTTAAAAATGTACATTAAAGGCCTGTAAAAGTTCTACGTTTTCCAGCCCCTCAGTACTTTGACTGAAAGGCAGTAACCTTTGCCCAGTTGTACCTCTGTGGAAGCTGCCCCACATTGAGTGCACCCCCTCAGCCCATCGTCACGGTCCTTGCAAGGTGCCAGTCAGCAACGCTTGGTTGTGGACAACTTTATACCGGCAAGTTTCAGTTGGAGCAAAGCCCATCTTTTCCCAAAGTGGTGGCCCTCCTGAGCATATTTGATGTTTGCCTCAGTTTGTATTCAAGCCGTCTGTACAAAGGCACATTCCATAAGGAGGTGGGCAAAAGTTGTCCCCCACCACAGAACATCGAGAAAAAAGAGCAGAGAGGGGGAGATGTCAATCAGGTCAGAAGGATCTGATGGGAAGGCCCTTTCTCATCACCTGCCAAGATATACCTTGGTGCTTTTCTTTTAAGTTCTGATGATTCTGCCACAGTGCCTTTGGTCCATCATCCTTCTAGATATTTCAATATTTTGAAGTCATAAGTTCTACCCAGACAGTACTCCACGTTTTAGTGCCAGCGATATTAATAATGAGAAGGAACCTCTTGCCATATGGAACAGAAGCTATGATCAATAGCTTGCTAGGGGGTAGTAGGCTTTCTTGGGCTAAGTATGTTGTTGTTTGATATCTCACTGTTTTACAGGAGAGGGCGCAAAGCCCTGATTAGCGATGTGACGCAACCCGTTGGTGAATGCGTCTGCCATAGAGTCATACAGCACAGAAACAGACCATTCGGCCCAACCCGTCCATGCCAAGCAGGTCCCATTTGCCTGTGTTTTGCCCATATCTCTTTAAACCTTTCCTCGTCATGTTGCGACAATGCTATGAATTTAAGAGGTGTATTTTGTCCTGTTGTTATTTATGAAGAAAGGTTGAAACTGAGGTGGAAGGCAGTCTGCTCACAACCAGTAAAGTAAACAGCTCCTGAGGCCTTGGTATTTCTTTTAAAGTTGGAACAATAGAAGCAGCCTGAATGGGTGGAGTCAAGCTTCCACTGAACCAAGGTTTTTAATTTTAGCTTTCAGCAATTGCTGGCATCTTGAAGCTGGATGGGGAAGCTCTTGGCCCTCTCTCCATTACAGCTAAAAACTGGGGTTCTCTTCCTGCTGCTCGACTTACATTGGGGAAAACCTGTTTTACTGAATTCGTCTTTGCTAAGGATGTATGCATGAGATGGTGCTGTATCAGAACAGTTAATTAGATTAGATTAGATTATTTTACAGTGTGGAAACAGGCCCTTCGGCCCAACAATTCCACACCGACCCGCCAAAGCGCAACCCACACATACCCCTACATTTAGCATAGCCAATTCACCTGACCTGCACATCTTTGGACTGTGGGAGGAAACCGGAGCACCCGGAGGAAACCCACGCAGACACGGGGAGAACGTGCAAACTCCACACAGTCAGTCGCCTGAGGCGGGAATTGAACCCGGGTCTCTGGCACTGTGAGGCAGCAGTGCTAACCACTGTGCCACCATACCGCCCATATTACACATAAACTGTATATAAAGTATATAATTTTGTTAAGCATTTTGATCGAGTTACAGTTAGGCCAATTCTTTTTGCGGGTTTTTTCTGTATTTTAACTGAAAACCCATCTAGTTAACTAATGCCCTTTCGGGAAGGAAACTGCCATCCTTACCTAGTCTGCCCTATGTATAACTTCAGGCCCACACATGGTTGACCTTTAATGCCCTCTGGAAAATTAGGGATGGGCAATAAATCCTGGCCTAGCCAGTGATGCCCTCATCCCGTGAATAAATAAAAAAATACTGTAGTCTTGAACTCCTATCTTTACCAGATCTGGCATTATTTGCGGAGAGAAAGCAGAGTTCACATTTTTGGTAAAATCAATGACTGCAGATGCTGGAAACCAGACTCTAGATTAGAGTGGTGCTGGAAAAGCACAGCAGGTCAGGCAGCATCCGAGGAGCAGGAAAATCGACCTTTCGGGCAAAAGCCCTTCATCATGCCCAAAACGTTGATTTTCCTGCTCCTCGGATGCTGCCTGACCTGCTGTGCTTTTCCAGCACCACGTTAATCTAGAGTTCACATCCTAGTCTGGTGATCCTTCTTCAGAATTGGACCTGAAACGTTCACTCTGTTTCTCTCTTTTTACACCATCTGCCTGACCTGTTGAGTTCCTCCAGCAATTGCTGTTTTTTCTGTCAGATTTCCAGCACCCCCAGTTCAGTGTTTTCCGTTAGGACTGGATCTACCCTCTTTCATTTCAGCTTTCTTCTGAGCTCTGCATCTATCTGCTCTCGGACGGATGAACTAAAACACAGTTTGTTCACTGTCCCTGGCGTGAGGGGTCCACCACATTGTCCAAACACAGAAAGTGGACCCTGATGCAAAATAAACTTGGACTAAAACGAATTGTAAACGCCCAGCAATCACAGGCCGGGGAGGTGATTGGACCTCATTTACATACACGTAATATTCTGAATCGTGTTTCGTGAAGAAACAATAACAGCCCAGATATCAAGTGTTTTGTAGAGGAATGGGATATTGTGGTTACTGTGCTCTGTGTTGTATTGATCTGTGGCTGTGTACTCTCCCTGAATATTGCTCATCGCAGTCAGTGCAATGTTAAAGAGGATGGCGCCTATTGGGGGCAGGAGGACTTGCTATGACCAACTCAGTATACTCTTGTTTCTCTTCAGATCGTATAAATCTTTCGCCTTTTACTAAAGATTTTCGTGGAGAGGAGCGCTCAGAGATTAAGCAATTTTTTTGTTGCCTTACTTTTGTAGGGCTTTATGTGTCCAAAAGAGCAGTTTGAAAAAGTAATATGTATTTTATTATATTATTTGTGTCTGTGTGAAGGGTTAACATCGATCGATTCAGTCTTGAAGGTGCTTGTGTTGGATTGCAGTGTACAAAGTCATAAATCACACAATACCAGGCCATAGTCTAACAGGTTTACTGTGTTTAGAAGCACTAGCTTTTGGAGTGGTGCTTCTTCATCAGGTAACCGTGGAGTATAAAAGTTAAAAATCACATAACACCAGGTTATAGTCCAACAGATTAGATTACTTATAGTGTGGAAACAGGCCCTTCGGCCCAACCAGTCCACACCGACGCACAACCTACTATACCATTCCCCTATACCTAACACTACAGGCAATTTAGCATGGCCAGTTCACCTGACCTGCACATCTTTGGACTGTGGGAGGAAACCCACACGGACACAGGGAGAATGTGCAAACTCCACGCAGACAGTCGCCCGAGGCTGGAATTGAACCTGGGACCCTGGTTCTGTGAGGCAGCAGTACTAACCACTGAGCCACCGTGCCACCCAATTGTGTGATTTTTAACTTTGTACACCCCAGTCCAAAATAGGCTCCTCCAAATCATGGCATATAAGATCATGGTCAACGCATTTATAGCCAAAGGACTCCAAAGGGCGGCACGGTGGCACAGTTGCCTGTTGTCTCACAACGCCAGAGACCCGGGTTCTATTCCCACCTCAGGCAGATGTCCGTGTGGAGTTTGCACTTTCTCCCCTTCATCATGCCCAAAACATCGATTTTCCTGCTCCTCGGATGCTGCGTGACCTGCTGTGCTTTTCCAGCACCACGTTAATCTAGAGTTCACATCCTAGTCTGGTGATCCTTCTTCAGAATTGGACCTGAAACGTTCACTCTGTTTCTCTCTTTTTGTTTATTTCAAAAATATACTTTATTCATATATAATTTAATCTATACAATTGGACATGTCATCATTCTGTAAACATTCCATTTCTTTGCGTATCGAAACAGGGTAATCATGCCTATTCACAGGTTGGTGCGATTACATTGAGCTGAGGCGCCAGCGGAGCCCAAATGACTGCGTGGGCCCCCTGTTCTTCTTAGGCAAGCAGATGTTAGACGGTGGTCTTTCCCCACCGCGCCTTGGCGGCAGCTGCCCCGAGCTTCAGCGCGTCCCTCAACACGTAGTCCTGGACCTTGGAATGTGCCAGTCTGCAACACTCAGTCAGGGTCAACTCCTTCAGCTGGAAGATCAGCAGGTTTCGGACCACCCAGAGAGCGTCCTTCACCGAGTTGATGATCCTCCAGTTGATGTTCGTCTCGGTGTGCGTCCCGGGGAACAGGCCGTAGAGCACGGAGTCCTGCGTCACGGTGCTGCTCGGGACGAACCTCGACAGACACCACTGCATTCCTCTCCAGACTTCTTCTGCATAGGCACATTCCAGAAGGAGGTGTGTGACAGTCTCATCCCCCCCGCAGCCGCTTCGAGGGCAGCGTGCGGTGCGGCATAGAGTCCGGGCGTGCATAAATGATCTCACAGGCAGAGCCCTTCTCACCACCAGCCAAGCCTGTCTTGGTGCTTGTTGGAAAGTTCTGGCGATGAGGCATTCTGCCAAATGGCTTTGACAGTCTGCTCAGGGAACCGCTCGACAGGATCTGCCCTCTCCTTTTCCCGAAGGGTCTCAAGGACACTACGTGCTGACCACTTCCTGATGGACTTGTGGTCAAAGGTGTTTTTCTTGATAAATTTCTCCACGAAGGACAGGTGATACGGAACGGTCCAACTACTCGGAGTGTTCCGCGGCAGCGAGGCCAGGCCCATCCTTCGCAACACCGGGGACAGGTAGAACCTCAGTACGTAGTGACACTTGGTGTTTGCGTACCGGGGATCCACACACAGCTTGATGCAGCCACACACAAAGGTGGCCATCAGGGTGAGGGTTGCATTGGGTGTGTTTTTTCCCCCATTGCACCGGTCTTTGTACATTACATCTCTTCGGACCCGATCCATCTTTGATCTCCACACGAAGTGGAAGATGGCCCGGGTGACTGCGGCGGCACAGGTTCTGGGGATAGGCCAGACCTGTGCCACGTATAACAATACTGAGAGTACCTCACACCTGATGACCAGGTTTTTTCCCGCGATGGAGGGCGACCGTAGCTTCCATCTGCCCAGTTTCTGTCTCACCTTCCTGATCCGCTCCTCCCAGGTCTTGGCGCACACCCCAGCCCCCCCGAACCAAATACCCAGCACCTTCAGGTGGTCAGTCCTGACGGTGAAGGGGATAGAGGATTGGTCGGCCCAGTTCCCGAAGAGCATGGCCTCGCTCTTGCCTCGGTTTACCTTGGCCCCCGAGGCCCGTTCGAACTGGTCACAGATGCACATGAGTCTGTGCACGGACAGCGGATCCGAGCAGAAAACGGCGACGTCGTCCATGTACAGGGAGGCCTTAACCTGCAGACCCCCGCTGCCAGGAATAGTCACCCCTCTCAGGCTCGCATCCTTCCTGATGGACTCGGCAAATGGCTCTATGCAGCACACAAACAAGGCAGGGGAGAGAGGGCAGCCCTGCCTGACTCCAGATCTGACTGGGAAGCTATCTGATTCCCACCCATTGATTGAGACTGCACTGACAATGTTGGTGAAGAGCAGTCTGATCCAATTAGCGATTCCCTCCCCGAAGCCCATTTTGGAGAGGACATCCCTCATATATGTATGCGATATCCTGTCAAAGGCTGTTTCTCTCTTTTTACTCCATCTGCCTGACCTGTTGAGTTCCTCCAGCAATTGCTGTTTTTCTGTCAGATTTCCAGCACCCCCAGTTCAGTGTTTTCCGTTAGGACTGGATCTACCCTCTTTCATTTCAGCTTTCTTCTGAGCTCTGCATCTATCTGCTCTCGGACGGATGAACTAAAACACAGTTTGTTCACTGTCCCTGGCGTGAGGGGTCCACCACATTGTCCAAACACTGCAAGTGGACCCTGATGCAAAATAAACTTGGACTAAAACGAATTGTAAACGCCCAGCAATCACAGGCCGGGGAGGTGATTGGACCTCATTTACATACACGTAATATTCTGAATCGTGTTTCGTGAAGAAACAATAACAGCCCAGATATCAAGTGTTTTGTAGAGGAATGGGATATTGTGGTTACTGTGCTCTGTGTTGTATTGATCTGTGGCTGTGTACTCTCCCTGAATATTGCTCATCGCAGTCAGTGCAATGTTAAAGAGGATGGCGCCTATTGGGGCAGGAGGACTTGCTATGACCAACTCAGTATACTCTTGTTTCTCTTCAGATCGTATAAATCTTTCGCCTTTTACTAAAGATTTTCGTGGAGAGGAGTGCTCAGAGGTAAAGCAATTTTTTTGTTGCCTTACTTTTGTAGGGCTTTATGTGTCCAAAAGAGCAGTTTGAAAAAGTAATATGTATTTTATTATATTATTTGTGTCTGTGTGAAGGGTTAACATCGATCGATTCAGTCTTGAAGGTGCTTGTGTTGGATTGCAGTGTACAAAGTCATAAATCACACAATACCCGGCCATAGTCTAACAGGTTTACTGTGTTTAGAAGCACTAGCTTTTGGAGTGGTGCTTCTTCATCAGGTGACCGTGGAGTATAAAAGTTAAAAATCACATAACACCAGGTTATAGTCCAACAGATTAGATTACTTATAGTGTGGAAACAGGCCCTTCGGCCCAACCAGTCCACACCGACGCACAACCTACTCAGTCCCATTCCCCTATACCTAACACTACAGACAATTTAACATGGCCAGTTCACCTGACCTGCACATCTTTGGACTGTGGGAGGAAACCCACACGGACACGGGGAGAATGTGCAAACTCCACGCAGACAGTCGCCCGAGGCTGGAATTGAACCTGGGACCCTGGTTCTGTGAGGCAGCAGTACTAACCACTGAGCCACCGTGCCACCCAATTGTGTGATTTTTAACTTTGTACACCCCAGTCCAAAATAGGCTCCTCCAAATCATGGCGTATAAGATCATGGTCAAAGCATTTATAGCCAAAGGACTCCAAAGGGCGGCACGGTGGCACAGTTGCCTGTTGCCTCCCAACGCCAGAGACCCGGGTTCTATTCCCACCTCAGGCAGATGTCTGTGTGGAGTTTGTACCTTCACCCCGTGTTGCGTGGATTTCCTCCAGGTGCTCCGGTTTCCTCCCACAGTCCAAAAATGTGCAGGTCAGGTGAATTGGCCATGCTAAATTGCCCCTAGTGTTAGGTGAAGGGGTCAATGTAGGGGAATGGGTCTGGGTGGGTTGCTCTTCAGAGGGTCGGTCTAGACTTGTTGGGCTGAAGGGCCTGTTTCCACACTGTAAGTAATCTAAGATATATTAAGCAATTTTAGAACAAATCTTTCATCGTTTTGAATGGGATATGCTGGTTTCCGTTCTTTGATACGTAAATCCCAGATTTTCTTTTTAATTACATTCTGAAGATAGCTCAGCTTTTTAAATAATAGGAGTGAAGTGGGTCTGTGTCCTAATGTTTAGTCAGAGTTGCACATAGTTAGTTACTCTGGAATTGAATGGTTTGCTTGTCTTTCTGAGAGTTGTGAGGAACCAGCATATTGCAGTGTGCCTGGGAACCATCACACATCAGCCCAAGTAAGGATCGCAGATCTCCTTTCTCTGAGAGATATTAGTGAAGGATAATGTTAAAAATTACTCAACACCAGGTTATAGTCCAACAGGTTTATTTGGAAGCACTAGCTTTCTGAGCGCTGCTCTTTCATCAGGCAGTTGTGGGGCAGGATCATAGGACACAGAATTTATAGTAAAAGATCAAAGTGTCATGCAAGGTGAGGCCACTGTTGGAATATTGTGTGCAATTCTGGTCTCCTTCCTATTGGAAGGATGCCGTGAAACTTGAAAGGGTTCAGAAAAGATTTACAAGGATGTTGCCAGGGTTGGAGGGTTTGAGCTATAGGGAGAAGCTGAATAGGCTGGGGCTGTTTTCCCTGGAGCGTCAGAGGCTGAGGGGATGACCTTATGGAGGTTTATAAAATCATGAGGGGCATGGATAGGGTGAATAGACAGTCTTTTCCCTCGGGTGGGGGAGTCCAGAACTAGAGGGCAGAGGTTTAGGGTGAGCGGGGAAAGATATAAAAAGGGACCTAAGGGGCAACTTTTTCACGCAGAGGGTGGTGCGTATATTGAATGAGCTGCCAGAGGAAGCGGTGGAGGCTGGTACAAATCATTTAAAAGGCATCTGGATGGGTATATGAATAGGAAGGGTTTAGAGGGATATGGACCAAGTGCTGGCAAATGGGTCTACATTAGGTTGGGATATCTGGTCAGCATGGATGAGTTGGGTCGAAGGGTCTGCTTCCATGCTGTACATCTCTATGAGTCGATAACTGATGCGGTGCATTGAACAAACTTAGATTACTGTAAAGTCTTTAATTACTTAGAAGGGGGATGCAGGTTTCAATTCATCAATATGTAAATTCCAGAACTTCTTTCAAATTACATTCCTGAGACAACTTAAGGTTTTATTTTTAAAAAAGATGTCTCAGCTTAGACAATGCATTAAAGCTGTTGTGAGATTTTTAACTTTGTCCACCTCAGCCCAACACCAGGACCTTCACATCATTAGTGAAGATGGCAGTTTCATGGTGCTCGTTATTGAGATTAGCTTTCAATTGCAGTGGTTCTTATTTGAATGCAAATTTGTTTAGCTGCTGTGATGAAATTTCAAGCAGTATCCCTCATTATCCTGATCGTCTGGATTACGAGTCCAGTGTCAATACAATTTCACCACTACCTTCCCAGCCATTATCCAAATGGAATTATATTCTTTGATTTGTGTATTGAGTTGGGGAAATGTGGTGCCTATGGTGCAAACCCTGCACCAGGAGATTATCTTGGAGGCCCCTGAGGCAAAGAGTGAGGCTTTCTGGTTCTGTACCACCTGGAGATCTTTCGTAACATTGATCTCCATCGCCTGCAGCAGGAATGGTTCTGCATGGTTTTCTGGCGTTTGGACAGTTTTCCCCAAATCCTTCTCTCTGACCTTCTGAAGACCTTGGAGGATGGCTTCATGGTTCTCCAACTTGTGAAGTCCCTTTTCAGCTCCTCAGTGTTTTCTGGGGTCAACAGTTTCACGTTCTGCTTCCATTGCTGGTCGTCCTGTAAGTGACATCCGGCCAGCAGGAGGCAGTGGTCGGAGAAGAACGCCTGCTTGACGTCAGTGGATCTGACCGACAACGCACCGGAAACAAACAGGAAGTCTCTCCTTGAGTGGATAGACCCGTCTAGCCACGACCAGGTGAATTTATGTGACACTCCCTCTGCAGGACTGCTGAAGACATTGTGGAGTCAAAAAAGTGTGCCATTGGAAAAGCAAAGTTGGTCAGGCAGCATCTGAGGAGCAGGAGAGTTGATGTTTTGAGCCTAAGCCCTTCATCAGGAATGTCGGAGTGGCCAAAGGGAGCCGAGAGAGAAATGGGGGAAGGTAGCTGGGATTGCGATAAGTAGATGAAGGGGAGTGATGGTGATAGATCGGAGAGGAGGGTGGAGCAGAGAGGTGGGAAGGAAGATGGACAGGTTAAGAAGGCAGTGTGGAGTTGGAGGTTTGGATCTGGGATAATGTGGGGGGGGGGGGAGATGAGGAAACTGGTGAAATCAACATTGATCCCGTGTGGTTGTAGGATCCCAAGGCGGAAGATAAGGTGTTGGGTGGTGAGTGGAGGAGGCCCAGGGCTTGCATATCCTTGGCAGAGTGGGAGGGGGGAGTTAAAGTGTTCGACCACAGAGTGGTGGGGTGTTTTGTGCGTGTGTCCCAGAGATATTCTCCCTTGGGGCCTTGGATGGAGGTGAGGGGGGAGGTGTGGGCACAGGTTTTACACCTCTTGTGGTGGCAGGGGAAAGTGCTGGGAGTGGAGGGTGGGTTGGTGGGGGTTGTGGACCCAACAAGTGATTTGCAGAGGGAATGGTCTCTGTGGAATGCAGATAGGAGTGGGGAGGGAAATGTATTCCTGGTGCTGGGGTCTGATTGTAGGTGGCGGAAATGGCAGAGGATGATGCGTTGTATTCAGAGATTGGTGGGGTGGAAGGTGAGGACCAGGGTGAGGAGGTTCTGTCCTTGTTGCGATTGAAGGGGTGGGGTTCAAGGGCAGAAGTGTGGGAAGTGGAGGAGGTGCACTGGAGAGCACCACACGCTTTGACTCTGATCTTCAGCATCTGCAGCCTTCACTTTCTCCTAGAAGACATTGTGCAGCTTGACGACTTTAGCCGTTTCCATCAGGAATGCGGACGCGGGGTCCGGTTCACTGTCAGCCCCTCCGGACCGTCCGAGCTCATCGATGATGCAGTTGAAGTTTCTGGCCGGAATGGTGGGCCTGGATGTCACCAGCAGCAGGGGGAGCTGTTGCGGGATGCCAACTGCTCAACTCTTTACCACTGGGGGCGTACCTAGTAATTAGTCTCAGGGGAGCATCCTCATACATAACATCTGCCACAAGAAGGCACCCACCCACCACCTCCTTAACCTCGGCGATGGTGAAGTTGCCTCCTCGACAGAGGAACAGCAATTGTTTGCCCTGCCCCTCCTGACCAGATTGAAGGCCCCTTAGCCCATAAGCGCGAGCATCTCCCGTAGCTGCTGAGGTGCGATATCCCACACTCCTGCAGAAACGGGAGGACTTCTTTGGCATTGGCCACACAAGCCAACATGGAAACAAATCACACAATAGATATACCACTCTGCATGTTAATGCTGTCAATTTTAACACCCATTTTGAGAGTTCATCGACCAGTTGTCTGTTCACCCATGTCAGGTAGTCTTGGCTCCCTCCAATCTCGAGGCTGGAGGATGTTCCCACTGGTGTCCATCTTCAGGGTAATCCTAACCATTAGAAACAACACCCAGACTGGATATCCTGCCACAGTTCAGTACAACCCAAGGGACAGTAGCTGTAACATTCATTACAACCGTTACATTCACTTGTACACTTGGTTGGTTGCAATAAGGTTAATCCAAAATAATCAACTCCCTTGCAGATTAGGTTCCCCCAACCAAATGAAGTTATGTTTAAAAGGTGCTGATTTGAACAGGCTTTCTTTCGTTAAATATGAGTTTATTTCTTGCAAACTTGAGGAATCAACAATAACGCGGCACACGTACCCGAAGATTAAAATGAGAAGTGAGTTCAAGAAAGGATAGCGTTACAAAATGGAAGGGTCGGTTGTGGAATGCTTGTGAAGAATTGATATTCCTGTCAAGGTGAAACGTAAGCACGTCTTTTGTGTCTGGTCCACAGTCTGGAATATAACCTGTAAGAGGTGTTTCCTGCTGGGTGGAGGCAGGTCGATTGTCTTCCAGCTCTGCCCTCATGTTCCTCGAAATTCTACACGGTGCGACGCATGTAGGTTTGCACAGGGAGTCAATGGCACTTGGTGAATTCCATTCTGAGACATGACATTTTCAATAATGCTTGGCTTACAATACCTAAAAAAGAAAACGTCTGGTCCAATAATGTAATATGTCCGAACGTAATCTGGGGTTCTTACCCATTGTGGTGAAACCTGAAGACTTAACACTCTCGCGCTTCACAGATGCTATTGAGTTTTAGCCGCAGTTCACACCGTTGTAACTGAGATCTGCTTCTCCTCCCAAGTTCAGATATCACACAACACAGGGTTATAGTTCAGCAGGTTTATTTGAAATCACAAGCTTTTGGAGTGCTGCTCCTTCATCCTTCTGAAGTCACCTTCTGAAAGCTTGTGATTTCAAATCAACCTGCTGGACTATAACCCAGTATCGTCTGACTTCTGACCTTGTCCATCCCAATCCAACCACAGCACCTCTGCATCTTTTTCAGTAACACATATAGCTACAACAAATAGAACTGATACATTAACTGCATTTCTCTAACTCAATGCACGAATCAAAGAATATAATTCTATTTGGATATTACAAATGCATGGGAAGGTAGCAGTGTCATTTTAATGATACTGAACTCGAAATTCAGGATGTTAGGGGGATCACTACTTAAAATCTCACCACAACAGCCAAGCTTTGTCTACTTTGGATTTCAGCGTCTGCAGTTTTGTTTTGTCTCTAACCTGCATTTACTGAGCATTTGGATTTATAGGCTGGTTTCCAACCCCCTGCAGTCCCACATCACAGATGAGTTACCTGCAGCTGGCTAACGCAGGTATTAGATTACATAATAAAGGTACAGCTGTCCAGCTCTGCATCAGCGCACCCAATTCAATCTCGCAGGATTCTCAGTGCTTTAATCTTCCAATTCAGAATGTAGTTAACGTTTTCTGATTGAATTATTGCCATCTGCCTCACCACCTCCCATCTATCACATGTTGACAATGGTCTGATTTGTATGGTCGCATTTAGAATTTGAGCTGTTCCGTTGTGGGGCAGGAAGTCATATCATTGCCTGGTCCGGCCTCAGGTAACCTGGATTAACCCTAACCCTATCGCAGGGAGCCTGGATTAACCCTAACCCTATCGCAGGGAGCCTGGATTAACCCTAACCCTTTTCTAGGGTTGTCTGGATTAACAATATTGAAGGGAGCCTGGATTAACCCTAACCCTATCGCAGGGAGCCTGGGTTAACCCTAAATCCAATCCAGGGTTGTCTGGACTAACCCTATCGCAGGGAGCCTGGACTAACCCTATCACAGGGAGCCTGGATTAACCCTAACCCTAGTCCAGGGTTATCTGGATTAACACTATCCCAGGAAACCTGGATTAACCCTAACCCTATCGCAGGGAGACTGGGTTAACCGTAAACCCAATCCAGGGTTATCTGGATTAACCCTATCACAGGGAGCCTAGATTAACCCTATCACAGGGAGCCTGGATTAACCCTAACCATAACCCAGGATTGTCTGGATTTTCCATGGAGGATCGAAACCTTGCACATCATCATTCTGGTCAGCTGCAGGGTTGTGGGCAATGCCTGCTATCAAACAGGACATGTGTCATCAGTCTCTCGATTGGGGAGTGTATTTCAGTAAAAGGATTTCTGGTGAGTGTGACCTTCAAGGTCCACTGTCAACAGGAATATGTCTACTAATTGGTGGTATTCTTTGAGAAGGATGCATTCCCCGCAGACTGCAGAATAGAGTCGAATGGAATAGTAATTTATTGTCACTTGTATTTTGACAAAGAAAATGGAAGAAGAAATGGTAAAATTGTCATGCTCCGGCACCTATATTAATGACAGATCTTTGGAAATGCAAAGCTCCATTAGCGCTAGACAAGGAGTTGGGTTAGATGATGTTTTAAAATCCTTTAAGTGGGGCTTGAGCCCAATACCTCCAGCCTCAGTGGGAAAGTGCCACCAAGTGGGCAAAGCTCAACACTGCAAAGGGGCGAAAGGATGGTTTAAAGGATGTAGCAGGAGGCAGAGGACCACAGCAAGTAAGGGTGTGACAGGAGGGTGAGGACCACAGCAAGTAAGGGTGTGACAGGAGGGTGAGGACCACAGCAAGTAAGGGTGTGACAGGAGGGTGAGGACCACAGCAAGTAAGGATGTGACAGGAGGGTGAGGACCACAGCAAGTAAGGATGTGACAGGAGGGTGAGGACCGCAGCAAGTAAGGGTGTGACAGGAGGGTGAGGACCACAGCAAGTAAGGGTGTGACAGGAGGGTGAGGATCACAGCAAGTGAGGGTGTGACAGGAGGGTGAGGACCACAGCAAGTAAGGGTGTGACAGGAGGGTGAGGACCACAGCAAGTAAGGGTGTGACAGGAGGGTGAGGACCACAGCAAGTAAGGGTGTGACAGGAGGGTGAGGAACACAGCAAGTGAGGGTGTGACAGGAGGGTGAGGATCACAGCAAGTAAGGGTGTGACAGGAGGGTGAGGAGCACAGCAAGTGAGGATGTGACAGGAGGGTGAGGACCACAGCAAGTAAGGGTGTGACAGGAGGGTGAGGACCACAGCAAGTAAGGATGTGACAGGAGGGTGAGGACCACAGCAAGTGAGGGTGTGACAGGAGGGTGAGGATCACAGCAAGTAAGGGTGTGACAGGAGGGCGAGGACCACAGCAAGTAAGGGTGTGTTAGGAGGGTGAGGAACACAGCAAGTAAGGGTGTGACAGGAGGGTGAGGACCACAGCAAGTGAGGGTGTGTTAGGAGGGTGAGGAACACAGCAAGTAAGGGTGTGACAGGAGGGTGAGGACCACAGCAAGTAAGGGTGTGACAGGAGGGCGAGGACCACAGCAAGTAAGGGTGTGACAGGAGGGTGAGGACCACAGCAAGTGAGGGTGTGACAGGAGGGTGAGGACCACAACAAGTAAGGATGTGACAGGAGGGTGAGGACCACAGCAAGTAAGGGTGTGACAGGAGGGTGAGGACCACAGCAAGTAAGGATGTGACAGGAGGGTGAGGACCACAGCAAGTAAGGGTGTGACAGGAGGGTGAGGATCACAGCAAGTAAGGGTGTGACAGGAGGGTGAGGATCACAGCAAGTAAGGGTGTGACAGGAGGGTGAGGATCACAGCAAGTAAGGGTGTGACAGGAGGGTGAGGACCACAGCAAGTGAGGGTGTGACAGGAGGGTGAGGACCACAGCAAGTAAGGGTGTGACAGGAGGGTGAGGACCACAGCAAGTAAGGGTGTGACAGGAGGGTGAGGACCACAGCAAGTAAGGGTGTGACAGGAGGGTGAGGAACACAGCAAGTGAGGGTGTGACAGGAGGGTGAGGATCACAGCAAGTAAGGGTGTGACAGGAGGGTGAGGAGCACAGCAAGTGAGGATGTGACAGGAGGGTGAGGACCACAGCAAGTAAGGGTGTGACAGGAGGGTGAGGACCACAGCAAGTAAGGATGTGACAGGAGGGTGAGGACCACAGCAAGTGAGGGTGTGACAGGAGGGTGAGGATCACAGCAAGTAAGGGTGTGACAGGAGGGTGAGGATCACAGCAAGTAAGGGTGTGACAGGAGGGTGAGGATCACAGCAAGTAAGGGTGTGACAGGAGGGTGAGGATCACAGCAAGTAAGGGTGTGACAGGAGGGTGAGGACCACAGCAAGTAAGGGTGTGACAGGAGGGTGAGGACCACAGCAAGTAAGGATGTGACAGGGAGGGTGAGGACCACAGCAAGTAAGGGTGTGACAGGAGGGTGAGGACCACAGCAAGTAAGGGTGTGACAGGAGGGTGAGGACCACAGCAAGTGAGGGTTTTTTCAGGAGGGTGAGGATCACAGCAAGTAAGGATGAGACAGGAGGGTGAGGATCACAGCAAGTAAGGATGAGACAGGAGGGTGAGGATCACAGCAAGTGAGGGTGTGACAGGAGGGTGAGGATCACAGCAAGTAAGGATGTGACAGGAGGGTGAGGACCACAGCAAGTAAGGGTGTGACAGGAGGGTGAGGATCACAGCAAGTAAAGATGAGACAGGAGGGTGAGGATCACAGCAAGTAAGGATGTGACAGGAGGGTGAGGACCACAGCAAGTAAGGGTGTGACAGGAGGGTGAGGATCACAGCAAGTAAGGATGAGACAGGAGGGTGAGGATCACAGCAAGTGAGGATGAGACAGGAGGGTGAGGACCACAGCAAGTAAGGATGAGACAGGAGGGTGAGGATCACAGCAAGTGAGGATGAGACAGGAGGGTGAGGATCACAGCAAGTGAGGGTGTGACAGGAGGGTGAGGATCACAGCAAGTAAGGGTGTGACAGGAGGGTGAGGATCACAGCAAGTAAGGGTGTGACAGGAGGGTGAGGATCACACCAAGTAAGGGTGTGACAGGAGGGTGAGGATCACAGCAAGTAAGTCAGCAAGTGAAATGACTGAGGAGGACTTAGAGACTAAAGCCAGTAAGGCTGAGTGGAAGGCTAGGCAGGGAGAGATTTCTGAACATGGAGGGACTGGTAGTCTGAAGTGTATTAGTTTTAATGTGAGGAGTGTGACATGTCAAGCAGATGAGCTTCGAGTTTAGATTGGTACGTATAACTATGATGTTGTAGCTGTTACTGAGGTTTGATTGAGAGCGGGACAAGACTCGAGAGTGTGGTGCTGGAAAAGCGCAGCAGGTCAGTCAGCATCCGAGGAGCAGGAGAGTCGACGTTTCGGGCAAGATCCCTTCATCAGGAATCAGGGCAGAGGAAATGAAAGCTTTGCATTCAAGTCCTACCAGCTCCAGATCACAGGAGGATTCGGAAATGGGAAGGCTGTGGGGAATTTTGAATTGGGCTAGGTGAGATTGGCCACATGGGATCAATGTGGATTTCACCAGTTTCCCTATTTCCCCTCCCCCCAACTTATCCCAGATCCAACCTTCCAACTCAGCACCGCCCTCATGATCTGTCCTACCTGTCCATCTTCCTTCCCACCTAATTGCTCCACCCTCCTCTCCGACCTATCTCCATCAGCCCCACCTTCATCCACCTATCGCACTCTCATCTACCTCCCCCCAGTCCCCTTCGGCCCCCTCCACATTCCTGATGAAGGGCTTATGCCGGAAACGTCGATTCTCCTGCTCCTCGGATGCTGCCTGACCTGCTGTGCTTTTCCAGCACCACACTCTCGACTCTGATCTCCAGCATCTTTAGTCCTTGCTTCTCCTAGAGAGACAAGACTGGCAGCTTTACATTTGGGGACTTAGATGTTTCAGGCAAGATAGAGAGGGATGGAAATGAGGTGGGGGAGTTGCATTACTGATTAAGGAGAATACGTACTGAGGGAGGACACATTGGAGGGTCATATGGGTACAGCTCAGGAATAGGAAGGGTGCAATCATTTCAATGGGGTTGTGCTACAGGCCTCCCAACAACTAGCGAGTGATGGAGGAACAGGTATGTGGATAGATTATGGAGAAATGTAAAACAACAGTGTAATTGTGGTGGGTGATTCCCCTATAGTAACCGGGACTCCCTTAATAGTGGGTGGCACAGTGGTTAGCATTGCTGCCTCACAGCGCCTGAGACCCGGGTTCAATTCCTGCCTCAGGCAACTGTCTGTGTGGAGTTTGCATATTCTCCCTGTGTCTGTGTGGGTTTCCTCCCACAGTCCAAAAATGTGCAGGTTAGGATGGATTGGCCATGCCCATAGTGTTAGGTGAAAGGGTAAATGTAGGGGAATGGGTCTCGGTGGGTTGCTCTTCAGAGGGTGGGCGTGGACTTGTTGGGCCGAAGGGCCTGTTTCCACACCGTAAACAGTCTAATATCCCTTGTTATGTGTATCCAGGAGGGTTTAATGAAGCAATATGTAAATAGTTTAACTAGGGAAGGGGCCATACTAGACCTGGTATTGGGGAATGAGCCTGGCCAGGTGAGTGAAGTTTTGTTGAGGGAACAGTGACCATAATTCTGTAAGTTTTAAGTTACTTATGGATAAAGATAAGAGTAGTCTTTGGGTGAAAGTACTAAATCAGGGGAAAGTCAACTACAACAATATTAGGCAGGAACTGTGAAATATAGATTGGAGGCAGTTGTTTGAGGGTAAAACCACATCTGTCATGCGAGAATCTTTTAAAAGCCAGTTGATTAGAGTTCAGGACCAGCATGCTCCTGTGAAAATGGAGGATAAGGATGGCAAGATTCAGGAATCTTGGATAGCAAGAGAAATTGTGAGTTTAATCAAAAAGAAAAGAAGGTGTATGTAAGGTTTAGGAAACTGAAGACAGACAGAGCCCTCAAAGAATATAAAGAAAATAGGAAAAAATTCAAACTAGGAGTCAGAAGTGCTAAAAGGGGCTTTGAAATGTCCTGGGTGAACGCAATACCATAATGCTTTAAACGTATGTAAGGAGCAAAAGGATAGTCACTCAAGGACAAAGGAGGGATGTTATGCGTGGAGCCAGAGGAAGTGGGTGAGGTTCTTCACAAATACTTTGCATTGGTATTCACAAAGGACATGGTGGATGGTGAGTTTAGAGAGGGGTATGTTAATGTTCTAGGGCTTGCCAATATAGAAAAAAATTAGGTGTTGGGTGTTCTGAAAGCATTCAGGTAGACACATCTCAGGACCTGATGGGATCTATCGCAGGATACTGAGGGAGGCGAGGAAGGTATTTGCAGGGGCTTTGCATGAAATCTTTGCATCCTCTTTAGTCAGGGAGTTATCCCAGAGGACTGGAGAATGGCCATTGTTTAAGAAGGGCGACGGGGATAATCCAGGAAATGGTAGGCCGGTGAATCTTATTTCAGTAGCAGGTAAATTATGGTGAAGATTCTGAGGGACAGGATTTACTCAAATTTGGAAAATTATGGAGTTATTAGTGATAGGCGGGCAGGAAGGCTTTGTGGTTGGGGGATGATCTTCTCACAAACTTGGTGGAGTTCTTTGAGGAAGTGACAAAGATGATTGATGAGGGTAAGGCAGTGGATGTTATCTACAAGTAAGGCATTTGACAAGGTCCCTCGTGGCATGCTGATACATACGGTGAAGTTGCATGGGATACACAGTGAGCTGGTAAAATGATACAGAACTTGCTTGGTTATAGAATGACAGAGGAGCAGTGGAAGGGTGGTTCTCTGACTGGAGATCTGTAACCAAATGGTGTTCCACAGGGATCAGTGCCAGGACCCCTCTTGTTTATAATATATATAAATCATTTGGAGGAAAATATAGGTGATCTGATTAGTAAGTTGTGATGACACAAAGGTGGGGGCAGCTGTGGATGGTGAGCAGGATTGACAGGAAATACAGCAGGATAGAGATAGGCCGGAAATCTGGGCAGAGAAATGATGGGACAGAATTTAATCCAGCTAAATAGAACAACATAGAACAGTACAGCACAGTACAAGCTCTTCAGCCCTTGATGTTGTGCTGATCTTTTATCCTACTCTAAGAAAAGTGAGGTTTCGCACTTTGGAAGGTGAAAGGCAGGAGGGAAGTATACAGGAAATGGCAGAACCCTTAGAATTATCAATATACAGAAGAATCTAGGTGTACTGGTCCACAGTTCCCTGAAAGTGGCAACACAAATGGATAACGTGGAAAAGAAGGCATTACGGCCTTCATCTGTCAGGGCATACAGTATAAAAATTGGCAAGTCATGTTGCAGCTGTATAGAATTCAAGTTAGGCTGCATTTGGAATAATGTGTACAATTCTGGTTTCCTCACTACCAGAAGAATGTGGAGGCTTGCAGGGGGTACAGAAAAGGTTTACCAGGATGTTGCCCAGTTTGGAGAGTATTGGCTCTGAGGAGAAATTGGACAATTTTGGTTTGTTTACACATGAACGCTGGAGGCAGCGGGGTGGACCTGATAGACTACAAGAGGCATAGATAGAGTGGAGAGTCAGATTCTTCTTCCCAGGGTAGAAATGTCTATTACTTACGGGGCATTGATTTAAGGTAAAAGGGGGCGAGTTTAAAGGAGGGGTGTGTGTGTGTGAGACATCAGTAGAATGGGTGGTGCCAATGTAACAGGAACATTAACGTCTTCAGACCCATTAACTTTTACAATAAACAGGACAACAGAATTGCACTGTTCCTCTTCCAGCTGTGACACACGAATTTTGGATTCTGCCAAAACAAGCAAAGTTAACAATTAAATTTGTGAGGAACTTAAGGCACTCGGGACTTTTTACCTTTTTTAATTCATTTGTGAGATGTGGGAGTCGCTGGCTGGACCCAGCATTTATTTCCCCGTCCATAGTTGCCCCTTGAGAAGGTGGGGGTGAGCTGCCTTCTTGAACCGGCGCAGTCCACCTGCTGTGGGTTGATCTGCAATGTCCTTAGGGAGGGAATTCCAGGATTGTGACCCAGCAGCAGTGGAGATAAGGAGGAAGGAAGGAACAGCAATATATTTCCAAGTCGGGATGGCGATTGGCTCGGAATGGGACATGAAGGAGGAGGTGTTCCCATACATCTGCTGTCCTTGTCCTTCTAGATGGAAGTAATTGTGGGTTTGGAAGGTGCTGTCTGAGGATCTTTGGTGAATTTCTGCAGGGCATCTTGTAGATAGTACACACTGCTGCTGCTGAGCAATCGGTGGTGGTTCTTACTTAGGACAACTGCTAATAAATGAGTCAATAGTCATTCTCCCGATGGAATAACCACATCCCTTTGGGTATTTGTCCGTTCAGGATGGAAGATCCCCTCCGTTCCATAACCATGATTGCATTTACTGATCAGTACACGTGTCCATATTTCAATTCACCTCAACAGTTCAGGACGAGACAGAAGGGAGAAAATCAGGTAACGTTCCTAAACACTGTTCCGTGACCCATTTGGGGAGTGAACATTGGAGGAGTACAGTATAAAACTGACCTGTAACTTGAACTAAGTAACTTTGAATTAAGAATAGATTGTAGGAAATTGCACAAAAGACCTGCTCTACTCATGAGTAGCTATGGGCAAGGGTGCAAAATGCAAAGAGGTGAGCATAAATTAAAGTTTGCATGCCAAGTCTGTTTCTTTTGAGGGGGAGGTGGCTACACAGGTACTGGATGTTGTTCAAACAGGGGTCCTTAGTGTATGCCTGGGAACCAACTACTACCTGGTTATGGTTGGAATAGAGTGCTACCACCAATCTTCCTTTCTCTACTCAGTTTAAGGGTTTGCCCAGTTAACTGCAGTACAGGGTCAACCACAAGTGAGTCTTAACAAGAACAGGAACTTGCCTCAACTGCACAATGTAGTTTATTGCACAATAGCAATAGATACAAGTTACATTGGTTGGCTGGACATAATCATCAGGGCAGTCAGGAGCCTGCAATAACCCTATTCGGATCTTGAACTGGAGATCCCCACATAGGACTGTATGACAACATCAGATTGGTGAAGCCTAATGTAGTCTCCTGCATTAACCCCTGTTTTGACCTGGGGACACTCAATAATGCCACAACACTGTTGAGAACAGTTTCTAGGACTTTCCAATACCACAATGGAAGCCTTCCCACTGGAGGTGAAGGGGAAGGGAGATGCCATTTATCTGAAAGGGGCAACTTTTATGGGCGACCTTTGGAAGTCACGCAAGCTTTTTTTTATTTCAAAAAGATACTTTATTCAGAAATAAATTCTTTGCGTAAGTACAGTGTCACAAACGCAGTTCAGTTTTGCACAGTGCCATATCAAAGAAACAAACACATATTGGAGTTTGACACTCTCCAAACAAACCAAAGACCTCTCTTACACAATTAAAATCCCACAACACCAGGTTATAGTCCAACAGGTTTATTTGGAAGCACTAACTTTTGGAGCGCTGCTCCTTCATCAGGTGGTTGTGGAGTATAAGACTGTTAAGGCACAGAATTTATAGCAAAAGTTTACAGCGTGCTGTAACTGAAATGATATATTGAAAAAGACGTGGATTGTTTGTTAAGTCTCTCATCTTTTAGAATGAACATGTTGGTTTCAGTTCTTTCATATGCAAATCACAAAACTTTTTTTAAAAGTTACAGTGTCAAGTGAACTTTAACACTTGGTGTCATGTCGGCCCAGATAATGTACTGAAGGTGTTAGCTCCCTGTGTGAGGCTGTCTGTGCCGCAATGGTCAGACTGATTCTAATTTAAAAAATGGATTTACAGAATCTTACATGGATTCATGCAGTTTTTGAGCAAAGTAAAATATAATTCTGCAAGTACAAATTCATCCCACAAACTTATGTATATGTGTATGTGTGTGTGTGTGTGTGTGTAGGGGGAGGGGGGTTATGCATGTCTATGAGAGAGTATGTGTCTGTGTGTGAATGTAAAGGGGTATAAGTGTTATATTTACATGCATTTGAGGTATGGGAGGGTCCAGTAACTGAACGGACCCCCACTTACCTTCAGCAGGATGACCTCAGACAGTGGTCTTTCCCCACTGTGCCTTGGCAGCAGCTGCTCCAAGCTTTAGTGCGTCCTTCAGCCTGTAGTTCTGGACCTTGGAATGTCCCAGTCTGTAACACTCAATCAGGGTCAACTCCTTGCTCTGGAAGACCAACTCGTTACAGGTAGACCAAAGATGGTCTTGGACCGCGTTGATGGTGCTCCAGGTACAGTCGATGTTTATCTCAGCATGCGTCCCAGGGAAGAGTCCATAGAGCACAGAGACTAATGTCTCGGGACAAACCTGGACAAAAACCACTGCATCTTTCTCCAGATTTGCTTTGCAAAGGCACATTGCAGCAGTGTGACAGTCTATACCCACCACCCCAGAGCTGCTTCGAGGTCAGTACCTACAGCCAAGTCATGCAAACTCAGTTTGGTGCTTGAGACATTTGGCACTGTAGCTGCCTGTACAATGTTCACAGATGTTTGCTGGGAATCACTAACTTGATCCTCTTCAAGTGTGTGTGCATGTGTGTGTGCGCGCGTGTGTGTGTGCGCGTGTGTGTGTGTGCATGTGTGTGTGTGTGCGTGTGTGTGTGCGTGTGTGTGCGTGTGTGCGTGCGTGTGCGTGCGTGCATGTGTGTGTGTGCATGTGTGCGTGCGCGTGCATGTGTGTGTGCGTGTGTGTGTGCGTGTGTGTGTGCATGCGTGTGTGCATGTGCGTGCACGTGTGTGTGTGTGTGTGTGCATGTGTGTGTGCGTGCGTCTGTGTGTGCGTGCGTGGTTGCGTGCATGTGTGTGCGTGTGTGAGTGTGCATGAGTGTGCATATGTGTGTGCGTGTGTGTGTGTGCATGCGTGTGTGTGCGTGCGTACGTGGTTGCATGCGTGCATGTGCGTGTGTGTGTGTGTGTGTGCGTGTGTGAGTGTGCATGTGCGAGTGTGCATGAGTGTGCATATGTGTGTGTGCGTGCGTGTGTGTGTGTGCATGCGTGTGTGTGCATGCGTGTGTGCGCGTGTGTGCGTGTGTGTGTGCGTGTGTGTGCGTGTGCGTGTGTGCATGTACGTGCGTGTGTGTGTGCATGCGTGTGTGTGTACGTGCGTGTGTGCGTGTTTGCGTGCGTATTCGCGTGTGCGTGCGTGTGTGCGTGCGTATGTGTGCGTGTGTGTGTATGCATGTGCGTGTGTGTGCGTGCGTGTGTGTGTGCACGTGTGTCTGTGTGCACGTGTGCGTGCGTGTGTGTGTGCATGCGTGTTTACATGTGTGCATGCGTGCGTGCGTGTGCGTGTGTGCGTGTGCTTGTGTGTGTGTGCGTGCGTGTGCGTGTGTGTGTGTGTGCGCGTGCATGTGTGTGTGCGTGTGTGTGTGCACGTGTGCGTGTGTGTGTGTGTGTGTGTGTGCGTGTGTGTTTCTTGCTGCCAAATGCATGTTGAGCTTGAAACAGCCGTGCCGACACCTAGTAATACAGAAGGGGAATGGATCAGGGTCAGATAATCTTCAGAAGGTCGGTGTGGACTTGTTGGGCCAAATAGCCTGTTTCCACACTGTAGGGATTCTATAGAAGTTCTATAATCAGCTCTCACCGTCATAGCACGTACTGTGGCCAGCACCAAAGATAAGGACACGTGTTGCAAATACCATTTTGAGATGGGAAAGATTGGCCCAAATTTCTGGCCATGTCGAACTCTAGGCTACTTCAAATAGCAGGTTAATTCAGTTGTAATTTCATTACCTGTTTGTTGTCTTTAGTTGAGAAACATTCATTTCTCAGCTGCAACCAGAACAAAGTAAAATTAATTTCAAACATTGCATCCTTTTGCAGCTTATATTTACTCCTGTATCATCTCTAATATAAGCTTCCTGTCATAACAAATTTACATTTACATTTATATTGGAATAGTAAGAATTCAATCAAATTTTCGATTCAATCTCTTGCACCTAGAACAATGAATTGATCTCTGCAATTACTGAACCCAATTACATGCAGCCTTAGTAATGTGATTTATTGGCTGGTATGGTATTGGTGGCTGGGTAATCTCATTTGAGATCTGCAATGCCTGCAGAACCTTTTCTAGTATGTCTGAGTTGCTGCCTTACCCTTGCGCATCTGTGGACCAATTGATTTTATATGTCATTGAAGAAATATTTGCCAGAGGCAGCTTTGATTGGAAGCCTGTCTATCAATTCTTGCAGTGAACAGAAACAGTTTGTAGTATGATGGGAGTTAGCTTTAAGTTATGGAACTTCTCACTGCACTTTTGTGAACAAACGCGTTCTATTTGCCCGTGGGGGCGGCACAGTGATTAGCACTGCTGCCTCACAGCGCCAGGAACTCGGGTTCAATTCCAGCCTCTGGCGACTGTCTGTGTTAAGTTTGCACATTCTCCCCATGTCTGCATGGGTTTCCTCCGGTTTCCTCCCACAGTCCAAAGATGTGCAGATTAGGTGAATTGGCTATGCTAAATTGCCCACAGTGTTAGCTGCTTAATCAGGGGTAAATATAGGGTAGGGTAGGGGAATGGGTCTGGGTGGGTTACTCCTCAGAAGGTCGGTGTGGGCTTGTTAGGCTGAAGGGCCTGTTTCCATACTGTAGGGAATCTAAGCTTGTGGCGCAGTAATAGTGTCCCTGCCCCTGAACTGAGAAACACAGGTTCGAGAACCACCTGCTCCAGAAATAATATCTCTGAACAGGTTGATTTGAAAATTGGGTAAATAATAAGAAAAATATTTGGGGAGGCACGGTGGCTCAGTGCCAGGAACTTGGGTTCGATTCCACCCTCGGGTGACTGATTGATTGTGTGGAGTTGTGCGTTCTCCCCGTGTCAGTCCAAAGATAGCATCGTAGAATCCTTACAGTTTGGAAACAGGCCCTTCAGCCCAACAAGTCCACACTAACTCTTCGAAGACTAACCCATTCCCCTACCCTATTATTCTACCTTTTCCCTGACTAATGCACCTAACCTACACATCCATGAACACTATGGGCAATTTAGCATGGCCAATTCACCCTAACCTACACATCATTGGATTGTGGGAGGAAACCAGAGCACCTGGATGAAACCCACACAGACAGGGGGAGAATGTGCAAACTCCACACAGGCAGTTGCCCAAGGGTCGAATCGAACCCGAGTCCCTGGTCCAGTGAGGCAGCAGATGTGCAGGTTGGGAGGATTGACTATGCTAAAATTGCCCATAGTGTTCAGGGAAGGGCAAGCTAGTTGGATTACCTATGGGAAATGCAGGGTCTGGGTGGGATGCTTTTCAGAGGGTCAGTGTGGGCCAGATGGGCCGAAAGGCCTGCTTCCACACTGTAGGGATTCTATGATTCTTCTTCTATATTCATTGAATTCTCAGATCTAGCGAGGCAATGAAAGTGGGAACTGAATACCAAATAACCATTACTTACTGAGATGGATTTGTTCAATAACAGTCAATATAAGGGAATCCTTTGATACATAATGCACTAGAAGTATTGAGATAAACTGAGGATTCTATGGACCAAACAATCTGCTTCATACTGTACGGATTCTATAAATAAAATAGAATGAGATGAATGATCAAAGGATAACAGAAGTTGATATGGTTTTATTCATAAGTAAGAGCAAGAAAGCAGCTAATACTGGAATATGGATCTGTAGAATTTACAGCAACTTTTAACTCTAATGCAACCATCAAATTAAATCTTACAGCAACTCAGACTAATAAAGGAGCTTCCCAAGTGGACAAATTTACTGCCTCGTGTTATGGACCAGGCCAGACCCTCTCAAAATATTTTAAGAAGATAGCCTAGACCCTAACTTTGTCTTATTTTAAAGGTGGATGTGATGTGGGTATTCCAGGAGTGATTCAGCTGGTCAAACCACTCGGCTTTAAGCAAAACAGAATTTATTTAAACACTATGGTTGAAACACAAACAAAAGAAAACAGAATTTAGAGTAACCTAATTATTTGAAAACTTAACCAACTCAATACCACAACTTAACTTAGGAGCTGTTCCAATTCCCGCAACATCCCGTAAATACACCCCTTGGCAAAAAGGTAAATTCAAACACAGGTTCTTACAGACAGGAGAGATTTCAAAAAGAGAAGCCAGTCAGGAGTCATCTGCTGAAGCTTGGAATCTTTTTTTTTCCCCACTGTCGCAGCTTTTGTGCTTGCTACCAGCAGCTTCTCTGCTACAACTAAACCAAGCTAGAAAAAAAACCCGAACTGGGAGAACTGGCCATTCCCCTGCCATTGTTAAAGTAGACATATCGGCACCTCTGCCTTTACGATCCCTCTTGAAAGAAACCAAGGACAAAATAGCCTTTTGCAAATGACAGCATCGACATACTGGTCTTGAACTCAGCCCACACAATTGGAATTAGTCAATCTTCCTGTGCAGTTTTTTGTGACCTTATTCCGTTTCCAAAATCGCTCCTGCTCTCCTACATAGAGAGCGAGGAACCAACAGCTAGCTCACTTGAATGACCTTTCTGTGAATTTTTCAAGCCAATATTTTCTTTTGTCCTTTTAACCCCATGTAATGAAAGCAAATTGTACTCCCATGCTAGCATGTTTTAACATGCCCAAAATCAACTAGCCACCACAGATCAGTACTCCTTACCCCTCTAGAGCCTCTCAAATGCTCCATACATTTGACTCTGGATTTCTGCATCTTCTCCCTTCCCTTTGTCACACCATTAATGGCAGGTATTCAGTCCTAAACTAAATCTCTCCCTCTCCCACATGGGCCTTTTCCATGGTAATAAAGTCATTGGATAAAAATTCAGGGGCTCAGACGAATAGTCTAGGGGTTATGAGTTCAATACCATCACTGGAGCTGAGAAAACTAAGTTAATTAACAAGTGAAACTAACAATCAGTCAAACACACACTCTCTCACACACACAAACACACCTCTTTGAAGTTATGTTGGTGCAAAGATGCAGCTTTTACCCCTTGGTTGCTGCTCTGTAAATACAAAGGTGGAAGAGGAAGCTTTTTAATAAGATCTTTCATTTCCCTGTGGTATTAGCAAAGGTTGAACAGGTTGGGACTCTGCTCATTGGAATTTAGAAGATGGAGAGATGATCTCATTGAGACGCTTAGGATTCTTTAAGGGTAAATGCTGAGAGGATGCTTCACATCCAACAACCTGCTCTGAAAACTGTGCTCACATCTGTGATAAATTCTCCCACAGCAGCTACGACCATCTGCAACTTTCCAAAACAATGAACAACACTCCCTGGAGCAAATTTTGCAATTAGTTTGTAATTAGTTTTAATTGGTGTGATAGTTATGTGCTAAAGAAATTGTTGTGAGTGACTGAGAGAGGAATTAAAAACAGAGGGGGTGATCACACCTCACCTGCCATATCATATTGGTCACTGCTATCAATTTCCCCCTCAGTGTGTAACCTTATGAAGCATCATTGTCGAAAGGGCTTCACGAATGTAAGTTATTCTCAGACTGGAGACTTTCCTGATCTTCATGATTGGATTTCATACCACTTAGTGCAGCTACATACTGAGTTATCAAGGCAACAAAATCAGTACAGCGAAAAAAACACCGAGGAACAGCAGGTGCTCGACGTCTGGAGCAAACCAAAGCAGGAACTGCTGGAGAGAAAACACCAATGCTCCCAGATCTGATAGGTTTCTCCAGCAATTGGAAACTCAGCACAGTGGTTGCTTTCAGGCTGAACATGATCTTGTGAGTTTAAACCCCACTGGTGGTTCGCTCAGTTGGCCGGATGGCTGGTTTGCGATGTAGATTGATACCGCCAGTGCAGGTTCCATTCCTATACGGGATTGAGGTCAGTGTGAAAATCCTACCTTCCCAAGCTTTCCCTTTACCTGAGGTATAGTGACCCTCAGGTTAAACCACCACCAGTTGTCTCCCTGTAGTGAAGGGGGGGGGGGGCACAATGGAGATTTTACCTTTATTTAGAAAGAAGCTCATTGAAACCTTAAAAGAGGGCAGCTGATAATAGATTTCAGTGCAGAAGCTTCTTATAAAATTAAACAGAAATGTCAAAAACGCACAATCAAGTTAAATGGGGAGCAATTTTTAAGAATGCATTCTTCATGGAATGTGGGTGCCCCAGTCTATTGTTGTTTATTCCCAATTGACCTTGAGAAGGTAGTGATGAGCCACCTTCTTGAAACATAGAGTCACAGAGTCATAGAGCTGTACAGTACAGAAACAGATCCTTTGGTCCATCTCATCCATACCGACCAGATATCCTAACCGAATCTAGTCCCATTTGCCAGCACTTGGCCCGTATCCCTCTAAACCTTTCCTACTCATATACTCATCCAGATGCCTTTTAAATGTTGTAATTGTAGCAGCCTCCACCACTTCCTCTGGCAGTTCATTTCATACATGCACCACCCTCTGCATGAAGAAGTTGCCCCTTAGGTCCCTTTTAAATCTTGCCCCTCTCACCTTAAACCTATGGCCTCTAGTTTTGGACTCCCCTACCCTGAGAAACAGACCTCAGCTAATCATGCCCCTCATGATTTTATAAATCTCTATAAGGTCATCCCTCAGCCTCTGACATTGCAGAGAAAACAGCCCGGGCCTATTCAGCTTCTCCCTACAGCTCAAACCCTCCAAGCCCACCGCAGTCTAAGTGCTGTAAGGTAATCCATTGTGCTGTGAGATAAATAATCTAGATAAATAAGTGCTCTGGGGTGCAGTGGTGACCTTCTAGTACAAATTATTTCAAGATTGATCGGCACTCACTGTCATTGAAGTGTAGGTATCCAAATTGCGATGGAACTTTCTCCACTTACCTGGATGTGTGCTTGATCAGTAAGCAATCCACCACTTTAAACACTCACTCCTTCCACCATCAGATGCAGTGTGTTCACCATCAACATTGCAACAGCTTGCCAGAATTTCTTCAACAACACTTTCCAAAGGTGACCTTCACCAACTCTTCTTGGACAGTCACTCGGGGTCAAGGATGCCTTGTTTCTACTCCAGTTCGATGGGTTCTGAGATGGCTTGAATAGCACTTGTTTGTAGGTTTGTGTGTTCCCTCCAGCACCTTGACTTCACTTCCACTCTTGACAAAATCCCTGGATGTGCTCGGTGTCTTTCCGAACGAGCTTCCTCCATGTCAGTCCGTCACAAGCCAGTATTTTCCATGCTCCTAAGGGATGTTTTGTGGACATCTCTAAAGCATTTGCACCACGTTCCTAGAATAGACCAAGCTGGAGTAGAGCAGTTGCTTACGGGAATCGGCTTGTGAGAGGACATCGCTGATGGACCACTATTCTTCTCAATTGACTGGGAGGATTTTATGAAAGGTTGGTATGTTTCCAGTTCTGCCACCTATACGGGGGAGGGCAGAACCATCATTTGCAAGTTCCTCCACATTATCCTGACTTGGAAGTTAATTACCATTCCTTCATCTCTGCTAGGTCAAAATCCTAGAGTTCGTTCCCTCAGGGCACTTTAGGAATTGCAGCAGTTCTAGAAGATGCTGGAGGGAGGAAATGTTTAAGACGGCAGAAGGGCTAGCAATAAAGTGAACCACTTTGCTTAGGTGGTGTCAAGATGCTGGAGGTATGTTTATCCAGGCCAGGGAAGAGTGTTCCAACACACCCCTTTGACAAGATTTGGAGAGTCAGGAGATAAATTACTCACTGCAGAATTCCTGGTCTCTGTCTTGCATGTGGAAGCAGAGCATTTATGTGGCTAGTCATGTTAAATTTCTGGTCAATGGTAAACCCCCTGAGATGTTGGTAGTGGTGGATTCTGTGATATATTCTATGATTAATAGTGTTATCATAGAATCCCTACAGTGTGGAAACAGGCCCTTCGGCCCAACAGGTCCACACCAACCCTCTGAAGAGTATCCCACCCAAACCCCTTATTCTACATTTACCCCTGACTAATGTATCAAACATACATATCCCTGAACACAATGGGCAATTTAGCATGGCCATTCCCAATGAGCCATGGGTGGACCATATACTGGACAACAGGCATCCTGCTGTCATCATGCACTTAAGAAATATTGCCGATGACCTGCAGAAACATGGCCTGTTTTTCTTTTCCCTTCTTCTTCTCTAGTCTGAAACTATCAAGCCAGCCCACCTGCACTCCAACCTGAAGTAACTCAATCCAGCACAACATCTGGATCCCACCTGTTTGGATGATGCAGCTCATAATCCAGGTTCTTCATAGGCACCGAGGGGCAATGGCAGGAGCTCATAATTCTAGAAACAATAATTGGCAACTGGATTTTCATATTAAGTCCTATCTTCAACAAGGTCTGCTCATAGCTGACGATACTCAGATTAATGTTTGCCTGTACTTGCCAGTCTAACACTACTAAATTTGCACTATGTCAAATGCTGGAAAATGGGACCTCGATTAATTTAGGATATCTGGTCGGCATGGATGAGTTGGACTGAAGGCTGTGTTTCCATGCTGTACATCTCTATGGCTCTCTGTCCAGTGTGAGTCCTTGGATGAGTGGCTAATCCTGGAGCAGGAGAGTGGATATTTCGGGCATAGGCCTGATGAAGGGCTTATGCCCGAAATGTCGATTCTCCTGCTCCTCGGATGCTGCCTGGCCTGCTGTGCTTTTCCAGCACCACACTCTTCAACTCTGATCTCCAGCATCTGCAGTCCTCACTTTCTCCTGAGTGGCTAATTCTGCCCTTCAAATATTGCCTGTGATGGAAGTATCTTTCTCTGCGTCCGTACATAGTCATAGAGATGTACAGCATGGAAACAGACCCTTCAGTCCAACCCATCCATGCCGACCAGATATCCAAACCCAATCTAGTCTCACCTGCCAGCACCCGGCCCATATCCCTCCAAACCCTTCCTATTCATATACCCATCCAAATGCCTTTTAAATGTTGCAATTGTACCAGCCTCCACCACTTCCTCTGGCAGCTCATTCCATACATGTACCACCCTCTGTGTGAAAACGTTGCCCCGTAGGTCTCTTTTCTATCTTTCCCTTCTCACCCTAAACCTATGCCCTCTAGTTCTGGACTCCCCGACCCCAGGGAAAAGACTTTGTCTATTTACCTTATCATGCCCCTCATAATTTTGTAAACCTCTATAAGGTCACCCCTCAGCCTCCGACGCTCCAGGGAAAACAGCCCCAGCCTGTTCAGCCTCTCCCTATAGCTCAAATCCCCCAACCCTAGCAACATCCTTGTAAATCCTTTCTAAACCCTGTCAAGTTTCTCAACATCTTTCTGATAGGAAGAAGACCAGAATTACACACAATATTCCAACAATAGCCTCTATTTCCCAATGCCTGTCATTCCAAATAATATTTTTTCAAGTCTATTCCGTTAGCGCTGTATCAGATCCTTCAGCCTCTGGGTTACATTTTCCAGGCAGCAGTGTCTTCAAAACATTTCATTTAGCTACAAAAAACTAAATGATTTTTATTCGACATCTGAGCTGCAGTTAGCGAACCCAAAATTGATATCCTACTGTATGCACATTTTTCTTTCCACGCATTTTGAAAAGGAGAATCATTTATCCTGCAAGTGAAATTAATCTGACCATAGAAGAGGGATAGAGACAACAGAAAAACTGCAGATGCTGGAATCCAAAGTAGACAGACAGGAAGTACACAGCAAACCAGGCAGCATCAGGAGGTCAATGTTTCAGGTGTAACCTTTCTTCAGGACTTCACAAAAGTGGGGTATGTAATCACCATTTCTGTAGTGATTGTAACGAGGTCAGCCAAGTGGAGCTAATAGAATCTGAGTTCCCCGATTGGGGCTGTTAACCTGGTCCAATCAGGAAGCCCTGGCTGACAGATATAAACAGGAATGTCAGGGGTTCTGTTCACTCTGAGGGCTGACTCTGAGGGAGCTGGGTCAGTGTCAAGGACTCTCCATGTGTAAATAAAAGATGGCTTGCCGACAGGATACCAGACTTTGTGGAGTTATTTCAATTTGGAAATGGACTTTTGTCTTCTGCCATAACTGATCTTTAGTGTAACATTGCTGCAGATGAGTTTGTTCCCCTCCCCCGACTTTTCTTCTCTGATTATCCCTCCCTGCATTTGTCCTTCAGGTTTGACACGAATTGGGGTACACATTTCCAAAGGTGTTGGCAGCTCACAAGTGGGCCTCCCTTTTAGTAGCCCACACTCGCAGCCTGGCCCATCCCTTAGTACAAAACACTGCAGATGCTGGAAATCTGAATAAAACCCCTGAAAATCCTTATCAGATTCAGAGACAGAGGAAAGCGGCTAGTGTTTCAGGGCAGTGACAAAGGAAAAACAGGTGCAAAAACAAAGGGAGTGATAAGGGGGTGGAATAAAGAAACAAAAGTTGTCCCTAATGGAGGTGGAAGTGGGGATTGCTATAGGTAATAAAGTTGAAGATAGGACTTAATGAGAAAAATGAAAATCCAGTTGTCAAATATGAGTTCTAGAATGAGAAATCTGCTGGCTGCAGAGGTATCTATCCATGACTGTATCAGTAGGAGTGACCATCACACAGTCCGTGTGGAGATTACATCCTATTTTCACATTGAGGATGCCCTCCGTCATGTTGTGTGGGATAATCACCACAACAAACGCCTTAGACATTGAGCAAATCTAACATGTCAAGATCAGATATTCATAAGGCACTGTGGGCCATCAGCAGCAGAATTGTGCTTAAGCACAATTTGCAATCTCTGGCCTACCACATTGCACACTCAACCATCAGCATCAATCCTGGTTCAATGAAAGTTCAGGGAGACATGCCAGGAGCAGCACTAGGCGTACCGAGAAATAAGGTATCAACCTGGCTAAAGCTACAACACGGGACTGCTTGTGTGCCCAAGACCATAAGTAGCAAGTGATTGGATGGCCACAGCATTCTGATCAGATCTAAACGCCACAGTCTTGCCACATCCAGTCTTGAACAGTGCTGGGCAAATTAAGCAACTCTTTGGAGTTGCTTAAGCCCATCCTTAATAACAGGGGAACCCAACCCGTCAATGCAAAAGAAAAGACTGAAGCATTTGCGACAATTTTTAGCCCGAAGTGCTAAGCCATCTCAACCTCCACCAATCTAAATTAACACAGCAATTAATTAGTGCCTCTTTCAACTGCAGTATCAACTCTCTCTCTCTCCTGTCATGATTGTCTGAGATTTGGTGTTCATACGTGTGTTCTAATGGTTGTCAAAAGGTATGGCAACAGGTCTCTTAATTACTGTATTCCTGATTTGTAGTTTGGTAAATATACTTCATTCATAACATTTGTAAAATACATTGCAAAACGTTTTGACTCAAAAATAACAGGAAGTGCAACAAAATTCAAATTGTCTCCACAGAGTACTCTTAGACCGAGGAGTAATAGTCTTAACATTTACAAAATACAGTTCAATATTCAAAACGCTATAAGAATAAAAAGACAGTAAAATGTAAAATGATGTAGAGGCCATCATGCCTCTGTGTTGGTAAGAGCGAAATGGTGAGCCG
This sequence comes from Chiloscyllium plagiosum, assembly GCF_037043375.1. Classification (NCBI taxonomy): domain Eukaryota; kingdom Metazoa; phylum Chordata; class Chondrichthyes; order Orectolobiformes; family Hemiscylliidae; genus Chiloscyllium; species Chiloscyllium plagiosum. The sequence goes on from NW_028270183.1 coordinate 14,004,676, forward strand.
CAGGAAATAAGTCACATTTAAACTAGATCTGGATAATCAATGGAAGCAACGATGATTTTGCTCGGTTAGTGAGAGAAGATTAAAAGATTGTGTTTCTGTCCAGCAGACTTTTAAACTCCACGGGGTGGCACAGTGGCTCAGTGGTTAGCACTGCTGCCTCACAGCACCACATTCGATTCCAGCCTCAGGTGACTGTCTGTGTGGAGTTTACACGTTCTCCCCATGTCTGCGTGAGTTTCCTCCGGTTGCTCCGGTTTCCTCCCACAGTCCGAAGATGTGCAGGTCAGGGTGGATTAGCCATGGGAAATGCAGGGTTACAGGGATGGGGGATGAGTGGGATACTCTTCATTGTGGACTCAGTGGGTAGAGAAGCTCTTTCCAATCCTTTGCCAGCCATGCAAGGAATATACATGATGTAATTGCCGTTGTAGAATGTGGGGATGTAAGTGGCAGAATCTTCATGATTAAAAACCCGAGGGCTGCAGTATCAGCATTCGCCTTGAGCAGGAATCATTTGTCATCCTGAACACTTTAAGAAATCTGTGGAGCAGATTATTCTATTAACAATTTAGTCACAACCCTGCTTTTCTGTGTGCGTCATGGATGGGAAATTAAGAGAGAAATTCACAAAGTCGCAACCAAATGGGAGCTATTTGCTATTTGGTTGATTTGGGCATTAATATTCCTCCCTTGCATGGGTTTTGCACACGTCTGATAAATTAGGAATATGTGAGGTTTCATGGTGGGGAGATCAACCAGCTCCAATTTCAAGTGTTGGCAATGAACAGTCCATTACAGATGCCCCCCCACCCCGATCAGAGTAAACTGGAACTGGATCAGAGTTAACTGGAAGGGGTGGCTCACAGCACCAGGGACCCAGGTTGGATTCCAGCCTCAGGCGACTGCCTATGTGGAGTTTGCACATTCTCCCTGTGCCTGCGTGGGTTTCCTCCCACATTCCAAAGACTTGCAGGTTAGGGTGAATTGGCCATGTTAAATTGCCCAGAGTGTTCAGGGATGTTTAGGTTGGGTGCATTAGTCAGGGACAAAATATAGGGTACGGGAATGGGTCTGGAGTGGGGGGTTACTCTTCGAAGGGTTGGTTGGGCCGAAGAGCCTGCTTCCACATGGTAGGGATTCTATGTTCTGAACTGTTCTGTTTTGAAGAAGGATAACTGAATCTGAAACGTTAGCTCTGCTTTCGCTCCATAGATGCTGCCAGACCTGCTGAGTTTTTCCAGCAATTTCTGCTTTTTGCAACTCCTTTTCGCCCTTAATTCATAATCCAAAGCAATACAGCTGGTCATTGTCTCAAGCCACTCCCATTCAGTATCAGAATATTCATAAAGCATGAATTACTGACAGATTGTGGGATGTGGCGATGGTTGGTGGTGGAGTGGGAGTATTTCTCCAGTCGCTCTGTTTGTGGACTATCATTTTTTTTAAGACCCGCAACAAAAATATTGTAAAAAAAAACGGAAATTGCTGGGAAAACTCAGCGGGTCTGTCAGCATGTGTGGAGAGAAAGCGGTGTTAATGTCTCACGTCCAGTGACCCTTCTTCAGAATTGAATGTAGCTGGAAAAAGGTTGGTATGTTTGCTAAAGTTGGGGTTGGTTGGGGGTGAGGAGTAAATGGCAGAAGCCCAGAGAGAGAGAGAGAGAAAAAATAACCTTGGAGCAGGTACAGAGAAGGTTTACCAGGATGTTGCCTGGTCTGGAAGCTTTTAGTTATGAGGAAAGGTTGGTTAAACTTGGATTGTTTTCATTGGAAAGATGAAGGCTGAGGGACAACCTGAAAGAGGGCTACAAAATTTATAAGAGGCACAGATAAGGTTTATAGTCAAAGGCTTGTTTTCCCCAGGGTGGAAAGATCAACAAGAGGGTACAGGTTCAAAGAGAGGGATAACATTTAGGGGAGACGTGCAGGGAAAATGTTTCACACAGAGGAGCCTGGGACACACCCAGTGCCAGAAACAGGCACATTAGCAACATTTAAGGAATATCTAGATAGACACACAAACGGGAGGTGTTTATGGACCAGGCGAGACCCCCTCAAAACATTTCAAGAAAGTAACCCAGACCCTAACTTTGTTTTAGTAGAACATAGAACATAGAAAAATACAGCGCAGTACAGGCCCTTTGGCCCTCGATGTTGCGTCGATCCAAGCCCACCTAAGCTACACCAGCCCACTATCCTCCATATGCCTATCCAATGCCCGTTTAAATGCCCATAAAGAGGGAGAGTCTACACTGCTACTGGCAGGGCATTCCATGAACTCACGACTCGCTGAGTAAAGAACCTACCCCTAACATCTGTCCTATACCTACCACCCCTTAATTTAAAGCTATGCCCCCTCGTAATAGCTGACTCCATACCTGAAAAAAGGTTCTCATGGTCAACCCTATCTAAACCCCTAATCATCTTGTACACCTCTATCAAGTCACCCCTAAACCTTCTTTTCTCTAATGAAAACAGCCCCAAGTGCCTCAGCCTTTCCTCATACGATCTTCCTACCATACCAGGCAACATCCTGGTAAACCTCCTCTGCACCCGTTCCAGTGCCTCCACATCCTTCCTATAGCATGGCGACCAAAACTGCACACAATATTCCAGATGTGGCCGCACCAGAGTCTTATACAACTGCAACATGACCTCAGGACTCCGGAACTCAATTCCTCTACCAATAAAAGCCAGTAAGCCATATGCCTTCTTCACCGCACTATTTACCTGGGTGGCAACTTTCAGAGATCTGTGTACATGGACACCAAGATCCCTCTGCTCATCCACACTACCAAGTATCCGACCATTAGCCCAGTACCCCATCTTTTTGTTACTCTTACCAAAGTGAATCACCTCACACTTACCTACATTGAACTCCATTTGCCACCTTTCTGCCCAGCTCTGCAACTTATCTATATCCCGCTGTAACCTGACACATCCTTCCTCGCTGTCAACAACTCCACCGACTTTCGTATCATCCGCAAACTTGCTCATCCAACCTTCTAGCCCCTCCTCCAGGTCATTTAAAAAAATGACAAACAGCATTGGTCCCAAAACAGATCCTTGCGGAACACCACTAGTAACTGCACTCCAAGATGAACCTTTACCATCAACTACTACTGTCTGTCTTCTTCCAGCCAGCCAATTCCTAATCCAAACGTCCAACTCACCCTCAATGCCATACCTCCGTATTTTTTGCAGTAGTCTACCATGGGGAACCTTATCAAACGCCTTACTAAAATCCATATACACCACATCTACCGCTTTACCCTCGTCCAACTCCTTAGTCACCTTCTCAAAGAATTCATATAAGGTTTGTGAGACACGACCTGCCCTTCACAAAACCATGCTGACTATCCTTGATCACATTATTCCTATCCAGATGTTCATAAATCCTATCCCTTACAATTCTCTCTAAGACTTTGCCCACAACAGAAGTGAGACTCACCGGCCTATAGTTACTAGGGTTATCCCTACTCCCCTTCTTGAACAAGGGAACCACATTTGCTATCCTCCAGTCTTCTGGCACTATTCCTGTAGACAATGAGGACATAAAAATCAAGGCCAATGGCGCTGCAATCTCCTCCCTTGCTTCCCAGAGAATCCTAGGATAAATGCCATCAGGCCCAGAGGACTTATCTATTTTCACCCTTTCCAGAATTTCCAACACCTCTTCCCTACATGCCTCAAAGCCGTCCATTCTAATTAATTGTGACTCAATATTCACATCGGCAACAATGTCCTGTTCCTGATGAATACTGATGAAAAATATTCATTCAGTGTTTCCCCAATCTCTTCAGCTTCCACACGCAATTTCCCACTACTATCCTAGACTGGACCTATTCCTACCCTAGTCATTCTTTTATTCCTGACATACCTATAGAAAGCCTTTGGGTTTTCCCTAATCCTACCAACTAAGGACTTTTCATGTCCCCTCCTTGCTGCTCTTAGCTCTCTCTTCAGATCCTTCCTGGCTACCTTATAACTCTCAATCGCCCCAATTGAACCTTCACGCCTCATCTTTACATAGGCTGCCCTCTTCCATTTAACAAGGGATTCCAATTCCTTATTAAACCATGGCTCCCTCACACGACCCTTTCCTTCCTGCCTGACAGGTACATACTTATCAAGGACACTCAATAGTTGCTCCTTGAACAAGCTCCACATATCAATTGTGCCCATGCCTTGAAGCCTACTTTTCCAAGCCACGCATCCTAAATCGTGCCTCACCGCATCATAATTTCCCTGCCCCCAGCTATAACTCTTGCCCTGCAGTGCACACTTATCCCTCTCCATCACTAGAGTAAATTGTGGTCACTGTCCCCAAAGTGCTCACCTATCTCCAATTCTAACACCTGGCCTGGTTCGTTACCCAGAACCAAATCCAGTATGGCCTCACCTTTTGTTGGCCTGTCTACATATTGTGTCAGGAAACCCTCCTGCACACATTGGACAAACACCGACCCATCTAACGAACTCGAGCTATAGCTTTCCCAATCAATATCAGGGAAGTTAAAGTCCTCCATAACAACCACCCTATTACTTTCACTCTTCTCCTGAATCATCCTTGCAATCCTTTCTTCTACATCTCTAGGACTATTAGGAGGCCTGTAGAAAACTCCTAACAGGGTGACCTTACCTTTCCTATTCCTAACCTCAGCCCAAACTACCTCAGATGGCGAGTCTTCATCCATCGTCTTTTCCACCGCTGTAATACTATCTTTGACAAGCAATGCCACACCTCCCCCTCTTTTACCCCCACCTCTGACCCTACTAAAACGTTTAAACCCTGGAACCTGCAACAGCCAATCCTGTCCCTGTTCTACCCATGTCTCCGTAATAGCCACAACATCGAAATCCCAGGTACCAACCCACGCTGCAAGTTCACCTACCTTATTTCGTATACTTCTTGCATTGAAGTATACACACTTCAAGCCACTTTCCGGTTTACAGGCACCCTCCTTTGAGATTGATGCCATGTTCCTAACCTCCCTACACTCCAGGTCCTGCACCCTAAAACTACAGTCTGGGTTCCCATGCCCCTGCAGAGTTAGTTTAAACCCCCCCCAAGAGCACTAGCAAACCTCCCACCAAGGATACTGGTGCCCCTCAGGTTCAGGTGCAGACCATCCTGTTTATAGAGGTCCCACCTTCCCCAGAAAGAACCCCAGTTATCCAAATACCGGAATCCCTCCCTCCTGCACCATCCCTGTAGCCACGCATTTAACTGTTCTCTCTCCCTATTCCTCGACTCTCTATCACATGGCACGGATAACAAACCAGAGACAACAACTCTGTTCGTTCTAACTTTGAGCTTCCAACCTAGCTCCCTGAAAGCCTGCCTAACATCCTCAGCCCTCCTCCTACCTATGTCGTTGGTGCCAATGTGGATCACGACTTCGGGCTGCTCCCCCTCCCCCTTAAGGACCCGGAAAACACGATCAGAGACGTCACGTACCCTTGCACCTGGGAGGCAACATACCAAACGTGACTCTCTCTCGCCCCCACAAAACCGCCTATCTGTGCCTCGAACTATCGAGTCCCCAATAACTATTGCTCTGCTCTTCTCCACCCTTCCCTTCTGAGCAACGGGACAGGCTCCGTGCCAGAGGCCTGAACCCCATTGCTTACCCCTGGTAAGTCATCCCCCCCACAAGTATCCAAAACGGTATACTTGTTCTTGAGGGGAACGGCCGCAGGGGGTCCCTGCACTGGCTGCTTCCTTCCAGTCCCCCTCACTGTCACCCATCTATCTGCCATCTTTGGAGTTACTACTTCCCTAAAGCTCCGATCTATGACCCCCTCTGCCTCCCGAATGATCCTAAGTTCATCCAACTCCAGCTCCAGTTCCCTAACACGGTCTTGGAGGAGCTGGAGATGGGTGCACTTCCTGCAAGTGTAATCAGCAGGGACGTCCATGGCATCCCTCACCTCAAACATGTTGCAAGAGGAACATTGCACTGCCTTCACTGCCATCCCTCTAAAAGTAACCTTTTAAAAAAAAACTAGGTCTAAAGAATAGAACAAGCAAAATGCAGCACTTACCTACTTACCACAACGGGTCTTATTATTAGGTTAGAGAAGGAGGGAGAGTGGGAGGCACTACCTCTGTAGTGCCTCGGGTTCCTCTCCTGCGTGCTTTTATAGGAAAAAAAACCTACCCAGGTAAGCTTGCGCTACACCAGCTTCCGGCTGCCCCTCTGGTCGTCGTCACTTCCCCCTGCTGCTCCCGCTCTTTCTGTGAAGAGAAAAAAAACACCGCTGCCCGCTACCGGGAAGAAATTTTAAAACAAACTGTCTCACCTTAGCTGTAGCCTTCCGGGTTCGTTTAAACTCAGCTGCTGCTCGCACTCAAAATTTTAAGCAGGTGTAATTCCAGAAGGGATGCAACTGGTCAAACCATTTCATTTCAAACAAAACAGAATTGATTTACTAGACTACCGAACGAAATACAAGCAAAACAGAACAGAATAACTTAACCTATCCGAAAACCCAACAGATCATCCCAACTTAATGATGCTGTTCCAAATGCTTGCAACAGTCCCCATAAACAACCCCTTGGCACAAAAGGTAAAATCAAACCCAGGGTCTTACAGGAGAGAAATCAGAGAGAGAGGAGGATCAGCATAGACCTGCTTCCTTGGGATCCAGTGGCTTCACAACTCACTGCTTGCTCAAACCAAACCAAACCAGAGAAAAGCTGAGCTGGGAGAACTGACCACTTCCCTTTCATTGTACAATGTTTTTTTTTAAACTTGAAAGCCTTTTTCCTGAGGCAGTATCTGTTAGCTATAATCAAATTGGCCTAAAAACCCTTCAAACTTAGATTTTTTTGGTCTGTGTCTTTTACGACCTCTCTGAAAAAATAACCAAGGAGCAGCGTCGTCACAAGAGGGATAGAAACCACATGTGGGCAATAAGTAGCAGATCTAAATAAGGCTTGATGGGCCAAAGGGACTGTTCCTGTGCTGTATTGAATTGTATTACATATTTTAAGATGGCCCAAATCACTTCCCTCCTCATAGGCGATGAAAGGAGATCAGGAAGGAGTGAAGATAGATTGCATAAGTTGATGTTACAGAAGAAATCTATAGTTTTGAACAATTCCATGTTAAAAAGTACAGCACTTGTCAAAAAACCAAACCATATAAAGTACTAAATTCGAACAGACTAGTGAGAAATTCTGGCCTGAAAGATTTAAATAAATCCGCTCATCCAGTCCCTTGGCTCAATGGTAACAATGCTGCCTCACAGGGCCAGGGACCTGTGTTCGATTCCGGCCTCGGGATCTGTGAATGTGGAGTTTGCACAGGATATTAAGGTTGACAGCAGTTTGGTAACCTTGTACGGTGGAGTCCTCTCCACACTGTGATATGAATCCGGACGGGGTCTCATCCCTTCCCCATTGCTCTTAGCTGCAAGTACAACAGGAATAGTTCAGAATAAACTCTCAGAGAACTAAAAACTTCAACCAAAGTGTCTCTTGAAAGGAAGGTTTAGAAATAGATAGAAAGTGCAACAAGGAAAAGGAGTGACTGATTAAATCTTAGCTGAACACCAACCCAAAGAAGCATAAAGCTGCCCTCATTGCCAGAAGATATGGAAAATGATTTATTAATACAAGGTTTTATGTCTTTCTTTGAGACCCTCGATTTTCCTGACAACAATTGGAGCAGAATGCTAGCCACATGGTGGCACCTACCATGACAACCCTGAATGCACCAATGCCTGCTGTCACCACTGCAGACGTCAGATGGTCTTCCTGAGAGTCAACCCAAGGAAACCTGGACAGCATCCCCAGTCATGCACTCATCCTGTGTGGACCAGCTGGTGGAGGTATTCACTGACAGCTTCAATCTCTCCCTATGACAAGCCCAAGTCCCCAGTTGCTTCAAGAAGACCACCATCATCATGGTACCTAAGAAAGCACGTGCAACTTGCCATAATGACAACCATCCAGTGGCTCTGACCTCCCTAAACATGAAGTGCTTTGAAAGGCTGGTGATGGCCCACACCAACTCCTGACTCCCAGCCTGCCTCGATCCTCTACAATGTGCCTACCTGACGTAACAGGTCCACAGCGGTCGTCATGTCCCTAGCCCTGCACTCATCCCTGGAACATGTGGCCCCCAAGGACAACTACGTCAGACTCCTGCTCACTGACTACAGCTCCTCTTTAAACACCTTTAAACCCTCCAGACTGATCACAGAACTCTGAGACCTAGATCTCCCCTCCTCCCGCTGCAACTGGATCCTCAGCTTTCTGACCCATAGACCACAATCGGTGAAGATAGGTAACTGCATCTCCGCCAGAATAACGCTTAATACTGGAGCCCCCACAAGGATGTATCCTCAGACCCCTACTGTACTCCCTGTACACCCATGACTGTGTAGCCAAATTCTGAACGAATGGCATTTACAAATCACTGTGGTAGGACGGATAACAAACAACGATGAAGGAGATAGAGGACTTGGTGTCGTGGTGCGATAATAACAACTTCTCTCTCAATGTCAGCAAAAAAAAACCGACCATTGATTTCAGGTAGAAAGGAGGAGGACACACTTCTATCGACATCATTGGAGCTGAGATGGAGAGGGCCAAGAGCGTCAAGTTCCTCAGGGTGATGATAACTGACAATCCGTCCTGGGCTGCCCACGTACATGTGATGGTCAAGACGGCACAATAGCATCTCTTCTTCCTCGGTGGCTTCAGAAATTCAGCAAGTCCATACAGATTCTCGCCAACTTTCACAGATACACTATAGAAAGCATTCTATCGGGATGCATCAAGGCTCGGTACGGCAACTGCTCTGCCCAGGAGCACAGGAAACTACAGGAGGTTGTGTGCACAGCCCAGACCATCACGGGAGCCAACCTTCCATCCATGGACTCCATTTACACTTCACAATGGCGCGGAAAGGCTGCCAACATCAAAGACCCCTCCCACCCTGGCCATGCTCTCTTCCAACCTTTTCCATCAGGTAGAAGGTAGAGAAGTTGGAACACAAGCACCAACTGGTTCAAGAACAGCTTCTTCCCTGTTGTTAGTAGGCTGCTGAATTGACTCTCTAACTTGAAAGCAATGTTGATCTTGCTTCACGCACCTCCTGTGCAGTGTAGCCTGTATGCTTCGCTCTGTCTCAGCGCCCTATGATCTGTATGTCCTTGTTTGCTGTCATCTGCCTGTACTGTACACAAAACAAAACTTTTCACTGTACTTTAGTATATGTGACTACAATAAATCAAATCAAAAAACAAGACTATGTCACCTTGTCAACACATTGAGGACACTTGAAAGCATTGCTTTGGATATATTTTCTTTATCCTGTGCAGTATCTTAACCTCCAAAAGGTCTTCTCTAGAATATTTCCTTTAGACCAAAGAATCTTCAGTTATCTGCTTGCTCCCAAAAGGTGGATATAAGTGACCTTCATACTCCCTTAAAATGCAACTGAGATCACCTTTATCACAGCCTCTTAGTAAAAATCACCTGGTTTTTGTAACAGAACACAGAGTGCACCTCAATTCCCTCTTCAAAGCTGCCCCCATTTTAACCATAACTAAATGAATCACAGTCAACCTAAACATGGCACTTAATGAGAAAAAATTTTGAAAAACTTATTTTTTAATAAGCAATTACCTATAATGTTAACCTTCACCACCAGTGTGCTCAGTATGGTGGAGAGTCTATTAGGGCCTGAGAAGATGCTTTAGGATTATGTGTTGTCAAAATTGATATTCTTAATCTGCAGCACTGTGATGATAGGACGGCTAAGCTTTGAATTCTAAACACTTATTTAACAATGACTGATGCTCTTTCCATTTTCAGAGTTAATGGCGGTAATAACACATCAAGGGAGTTAGATGACAAAGGTGAATAACCTCCCTTAATAGTTTAGGAAATTACCCAACACGTACCTTAGCGCTATCTGGCCCCAGTCACTGCTGAGTTAGCTGACCTCAGCTAAAATACAGAGTTAAAGGAGGTGCTTCGGTGTTTCTGATTTAAGGTTGGAAAAATAAGTCAGGGTGTCTATCCGTATGCAGTATTAAACTTCTGCTTAGCTCAAATATGTACGAATTTGATGAGGCTGAGCTGTGACAAATAATGTGTTCACGCAATCCATTATTAATTATACAGGAAGGTTAAACACTTGGCTAAAATATTGGTGTGTGTTTGCACATGAAACCAAAGCTCCAACGTGTGGTCAGAAGTGGGGATATTTACTGATGGTTGCTCTGGTCAATGCCAATTCTGACTTCTGAGGTACTCACACAGTCTGTACCTATGTGTAGCAGGACCTGGGCAACATTCAGCATCGGATTGGAAAATGATAAGTATTATTAACACGACATTTATCTAACTTATTTGGGTGTGAACGTAGGAGGTGGTTAACAAGTTTGCAGATGACACCAAATTGGAGATGTAGTAGACAGCGAAGAAGGTTACCTCAGATGGGCCAATGGGCTGAGAAGTGGCAAATGGAGTTTAATTCAGATAAATGTGAGATGCTGCATTTTGGGAAAGCAAATCTTAGCAGGACTTATACACTTAATGGTAAGGTCCTAGGGAGTGTTGCTGAACAAAGAGACCGTGGAGTGCAGGTTCATAGCTCCTTGAAAGTAGAGTCACAGTTAGATCAGATAGTGAAGAAGGCGTTTGGTACGCTTTCCTTTATTGGACAGAACTTTAAGTATAGGAGTTGGGAGGTCATTTTGTGACTGTACAGGATGTTAGTTAGGCCACTTTTAGAATATTGCGTGTAATTCTGATCTCCATCCTATCGGAAGGATGTTGTGAAACTTGAAAGGGTTCAGAAAAGATTACAAGGATCTTGCCAGGATTGGAAGGTTTGAGTCATAGGGAGATGCTGAACAGGCTGGGGCTGTTTTCCCAAAGCATCGGAGAGTGAGGCATGGCCTTATAGAGGTTTATAAGATAATGAGGGGCATGGATAGGATAAATAGTCAAGGTCTTTTCCCTGGGGTGGGGGAGTCCTGAACTAGAGGGCATAGGTTTAGGGTGAGAGGGGATTTAGAGAAGACCTAAGGGGCAACATTTTCACGCAGAGGGTAGTGCATGTATGGAATAAGCTGCCAAAGGAAGTGGTGAAGGCTGGGTACAACTACAGCATTTAAAAGGCATCTGGATGGATATGTGAATAGGAAGCATTTAGAGGGATATGGGCCAAAAGCTGGCAAATGGGACTAGATTATATTAGGACGTCTAGTCGGCATGGACGAGCTGGACCAAAGAGTCTGTTTCTGTGCTGTACATCTCTATGACTCTATGACACAACTCCAAGGCAATGACTGTCTCCCACATGAAATAAACTAAACATTCCCCTCTTGCCATTCAACAACATCACCTTTGCTGAATGCTGGCCATACCGGCAGCATACACATTTTCAAAAAATGACAACAAACGAAAATAAAAAGCCCAGCAAAATGGAGAATTCTTTAAAATTTCATTCTCAATCCTCACAATCTCTTCTTAGTATCATTTGGATGCAATAAGGGAGGAGTTAATCTCACAACTGCCTGTTTCTTCTGTGTGAAAGATGCATCAGGTTCCTCAATTTTGCATCATCACCTGCTAACATTATCCACCATTTGTCCTTCTAAATATTTTTAATTAAGTTGTTCAGACAACTAAAGGGAGGCAGATCCTCTCTATCTCACAGGATTAATGCAGAATCCCTCATGCATCTTGTCAAGGGCACTTACCATTCACCTACATCTCCCATGTTACTCTTCGTTATTCCCACAGCTTGTTCCTCTCCTGGCTACAATCTTTCTTTCTAATTTGTCCATCCTCTGCTCGTTTTTTTCTCTTTGTTGCTCCTCCCTCTCACACTATAGTTCATTCAATTTACAGAGGTCTCACGGTGAACTATATGGGAGCTGTAGCCACTTCCATCTCCACTGCCCTGCACATTGAAGGTATCAAACTGTTTTGTTCACTGAAGGTCATCAGAAAATACTTAAAACCATTGTTCACGGTCACAAATTCAGAACATGTTAAATTAGGGAATGAAGATGTATGCTTTGAACAAACCATAGAGTCATTCAGAGCACAGAAACAGACCCTTCGGTCCAACCTGTCCATGCCGAGTTTCCTGAACTGGCCCCATTTGCCTGCATTTGGCCTGTACCCCTTTAAACCTTTCCTATCCATTTATCTGTCCAAGTGTCTTTTATAGGTTGTAATTGTACTCGCCTCTATCACATCCTCTGTCAACTCATTCTATGTACCCACTACCCTCTGTGAAAAAGGTGTCCCTCAGGTCCCATTTCAATCTTTCCCCTCTCATCTTAAATCTCTGCCGTCTAGTTTAAGCTTTCCCTAGTCGAGGGAAAAGACTTCGGCTATTCACCTTATCCATGTCCCTCGTGATTTTATAAACCTCTATATGGTCACCCTTTAGCTTCCTACGCTCCAGGGAAAAAAAATGTCCCAGCCTAACCAACCTCTTCTTATAACTCAAACTTTCCAATCTTGGTAAAACCTTGTAAATCTTTTTTGTACTCTTTCCAGTTTAATAACGTCCTTCCTATAGCAGGGCAACCAGAATTGTATGCAGTACTCCAAATGTGGCCTCACCAATGTCTCGTACAGCTGTAACATGATATCCCAACTCCTGTACTCTACGCTCTGACCAATGAAAGTAAGTGTGCCAAATGCCTTTTCACCACCCTGTCTACCTGTGATGCCACTTTCAAGGAACTATGTACCTGCATTCCTGGCTCTCTCTGTTCAACAACACTCTAAGACTCTATTATTAATTGTAGAAATATCAGCAACTTTGCAAAAACAATATTGAAACAAATCCATATTTGATCATTTTAATTGAGGCGAAGCTGTGAACTTTGTTGAAAATCAAAAATAATCAAGAGGTATGAATAAGAAAGTTATTCCTGTCCTTTGAGTGGCTGTGAGGGATCTAAGTGAGCACACACATAGGATTACAAAGGATGTACAGAACGGAAAAGGCTATTCCACAGTCATAGTGTCATAGAGCCACACTACACGGAAACAGACCCTTTGGTCTAACCAGTCCATGCGGACCGTAATCCCATAACTGCCTGCGCTTGGCCCATATCCTTCCAAACCTTTCCTATTCATTAACTTATCTAAATGTCTTTTAAATGTTGTAACTGTAACTCAAATACACCACTTCCTCAGGAAGTTCATTCCACACTCATAGAGTCATAGAGATTTACAACATGGAAACAGACCCTTCAGTCCAACCCGTCCATACCAACCAGATATCCCAACCTAATCTAGTTCTAAGTTAAAAATCACACAACACCAGGTTATAGTCCAACAGGTTTAATTGGAAGCACCCTAGCTTTCAGAGCGATGCTCCTTCATCAGGTGCGTCGCTCCGAAATCTAGTGTGCTTCCAATTAAACCTGTTGGACTATAACCTGGTGTTGTGTGATTTTTAACTTTGTACACCCCAGTCCAACACCGGCATCTCTGAATCATAATCTAGTTCTATTTGCCTGCACGTGGCCCATATCCCTCCAAACCCTTCCTATTCATATACCCATCCAAATTAAATGCTGTAATTGTACCAGCCTCCACCACTTTTTCTGGCAGCTCATTTCATATATGCACCACCCTCTGTGTGAAAATGTTGTCCCTTAGGTCTCTTTTATATCTTACCCCCTCATCCTAAGCCTATGCCCTCTGGTTCTGAACTGCCCCACCCCAGGGAAAAGACCTTGTCTCTTTACCCTATCCATGCCCATCATTTTATAAACCTCTGTAAGGTCACCCTTCAGCCTCCGACGCTCCAGGAAAAACAGCCCCAGCCTGTTCAGCCTCTCCCTATAGCTCAAACCCTCCAACCCTGGCAACATCCTTGTAAATCTTTTCTGAACTCTTTCCGATAGGAAGGAGACCAGAATTGCATGCAATATTCCAGAAGTGGCCTAACCAATGGCCTGTACAGCTGCAACATGACCTCCCAACTCCTGTACTCAATACTCTGACCAATAAAGGAAAGCATACCAAATGCCTTCTTCACTATCCCATTTTCCTTGCAACTCTACTTTCAAGGAGCTATGAACCTGCACTCCAAGGTGTCTTTATTCAGCAACACTCCCAAGTACCTTACCATTAAGTGTATAAGTCCTGCTCTGATTTGCTTTTCCAAAATGCAGCACCTTGCATTTATCTAAATTAAACTCCATCTGTCACTCCTCAGACCATTGCTCCGTCTGATCAAGATCCCATTGTACTCTGAGGTAACCTTCTTTGCTGTCCACTACACCTCCAATTTTGGTGTCATCTGCAACTTACTAATCACACCTCCTACGTTCATATCCAAATCATTTGTATAAATGATGATAAGTAGTGGACCCAGCTCCGATCCTTGTGGCACTCCACTGGTCACATGCCTCCAGTCTGAAAAGCAACCCTCCACCACCACCCTCTGTCTTCTACCTTTGAGTCAGTTCTGTATCAAAATGGTTAGTTCTCCCTGTATTCTATGTGATCTAACCTTGCTTACCAGTCTCCCATGAGGAACATTGTCAAACACCATACTGAAGTCCATATAGATCACATCCACCAATCTGCCCTCATCAATCTTCTTCGTTACTTAGAGTCATAGAGTCATAGAGATGTACAGCATGGAAACAGACCCTTCGGTCCAACCCGTCCATGCTGACTAGATATCTTAACCCAATCTAGTCCCATCTGCCAGCACACAGCCCATATCCCTCCAAACCCTTCCTATTCATATACCCATCCAAATGCTTCTTAAGTGTTGCAATTGTACCAGCCTCCACCACATCCTCCGGCAGCTCATTCTATACATGTACCACTCTCTGCGTGAAAAGTTGCCCTGTAGGTCTCTTTTATATGTTTCCCCTTTCACGCTAAACCTATGCCCTCTAGTTCTGGACTCCCCAACCCCAGGGAAACGACCTTGTCTATTTATCCTATCCATGCCTCTCATAATTTTGTAAGGTCATCCCTCAGCCTCCGACACTCCAGGGAAAACAGCCCCAGCCTGTTCAGCCTCTCCCTGTAGCTTAGATCCTCCAACCCTGGCAACATCCTTGCAAATCTTTTCTGAACCCTTTCAAGTTTCACAACATCTTTCCAATAGGAAGGAGACCAGAATTGCACGCAATATTCCAACAGTGGCCTAACCAATGTCCTGTACAGCCGCAACATGACCTCCCAACTACTGTACTCAATACTCTGACCAATAAAGGAAAGCATACCAAACGCTGCCTTCACTATCCTATCTACCTGCGACTCCACTTTCAAGGAGCTATGAACCTGCACTCCAAGATCTCTTTGTTCAGCAACACTCCCTAGGACCTTACCATTAAGTGTATAAGTCCTGCTAAGATTTGCTTTCCCAAAATGCAGCACCTCGCATTTATCTGAATTAAACTCCATTTGCCACTTCTCAGCGTATTGGCTCATCTGGTCCAGATCCTGTTGTAATCTGAGGTAACCCTCTTCGCTGTCCACTACACCTCCAATTTTGGTGTCATCTGCAAAAATACTAACTGTACCTCTCATGCTCGCATCCAAATCATTTATGTAAATGACAAAAAGTAGAGGGCCCAGCACCAATCCTTGTGGCACTCCACTGGTCACAGGCCTCCAGTCTGAAAAATAACCCTCCACCACTACCTTTGAGCCAGTTCTGTATCTAAATGGCTAGTTCTCCATGTATTCCATGAGATCTAACCTTGCTAATCAGTCTCCCATGGGGGACCTTGTCGAACGCCTTACTGAAGTCCATATAGATCACATCTACTGCTCTGCCCTCATCAATCTTCTTTCTTACTTCTTCAAAAAACTCAGTCAAGTTTTTGAGACATGCTTTCCCACACACAAAGCTATGTTGACTGTCTCTAATCAGTCCTTGCCTTTCCAAATGCATCTAAATCCTGTCCCTCAGGATTCCCTCCAACATGTTGCCCACCACCGATGTCAGTTTCACCAGTCTATAGTTCCCTGGCTTTTCCTTACCACCTTTCTTAAATAATGGTACCACGTTAGCCAACCTCCAATCTTCCGACACCTCTCCTGTGACTATCGATGATACAAATATCTCAGCAAGGGGCCCAGCAATCACTTCCCTAGCTTCCCACAGAGTTCTAAGGTACACCTGATTTGTATCCGTGCACCCAATGTGCTCTCCTCTACATCGGGGAGACAGGACGCCAACTTGCGGATCGTTTCAGAGACCATCTCTGGGACGCCCGCACCAACCAACCCCACTGCACGGTGGATGAACACTTCAATTCCCTTTCCACTCCATCAAGGACATGCAGGTCCTGAATCTCCTCCATCGCCAAACCCTTAGCACCCAGCGCCTGGAGGAAGAAAGTTTTATATTCCACTTTGGGACCTTGCAGCCACACGTGATCAATGTGGATTTCACCAGTTTCCTCATTTCCTCTCCCCCCACATTATCCCAGTCCCAAGCCTCCAAATCGACACCACCCTCTTGATCTGCCCATCACCTTTCCCATCTCTCCGCTCCACCCTCCTTTCTGACAAATCACCTTCTCCCTCACCTTCGTCTACCTATCACATTCCCAGCTACCTTCCCCTCAACCCCACTCCCCTCCCACTTATCTCTCAGTCCCCAGGCCAACAAGCCTCATTCCTAATGAAGGGTTTAGGCCCGAAACGTCAACTCTGCTGCTCCTCAGATGCTGCCTGACCTGCTGTGCTTTTCTAGCAGCACACACTTGACTCTGATCTCCAGCATGTGCACCTCACTTTCTCCTACACCTGATCAGGTCCTGGGGATTTATCCATCTTTATGCATTTTAAGACATCCAGCAGCTCCTCCTCTGTAAGATGTCATGATCTATTCCCCCACATTCTTCATCTTCCATGTCCTTTTCCACAGTAAACACTGATGCAAAATACTCGTTTAGTATCTCCCCCATCTCCTGTGGTTCCACACATAGGCTGCCTTGCCAATCTTTGAGGGGCAGTATTCTCTCCCAAGTTACCCTTTTGTTATTAATGTATTTATAAAATTCCTTTGAATTCTCCTTATCCCTACTTGCCAAAGCTATTTCATGTCCCCATTTTGCCCTCCAGATTTCCCTCTTAAGTATACTCCTACTGTCTTTGTACTCTAAGGATTCACTCAATCTCTGCTGTGTATACCTGACATATGCTTCCTTCTATATCTTGACCAAAACCTCAATTTCTCTGGTCATCCAGCATTCCCTATACCTACCAGTCTTGCCTTTCACCCTAACAGGAATATACTGTCTCTGGACTCTTGTTATCTGATTTCTGGAGGCTTCCCATTTTCCAGCCGTCCCTTTATCTGTCCCCAATCAACTTTTGAAAGTTCTTGCCTAATACTGTCAAAATTAGCCTTCCTTCAATTTAGAACATCAACTTTTAGATCTAGTCTATCCTTCTCCATCACTATTTTAAAACTAACAGAATTTGTTAAGTGTGTCCACGAAAAATTTCTGATTCAATATGTGGATGTTCCTACTCGAGAAGGTGCAAAACTTGACCTACTCTTGGGAAATAAGGCAGGGCAGGTGACTGGCACCTCAGTCACCTGCCCTGCCTTATTTCCCAAGAGTAGGTCAAGTTTTGCACCTTCTCAAGTAGGAACATCCACATATTGAATCAGAAATTTTTCTTGAACGCACTTAACAAATTCCTCTCCATCTCAACCCTTAACATTATGGCAGTCCCGGTCTATGTTTGGAAAGTTAAAATTCCCTACCATAACCATTCCCTACCATTATTCTTCCAGATAACTCAGATCTTCTTACAAATTTGTTTCCTAATTTCCCACTGAATATTGGGGAGGGGGGGGGGGGCAGCGGGGGAATGGGTCTATAATACAATCCCAATAAGGTGATCATCCCCTTCCTCTTGCTCATTTCCAGCCAAGTAACTTGCCTCGACGTATTCCCAGGAATATCCTCCCTCAGTACAGCTGTAATGTTATCTCTTATCAAAAGCGGTTCTCCCCCTCCCCTTTACGCCCCCACCCCCTTCTATCCTTCCTATAGCATTTGTATTCTGGAGCATTAAGCTGCCAATTCTCTCTATCCCTGAGCCAAATTTCTGTAATTGCTATGATATCCTGGTCCCATGTTCCTAATCATTCCCTGAGTTCATCTGCATTCACTGCTTGGCCTCTAGCATTGAAGGTAATTTAAATTTACCAGTCCTACCTTGTTCTCTGCTTTGTTCCCGCCTGAACTGACTGTTTGACTAGTTCCTTTTCCCAGCTGTACCAGTCTCAGATTTATTTCTTTCCTCATTATTTCCCTGGGTCCAATCCCCCCACTTTACCTCCCGGGCAGCTCTAACAAATCTCCCTGCCAGTGTAAAAAGTTTGCCCCTCGTGTCTTTTTTACATCTCTCTCCTCTCACCTTAAAATGGTGTCCCCTAGTCTTGAAATCCACCACCCTAGGGAAAAGACAACTACCATTAATTCTATCTATACCCCTCATTGTTTTATAAGCTTCTATAAGGTCACCTCTCAACCTCCTGTGCTCCAGTGAAAGATGCCTCAGCCTATCCAGCCTTTCTTTATAACTCAACCTTCCATTCCCAGCAACATCCCAGTGAATCCCTTCTGAACCCTCTTTAGCTTAATAATCTCCTTCCTGTAACTGGGTGACCAGAACTAGATACAGTAATCCAGAAGTGGCCTCCCTAACATCCTGTACAACCTCAACATAACTTCCCAACTCCTGTACTCAAAGGTCTAAACGATGAAGGTAAATGCGCCAAACGCTTCACAACCCCGTCTTTATGTGATGCAAACTCCAAAGAATTATGTACCTGAACCCCTAGATCCCTCCGTTCTCCAATACTTGAGCTTTTTCCTATAATTCCTCATCAAAACCTATCATTGTCACCCCTCCCCCCCTCCCGATTCACCCTTCCTCAAAAGTTTGTCCAGCCATTCCCTTAAACACATCAATATCATGCACTCCAAACCGCACCCTGTGGTCATGATTTGGAGATGCCGGTGTTGGACTGGGGTGTACAAAGTTAAAAATCACACAACACCAGGTTATAGTCCAACAGGTTTAATTGGAAGCACACTAGCTTTTGGAGCGCCACCTGATGAAGGAGTGGCGCTCTGAAAGCTAGAGTACTTCCAATTAAACCTGTTGGACTATAACCTGGTGTTCCTTAAGATTTTTTTTAGATTGTCTACAGTATGGAAACAGGCCCCTCGGCCCAACAAGTCTACACCTCCCCTCCGAAGAGTAACCCACCCAAACCCATTCCCCTACCCTATACTTATCCCTGACTAACGCACCTAACACTATTGGCAATTTAGCATGGCCAATTTACCTGACCTGCACATCTTTTGGATTGTGGGAGGAAACCGGAACACCCGGAGAAAACCCACGCAGACACGGGGAGAATGTGCAAACTCCACACAGACAGGGGGGAATCAAAACCAGGACCCTGGTGCTGTGAGGCAGCACTGCTAACCACTGAGCCACGGTGCTGCCCAGATTAGATTAGATTACTTACAGTGTGGAAACAGGCCTTTCGGCCCAACAAGTCCACACCGACCCTCCGAAGCACAACCCACCCAAACCCATTCCCCTACATTTACCCCTTCACCTAACACTACAGGCAATTTTGCATGGCCAATTCAACTAACCTGCACATTTTTGGACTGTGGGAGGAAACTGGAGCACCCGGAGGAAACCCAAGCAGACACAGGGAGAATATGCAAAGTCCACACAGTTGCCTGAGGCGGGAACTGAACCTAGGTCTTTGGCACTGTGAGGCAGCAGTGCTAACCACTGTGCCACCATGCCATGTGTGATTTTTAACTTTATACTCTCTGTGTTAGTGACTTCCACATTCTCATCCCACTCTTGGCTATTAAAAAACTTTCTTTTGAATTCCCTATTGGATTTCTTGGTGACTATTTTACACTGATGGCCTCTAGTCACCTGTTGCTGTATTGACTCTAACAAGGCATTCATCATTATAAAGACCTTTATTAGGTTACCCCTCAGCCTTCCTTATTCCAAGAGAAAAGAGATTCTGCCATTTATCCCATTTGCTTTGAATATTCAAAAGGATAAACACATTCTGAGGCTTAGTTTTATCATCCATCCCAAAAACACATTCTGAGGCTTAGTTTTATCATCCATCCTTGCGGCAATCCATCAGCACAACATTGGAGTGTTATCCTATATTCACAACTCACCCAATGGTTGCATTTCTCTGAAATAAATGCTTTTCCTATAGCTTGGTTCTCATGCACTAGAGAACCTAATAAATTTTCCTTCAAAATCATAGATCAAATTGCTCAAGAGTTTTGGGTTTTGAGTCAATGTTTTGAGGTCAGCTCTTAAAATTGAAATGTGAAGGGGACATTTCAATGCAGGACCTGGCATTGGACACAGCTTGTAATTGCGACAGCAATTGTCAACAATAGCAAACCGTACCTCTGCTCTGAATGACAAATAGGGATATCATTCCTTTGGTCAGACTTGAGATTTTCAAGTGATGGAAGCTTTAATCTGACTGGATTATTCCGTTCTGTGTTTGCTTTTGCTACGGTTCATTCTTTAGTTTGTGATAATATAATTGGTGAACTGAGACAAGAAGCTCTGCAGAAAGATTTTGACCTTGAGATGGATAAATATGCCACTGGTGATCAGGAGAATAAGGACATTGAATATGCCTGATGTATCTAATAACAGTGTTCAGCAGTCTTCCTGAGGAGATCGGGGGAGCTGTGAGCATTCTGTCAATCTAACGGGATGATTTCACAAACTGACCAGCTGCTGTACCTTAATATCACTAACTAATATCTTGAACAATTGAGAATTGAGCTTTCAACCATTTGCCAGCTGTTCCTAGCCAAGAATTCAATTAACTGTTCAACAGAACCTGGGCTGTCCTCAGATGCCATCATCTTTATTGCAATTATCTGAATCTGCTCTTACCTATGTGTTCACAATCTACTGCAAGACAATCTTTTCTCTCTCTCTATGACCATAATTCTCCTCCCCATTCATGTCCCACTCCTAAAGGCTGCGTTCAAGTGTATTTTCACAGGGAAAGTATCATTACTGTCCAATCCATGATAGAAGACCATTGCACTTGGGAGGACATTATGTCAGCTGTGAATTGCAGTTCAGCTGAGATCAGAAGGGCAATAAGAGATAGAAGCAAGAAAAGGCCATTTGGGTCTTCAAGCTCACTCGATCATTTGATAAGAACATGGCCAGTTTCAAAATTGTCAGAATTCCACTCTCCTGCTGGTCCCCATAACTCTCAACTCCCTTGTAAATCTGTCTAACTCAGCCTTGAATGTATTCAATAATCCAACTCGCAATGCCTTTTGGGGGAGACCATTGGCTCTCTGAGAGAAGAAATTTCTGCTCATCTCGGTCTTAAATAGGAAACCACTTATTTCTAAACTCTGTCTTCTAGTTCTGGACTTCCCCACAAAAAAAATCCACAAACACCTACCCTGTCAGAACCCTATTTGTCTCAGTGAGGTAATCCCATTCTTCTCATCTCCAGTGTTTATAGATACAACCTTCTCAACCCTGTCATCACCACCCTCTGCATGAAAATATTGCCCCTTAGTTCCCTTTTATATCTTAATCCTCCCACTTTAAACCCTATGCACTCAAGTTTTAGACTCCCTATACCCTGCGATAAAAACCTTGGCAATTCACCCTATCCATGGTCAACCACACAGCTTAGCATGAAGCACCAACTGAGGCTGCTGGGACATGAGATAATCAGGCTTTTGGCAGACTGAGGTCCTGAAGTGGTTGTCAATTGACCACTTAAAAGCCTTAATTAAGAGCCTTTATTGGTGGTGGCTCAGGAAGGCTAAACATGGGTCTTCTCACTCAGAACGTAATGCCCAAACTGGCAGCACAGTGGAAGATACCTCCCTGGGAGTATACTTCCATATGCAGATGATAACATCATCTACACTCCATCCGAAGGAGTTGATAGCACCATCATTGAGCCCAGGATCAACTGTTGGGCCAGACACCTGCTTAGGATGCCTGAGTTCCGATTGCCAAAGGAAATCTTCTTCACCCAGCTCAAGGAAGGCACTTGAATGGCAGGAGGACTAAGGAAGTGCTTCAAACACTCCCTGAAGAAATGCAGCATAGATGTCAATGCCTCAGGAGACACTTGCTCAGAATAAATTGACTTGGAGGCAACTCCTGTATGAAGGACCACAATTCCTTGAGAACACCCATCATAGAGTCCGACAGCACAGAGACAGGCCCTTTGGCCCACAGTGGTCTGTGCTGACCAAAATGTCATAGAATTCCCACTGTGTGGAAACAGGCCATTTGGCCCAACAGGTCCACACCGACCCTCCGAAGAGTATCCCTCCCAGACCAATTCCTCCACCTGATCACTTTTACATTTCCCCTGACTAATGTACATCTTCGGACTGTGGGAGGAAACCAGAGCACCGGGAGGAAACCCATGCAGACACCCTGGTGCTGTGGGGCGGCAGAGCTAACCACTGAGCCACCGTGCTGTCCTCACACTACCTCCATTTCCCTGCACTTGGTCCATTTCCTTCTAAACCTTTCCTATCCATGTACACTAGACCCCCCACCCGTACCCACAGGGGATACATTCCAAGACCTACCACTGATAGGTGCAAACCCATTCATTTCAATGGGAAATGTACCTTCCCAGCAGCCCTCTGGTCCCTGGTTCCAGAAGGCTCCCTATAATATGTTTGGGCTGCGTAAACCAGGGGTAACTGAAATTGCGGAAAATGATTTCATGGATCTGGGGGTCACCCTGTATTTGTCCAAATGCCTTTTAAATGTTGTTAATGTACCCGCTTCAATCACTTCGGCTGGAAGTCAGCAGGAGGACGTCCTGAAAATAAACCAAAGAAAGGATGATTTTATAAACCTCTAGAAGGCCACTCCCTCAGCCTCCAACACTCCAGGAACAATAGCCCCAGCCTATTCAGCCTCTCCTCATAGCTCAAACCCTCTAACCCCAACAACGTGCTTGTACTTTTTTTCTGAATCCTTTCAAAGTTCACAACCTCTTTCCGTTGGCAGTCATATCATCATGAAACTATCGCAGGACTGTGATGAAGTTATTTAAAACCCTAATCCAAAAGGTGGGTTCAGAGGCAGTGTGAACAGCAGAATAATGGAGAGCAACTATCTGAAAGCAAAGATAAGAAAAACAAGATTAAGGCGGAGACATGCAAAGAGAAAGAAACAAAACAGAAGAGGGAAAGGCTTGCAGAAATGATTAAAGTTTGAAATATTTGAACTCAATGTTGAGTCCAGAAGTCAATAAGTGCCTCAGTGAATTCATCGAGTTTGCACTGAGGTTCACTGGAACACTACTGTTATACAGAGGATAGAGATCTCAGCATGAAAGCAAGGTGGAGAATTAAAATGTCAGGCCTTCAGCAGCATTTTTAAAATTTCAAATATACACTTTATTCATAAATTCTCAATATGTTCTGTACAGTCTTTTCAGAGAAAAACAAAATTCTGAGAATTTTGACATTTATCAGTTCTTCTCTGTAGTTATGAAAACAAATGCATTTTCTACTTACGTGAAAAAAATTCACGTTCATTTGGAGGCACTGAGAGAGTCTAACATCTGTACAGACCCTTGATATGCTTTGGAAAAAAGACATTAAATGGTGGTCTTTCCTCACTGTACCTTGGTTGTAGCTGTCCCAGGCTGCCTTCAGCACTAAATTTCTGGACCTTGGAATGTGTCAATCTGCAACATTCGCTCCGGGTCAACTCTTCACACTGGAAGACCAACAAGCTTCAAACAGACCAAAGAGCGTCTTTCACTGAGTTGATGGTCCTCCAGGCGCTGTCGATATTTGTCTCAGTGTGCATCCTTGGGAACAAACCGTACAGCACAGACTCCACGTCACAGAGCTGCTTTGGATGATGTTCAACAAGAACCACTGCATCTCCCTCCAAACCTTTTATCGAAAAACACATTCCAGGAGGAGATGTGCGACACTCTCAACCCCCTCGCAGCCGCTTTGAGGGCAGTCTGTGGTGGTAGAGAGAATCCAGGCATACATGAATGATCTCACAATTAGTGCCCTACTCACCACCAGCCGAGTGATGTCTTGGTGCTCGTTGGAAAGTTTTGGTGATGATTTGACTGCTAAGTGACTTTGATAGTCTGAATAATTCAACAGGATCCACTCTCTCCTTTTCCTGCAAGGTTTTGAGGACTCTACGTGCTGACCTCTTCTTGATGGACTTGTGGTCAGAGGTGATTTTCTTTGCAAATGTTTCCACAAAGGGACACGTGATCCGAGACGGCCCAACTACTTGGGGCGTTTGGCGGCAGCAAGGCCAGTTCCATCCTTTGCAACACCGGGGCAGATAGAACCTCAGAACGTGGTGACACTTGGTGTTTGCATACTGAGGGTCTATGCACAGCTTGATGCAGCCACACACAAAGGCGGCCATCAGGATGGGAGTGGCGCTGGGTACGTTCATTCCCCGCTCCCCCATCCAGAGTTTTGTACCAAAGAACTTGTGATAATGAGAGTAGACTATAATACTACAAAAATGTTTCTACAAAAATGGGCTATTCAGAGTTTGCAAGCTCAAGAGTCTTTCATTAATTACAGTTTACTGTGCTTCGGAAGCTTTTATGCAAATTAAGACTGTGTGTAATATTGGAGATAAAGGACTCAAATCACAGAGATGCTGGAGAACAGAAAACACATCAGCAGTGATGGAACATTCATTAATGGGAGAATTTGGAAATGTTATTTAAATTAGCATAACATTACACAAATGACACAAACTACCTCAGGTTGCCCGCATTACTTTGTAGCTGCAAAGAAAATAAATGTCTGGAAGCTGTCCACACAGTGCAAAACAAATATTAATGTCCCGAGATTATCTGTTATTATCATCAACAGCCTGGTTCATCATTGTTAAGAACCTACCTCCTCTCATCAATGCCAATGACTTTCATTATTTATGTTTGTGTTTATCAATGTGTCTGGAATTTCAAAGAGGTAAATATTTTTAAAATAAAATTCCTTCCCTTTTCAGCACATCTCTGATTAGAGAGTGTGTCCTCATTTATTAAATGCAGCTATTCAGTGCAAAGAACTGAACATTACAAGGCACATAATGAGGTCCAGGCTTGTGTGATGAGAGATGCACTAAGTCCTGAGGCAGCTGCTACAAAGGCCATAGTCTAGATCCCTGCTGCTTTAGAACACAAAAGAGCTGGAAAACAACTTGGAGTTAATGCATCAGAGAATGTTTGCCAAGAAAGGTCAATATAACCTGAAGTTTTAAGTGCAAAGAGGCACTTCAGAGAACCATACACACACAGAGTCCTTGACAGAAGGCTGACTATACTACAAACGTACAAAAACAAAGATTGCTCCATCACTCAATGTAACCATGTCTCCTCTGAATGTGGTCTCAATTCCAAATTCCCACCTACCCCGAATTTGGCGAGACAAAGACTGCACTTCCTGCAATGCAAAATTGTAATTGAGACAATTGCACAGAGGCCAGTATGCCATCACCAAGTCACCCTCTACTTACACCTGCACAGCACATGGGCTCTGACCAGCCAGCTGAGGGCCAGTCTCTAGAATGACAAGACTCTCTGAATCTCCTGTTTATTTTCTATTTTTTTCTTTTTTTTATTATGGAGAGCTCTTCACTCACTGGTCCAGCTCCCTCAGAGGCTGCTTTTAGATTGAACAGGATGTCTGACACTCCTTTGTTTTGTTTCATTCCCCCCCACTGTGGTAGTGCTTATTTTTCCCCTGCACCCATGTCATGCTTGTGCAGATGTAGGACACAGTGAAGAACAACAGGTGTAAAAATCATTATTGATATTCCAGCACTAGGAAGAAAGGAAACACCCGAGTGGCCAGTGACAAGCAGTGCCCTTCACATCAAAGGGCAATGCTGTGTGATCAAACAGTGAAGGGGAGGGCAGGGATTAAATCAAAATAGCATTGGAGGGGGAAATAATGCACCCCTCTCCCTGAACAGCTCAAGGGTGTTTGAAGACACCGTGTGCTCCTTCCAGAGACACCAATCTCCTATTTATATCTGGGAGAAAGTGAGGACTGCAGATGCTGGAGGTCAGAGTCGACAGTGTGGTGCTGGAAAAGCACAGCAGATCAGGCAACATCCGAGGAGCAGGAGAATTGACATCGGTTCTTCTGCTCCTCAAATGCTGCCTGACCTGCTGCGCTTTTCCAGCACCACACACTCAACTCCTATTTATATTTGTCAGCCAGGGCTCCCTGACTGGCCAAGGTTAACAACCCCAATCAAGGATCTCATAGTCAATAAAATCCATCTGCCCTTGTTCCAATCACTACAGTTAGATATTCTTTCACTGGACATTATTGTCAAAGTCAGCATTTATAGTCCACCCTAGTAGCTGTTGAGAATGTGGTGATGAGTAGTACTCTTGAACCTCTGCTGTACACACACCTACAACATCGTGAGGGAGCCAATGTCAAGATTCAGACTCAAATGTACTTTTGTAATGTTCTTCTGTAAGTTTTACAAATGAAAGATATTTTCTGTTGGAATAGAAGATACTGAACAATGCTCCAAGTGCAAAATAGTCTCTTCGCTTCACCCATCCAAAAACAGCTTTGGAGACTCTGCTCACAGAACCTTTCAAAGCACCTTGGAGTGCTGGTTCATTGTTCCTTGCAGGTGGATTTGCAGGTGGACAGGTTAGTGAAGAAGGCATTTGGTGCACTCGCCTTTTTTGGTCAGAGCACTGAGTGTAGGAGTTGGGAAGTCATGTTGCAGCTGTACAGGACATTGGCGAGGCCACTTTTAGAATACTGCATTCAATTCTTGTCTCCTTGTTTTGGAAAGGTGTTGTTAAACTTGAGAGGGTGGAGAAAAGATTTATAAGAATGTTGCTGGGGTTGGAGGGTTTAAGTTACAGGGAGAGGCTGAATAGGCTGGGGCTATTTACCCCGGAGCGTCGGAGGCCGAAGGGTAACCTTATAGAGGTTTATAAAATCACGAGGGGCATGGATATGGTGAATAGTCAAGGTCTTTTTCCCCGAGTAGGGGAGTCCAAACATAGAGACCATAGGTTTAAAGTAAGGGTGAAAAGATTTAAAAGGGACACTGAGGGGCAACTTTTTCACACAGATGGTGATGCATGTATGGAATGAGCTGCCAGAGGAAGTGGTGGGGTCTGGTACAATTACAGTATTTAAAACGCATCTGGATAGGTATATGAATAGGAAGGTTTAGAGGGATATGGACCAAATGCTGGCAAATGGGACTAGATTAGGTAAAGATATCCAGTCCAAAGGGTCAGTTTTGTGCTAGACATCTCTATGACTCTATGATATCCTTGTCCTGCCAACCAAGTAAGCACCACTCTCCATTCCACTGTAACTTTCACATTAGCTCTACTGTAAGTCTCATTCTTTGCACACCATCTTATGCACTGGCTGCATGTCTTGTCTCCTTCGTGTCTTGCAACTAGAGCCACACAGTGGCTCAGTGGTTAGCACTACTGCCTCACAGAGCCAGGGTCTATGTGGGTCCCCTCTGGGAGCTCTGATTTCCTCCCACAGTCCAAAGATGTGCAGGTTAGGTGAATTGGCCATGCTAAATTGCCCATAGTGCTCAGGGATGTGTAGGTTAGGTGCATTAGTCAGGGGAAATGTAGAATAATAGGGTAGGGAAATGGGTCTGGGTGGGATACTCTTTGGAGGGTTGGTGTGGACTTGTTGGGCCAAAGGGTCTGTTTCCACACTGTATGGATTCTATGATACCACCAGCATCTCCACCACCACTATGGTGAAATGCTCAGCTCCCCAAGACGTCACCACCTCAATCTCTGAGGTCAAGAATACCAAAGCTTCAAAGGAAAAATTGGCGAGGCCACCTCCTACAACCCCTATCACCTCAAATACTAACAATTCCATGAGCAAGTTCGCTTCAGGAATTGTGGGAGCACAATCTGGTGAGTGCATCACTGCGACAGCTCTGTAGCTGGCCAAGGAAGGCCACTGGCACCTGGAGGATTGCTGAAGACCTGGTACCTGCTCAGCCCCAGGCAGGAAAAGCACCTGTGGTGTCAGCAATTGGGAACTTCATCCATATGCACCAGGAGGAGCAGAGTTGGTAAACAGGTACATCGAAAGCATGATTTGAAAATATCTAACGGATGGAGTCGGATGCTTCTTACACCAAGCTAGAGGCCTCATCGGACTTCTCATTCAATTCTGGCTACAGCTCAGATTCCTTTAACATTCCACCCATACAGGTATTATTCTGTTAAACCTATGCTGTACTCCCTCTCTGGCCAATCTATTATTCATCAGGTGACGTACAAACAGCTCAATTCCTAGTCAGCTTGCAGATTTAACGAAAGCAGTTGCACAACATGCAATTCAACAGAGGGGATGAATGGTTTGAAGTGCAGGTCATTCAGCTCAATGTGCTCATACAAGTTCCCCACAAGACCAATTTAGTAAGACGCATTCATCTGCTTGTCACTCAACAATTTACCCCACACCACCCCATGCTCTTTAAAGAGTCACAGAGCTATACAGCATGGAAACAGACCCTTAAGTCCAACTTGTCCATGCTGAACAGATATCCTAAATTAATCTAGTCCCATTTGTCAGCATTTGGCACATATCCCTCTGAACCCTTCCTATTCATATACACGTTCAGATGCCGTTTAAACATTGTATAGAGAAATTCAATGGCTTATCCAATTTCCTTTTGAAGTTTCTTCTCAGCTTGATGAATTTCAATCTTTTGTGGCAGAATCAGAGCCTCCGAGCAGTGAATCACGTACCACTGCCCTGTCCCTTCCTCTTTGTGGTAGGATTTCATTATTTCTGCTTACCGGCATACCCCCATTACATTACTATTACTTAGTTTGTGTTTTTACATTGATTATGCATACCAGTTTATTGTCCGGAATGTTTCATCATCCTGGTTCTATCAATGCTGGTTCATAAAAAGTTTGCTGCATTAAGATACAAAACTGACTGAGGGGCTGAATGGCCTAAAATTGCATTCAGAGTTTTGCACATGCCCACACTTCAAAGATGTGCAGGTTAGGGTGGATTGGCCATGCTAAATTGCCCAGTGTTCAGGGATGTGTTGATTAGATTAGATTACAGTGTGGAAACAGGCCCTTCGGCCCAACAAGTCCACACCGCCCCGCCGAAGCGCAACCCACCCATACCCCTGCATTTACCCCTTACCTAACACTACGGGCAATTTAGCATGGCCAGTTTACCTGACCTGCACATCTTTGGACTGTGGGAGGAAACCGGAGCACCCGGAGGAAATCCACGCAGACACGGGGAGAACGTGCAAACTCCACACAGTCAGTCGCCTGAGGCGGGAATTGAACCCAGGTCTCTGGTGCTGTGAGGCAGCAGTGCTAACCACTGTGTCACCGTGTCAGGGGTAAGTGTAGAGCAATGGGAATAGGTATGGGTGGGATACTCTTCAGAGCGTCAGTTAGACTTGTTGGGCCGAAGGGCCTGTTTCCAAATTGTAGGGATCCTATGATTCGATTCCAACCTCGGGCATCTGTCTTTGTGGAGTTTGCACGTTCTCCCTGTGTCTGTGCATGTTTCCTCCGGGTGCCCTGGTTTCCTCCCATAGTCCAAAGATATGCGGAATTAGGGTGGATTGGCCATGCTAAATTGTCCTATAATGCTGAGGTATGTGCTGATTAGGGTGGATTGGCCATGCTAAATTACCCATAGTGTACAGGGATGTGCAGGTTAGGGTGGATTGACCATGCTAAATTACCCATAGTGCCCAGGGATGTGCAGGTTAGGGTGGATTGGCCATGTTAAATTACCCATAGTATCCAGGGATGTGCAGGTTAGGGTGGATTGGCCATGCTAAGTTACCCATAGTATCCAGGGATGTACAGGTTAGGGTGGATTCGCCATGCTAAATTCCCCATAGTGCTCACGGATGTGCAGGTTAGGGTGGATTGGCCACGCTAAATTACCCATAGTGCTCACGGATGTGAAGGTTAGGGTGGATTGACCATGATAAATTACCCATAGTGCCCAGGGATGTGCAGGTTAGGGTGGATTGGCTATGCTATATTACCCATAGAGCTCAGGGATGTGCAGGTTAGGGTGGATTGGCCATGCTAAATTACCCATAGTGCTCACGGATGTGAAGGTTAGGGTGGATTGGCCATGCTAAATTACCCATAGTGCTCACGGATGTGAAGGTTAGGGTGGATTGGCCATGCTAAATTACCCATAGTGCTCACGGATGTGAAGGTTAGGGTGGATTGGCCATGCTAAATTACCCATAGTGCTCACGGATGTGAAGGTTAGGGTGGATTGGCCATGGGAAATGGAGGGGTACAGGGATGGCGGGGAGGGGAGTATATCTGGGTTGAATGCTTTTCGGCGGTCGGTGTGGACTCGATGGACCGAAAGGCCAGCCTCCACCCTGTCGGGATTCTGCGCTTCCACCTGGTACCTGAGCGGGCGCTGCCGGCGCGTGTCTCCTTGCGACGGTGTCTCCATGGCTACCCGCGCTGAGCCTATCAGCGGCCGTCTTAGAACGGCAGTGCGGGTGGGCGTCTGAGCCGATTGGCCGGGGCTTCCAGCCAATGGCGGCGGCCGTTAGGGCGCTATCCGGTGACGGTGGAGAGGGAGTGAAGATGGGGGGAGTGAAGCTGGAGATATTCCGGGTAAATATTCTGTGGATATAAAATCATGGGCCCCGGGGTGGGATGGGGATCTATAATGTTAATACCGAATATGTGAAGCAGTAGCAGCAACCTCAGACCAGGGACAGGGAGTGTAATGTTATGAAAGTGGCAGGAAGCCAAACAAATGCCATTAAAACTGTTCCTGGGGCAGCAGAGAAGTTCCTGGGCCATGGAAGAGGGAAGGCATGAGGGCAAATGATGGACACACACAGGTAAAAACAATGACTGCAGATGCTGGAAACCAGATTCTGGATTAGAGTGGTGCTGGAAGAGCACAGCAGGTCAGGCAGCATCCGAGGACAGGCAAAATCGACGTTTCGGGCAAAAGCCCTTCATCAGGAATAAAGGCAGTGAGCCTGAAGGGTGGAGAGATAAGCTAGAGGAGGATGGGGAGAAAGTAGCATAGAGTACAATGGGTGAGTGGGGGAGGGGATGAAGGTGATAGGTCAGGGAGGAGAGGGTGGAGTGGATAGGTGGAAAAGGAGATAGGCAGGTCGGACAAGTCCGGACAAGTCATGGGGGCATTGCTGAGCTGGAGGTTAGAAACTAGGATGAGGTGGGGGAAGGGGAAATGAGAAAGCTGTTGAAGTCCACATTGATGCCCTGGGGTTGAAGTGTTCCGAGGCGGAAGATGAGGCGTTCTTCCTCCAGGTGTCTGGTGGTGAGGGAGCGGCGGTGAAGGAGGCCCAGGACCTCCATGTCATTGGCAGAGTGGGAGGGGGAGTTGAAATGTTGGGCCCCCCACGGGGCGGTTTGGTTGATTGGTGCGGGTGTCTCGGAGATGTTCCCTAAAGCGCTCTGCTTGGAGGCGCCCAGTCTCCCCGATGTAGAGGAGACCGCATCGGGAGCAACGGATACAATAAATGATATTAGTGGATGTGCAGGTAAAACTTTGGATGTGGAAGGCTCCTTTAGGGCCTTGGATGGAGGTGAGGGAGGAGGTGTGGGCACAGGTTTTACAGTTCCTACGGTGGCAGGGGAAAGTGCCAGGATGGGAGGGTGGGTATTAGGGGGGCGTGGACCTGACCAGGTAGTCACGGAGGGAGCGGTCTTTGCGGAAGGCGGAGAGGGGTGGGGAGGGAAATATATCCCTGGTGGTGGGGTCTTTTTGGGGGTGGCGGAAATGTCGGCGGATGATTTGGTTTATGCGAAGGTTGGTAGGGTGGAGTCACACCAATAAATTTAGGGTGTAGGTTTGCTCGCTGAGCTGTATTTTTGATATCCAGACGTTTCATTACCTGGCTAGGTAACATCATCAGTGGTGACCTCCAAGTGAAGCGAAGCTGTTGTCTCCTGCTTTCTGTGTATATTTTTCTCCTGGATGGGGTTCCTGGGGTTTGTGGTGATGTCATTTCCTGTTCGTTTTCTGAGGGGTTGATAGATGGTATCTAGATCTATGTGTTTGTTAATGGCGTTGTGGTTGGAATGCCAGGCTTCTAGGAATTCTCTGGCATGTCTTTGCTTAGCCTGTCCCAGGATAGATGTGTTGTCCCAGTCAAAATGGTGGTTTTTTTCATCCGTGTGTAGGGCTACGAGGGAGAGAGGGTCGTGTCTTTTTGTGGCTAGCTGGTGTTCGTGTATCCTGGTGGCTAACATTTTTCCTGTTTGTCCTATGTAGTGTTTGTGGCAGTCCTTGCATGGAATTTTGTAGATGACGTTGGTTTTGTCCATGGGTTGTACTGGGTCTTTTAAGTTTGTTAGTTTTTGTTTGAGAGTGTTGGTGGGTTTGTGTGCTACTAGGATTCCAAGGGGTCTTAGTAGTCGGGCTGTCATTTCTGAAACTTCTTTGTATGGTAAGGTGGTTAGGGTTTCTGGCTGTGTTAGGTCTGCTTGTCGTGGTTTGTTCTTGAGGAATCTATGGACTGTATTTTTTGAGTATCTGTTCTTCTTGAATACATTGTACAGGTGGTTCCCCTCTGTTTTCCAAAGTTCGTCTGTGCTGCAGTGTGTGGTGGCTCGTTGGAATAGTGTTCTAAACCAACACATAGATCCAGATACCATTTATCAACCCCTCAGAAAATGAACAGGAAATGACATCACCACAAACCCCAGGAATCCCATCCAGGAGAAAGATATAAATAGAAAGCAGGAGACAACAGCTTCGCTTCACTTGGAGGTCGCCACTGATGATGTTACCTAGCCAGGTAATGAAACGTCTGGATATCAAACCTACAGCTCAGCGAGCAAACCTACACCCTAAACCTCAACCTGAGCAAACACCAATAAAGCTAGATTCCATCTGTGGAGAGAACACACTTCTTCAGACTAAGACTACCAAATGCTGGAGATCACAGTGGGTCAGGCAGCATCCATGGTGAGAGAGCAAGCCAACGTTCCAAGTCTCGATCAGTCTTCATTAGAGCCGATGTGAGGTGTGGAGGAAGCAGTGTTTGGGGGGGGGTGCAGGGTATTGGAGTTCTGGGGGAGTTGGGGGGAAGCATGTTGGTCATTCAGATTAAGTGATCAGAATGTTAGAATGGCAGAGCAATGGTATGTCTAACTGTCAGCCTGCGCCCCACTGGGGGAGGGGGAGCAGGGGTGTGGTACTGCAACAAATAAAGCTAAAAGGGGAGGAATGAGTTCACGGTTTGATGGTGTTGAACTCAATATTGAGCCCAGAAGTTTGTAAACTACCTAGTTTGAAGATGAGATGTTGCTCCTCCAGTTTGCGCTGTGATTTGGAGGAGCATTGCAGCATGCCAAGGACAGACAAGTGGTCATGCGAGCGAGATACTGCGTTAAAGCTAAATAGCCTGTTGGCAGCTCAGTGAAGTTGGTATTTATGCTTCTGATGGATTTTATTTTGGTTTGATCTATTATGGTCATATGTATCTCGGTACAATGAAAAGGTTCGTTTTGCATGCAGTACGTAACATTCAAAGATATAGGGTGATTGGACAGAACAAGGAAGTTGCATAAAAAGCAAGATCAATATTAGATTTGAAATTTGAGACGTCCATTCGGAAGTCTATTAACAGTGGGGGAAAAGCTCTCTTTGAAGCTGTTGGTACGTGTGTTTAAGCTTCTGTATCTTCTGCCAAATTGAAGAGATTGAAAGAGATTGTAACTGGAGTGGGAGGCATCTTTGATGATGATGGCTGTCTTTCAGAGGCAGCAAAAGTGTAGCTGGATGGAAGGTTGACTTGCATGATGACCTCAGCTGTGTTCACAATGCTGTAGAAGGAGTTAGGGAGGTAAGCATCACCTTTTCCTAGCAGCTATCACGTCTCTAGAAGGGTCATTGGACTTGAAACATCAACAATACTTTCTCTCCCCACAAATGCTGCTGAGTTTCTCTGGCGATTTCTGATCTTGTTAGTTTCAACACCCGCAGTTCCTTGTTTTAAACCAGATTCTACTTCTGGCTTCCAAAAGATTTCAACGCTGCTGGAGTGTGTTTCTTGTATTGGCTGCTGCAGCAGCAAAAATATTCAGCAGAATCTTTGTGTGTATTTGAATGAGAGAGAAAATGCAAAGTTAACCTTTATGGATTGATGACCTCGTGACAGTAAGCTACCTCCTCTCCCAAGGTGATTGAAATCTGAAATTCGATTTCAAGCATCACCTGAGGCTGTGTTCTGCCTTGGGATCTCTCAATGCTTTGTTTGCATCTTACTTTGAAAACGAAAGTCAAGGTCAATGCAGCAATATGTAATTCAGAAGAAATCTGAAGACCGCTGGGGGTAGTTGAGTGGAATGTTGTGGATATATTGGAAAAAATGATGAGAAGACTAGATAAATACAAGGGACAAAGATATAGAAGGTTATGCTGACTGAGTGAGCAGTGGAGGAGTGGGAGGAAATAAATGTAGAGTATAAAACATGTTGGGTCCAATGGCTTCTTTCCATGCTGAACATTCTATGTCAAGAAATGATGCATAATTCACTATAATGAAATCTAAGGTTGTATTCAATCCTCATCTGTTGATTGCAAGTTGTTCACATTTGTCTTTTGATAGCTGCTTAGACGCAACTGTTTACAAAACATTAATTTCAAAGGTGTGACCGAGAGCAGGAAAAAAATGTTTTTGATATTGCTTGATGGCTAATGGCCTGTTGCAATCACAGGAATTGAACAGTTTGATTTTGTCACATACCATCGAGTAATAATGTATTAAAGAGAAAAGCTGCTTTAGGCGAAGTTTTGCTCATAATTTTTCAACAAAAAAAAGACTGTATTCCATTGCTTACAGTCCTATTTCTTTTCCATCTTTGTCTTTCCTGTTAGCTTTTCTTTAATCATTTCTCTCCAATGCTATTTTCCATTTGCTGCTCTCAAGTGATTGCGTCCAGTTATTTTCCCATCTCAACCATATTAAATGCTTGAGGTGCTTTCAGTCATGTTGGAATATGTACCCATTAGTAGCAGATAAAAGGATTATTTTAGCAATACCTAGCGACTCACATTGTCAAGCAGACCTTATGCAATTCTTACATTTTCACTTGTTTTGTGATGGACTCAGTTCACCATTGTTTTTATGGTGCACCCTGCACACTGTTTATTTTCAAATAACTGTCTAATTTCCTATAGAATATTTAATTGAACTTGCCTGTGCCACACTGCTAGACAATGCCTCTAGATTTTAACCACTCAATGTATAAAAATGTTTTCCCTCCTATCACTTTTGCTTCTTGTACTAAGTATTTTACATCTGTCTGCGTTTGTTCTCAATTATTTTACCCGATTGACTCTGTTCAGACCCCTCTTGACTTGAATGCTTCAGTCAGATTTATTCTTGGCCTTCTCTTCTGTGGGGAAAGCAGTGACAACTTCTCCCAATCTATCTTCATATTCCTTATCCCTTGAACCACTCTTATAAACCACCCTCTGCACTCACCCAGTGCCAGGGCTTGTTGCAACTCTCTAGATGAGACAAAATTAGTTTCTTACACAAGTTAAACATAACCTCCTTCCACTACATCGTATGCCCCTGTAAGTAAAACGTAGGATACTGTATGGGGAGAAAGTGAGGTCTGCAGATGCTGGAGATCAGAGCTGAAAATGTGTTGCTGGAAAAGCGCAGCAGGTCAGGCAGCATCCAGGGAACAGGAGAATCGACGTTTCGGGCATAAGCCCTTCTTCAGGAATGGCTTATAGTAACAGATAAAACATAGGATACTGTATGTTTTATTAAGTGTTGGTACAAACTGTCCAGCCACCTTTTGTCACTTATGCACATGTACACCCAAGTCCCTCTGCTCCTTTAGATTTGTACTCTTTTATTTTATATTGATCCTTCATGTATTTCCTATCAAACTTATCTCACATTTCTTTGCATTGAACTCCAACTGCCACCTATCACCCACTCCACCAATATCAAAAAGTTGGAAAAGCACAGCCGGTCAGGCAGCATCATTAGAACAGGAGAGTCGACATTTCAAGCATAGGCTCTTCAACAGGCACCACACATTTTGACTCTGATCTCCAGCAGCTGCAGTCCTCACTTTCTCTCACTCCACCAATGTGTCTATGTCCTATTGAAGTTTTGTACAATCCACACAGTTAGAATACTCAGGTTTTGTAACACCCACAAATTTTGAAATTGTGCCCTGTGCGCGGATTATTTATTTCCATACAATGATCATGATCGCAACATTTATACCAATTGGAGGATTCAAATGCATTGGTATGTGTTTATTGTTATTGTCTGTTTCTGAGAGAGGAGGAGATTGTAAGATTGATTCCTGTCAAGAGTGTAAGAAAGAAAGAGTCATAATGTACCAATTGGAAAGAAAACTAAGAATCTGAATCCTCATGTTATAAATTTCATACAGAAGTTATATATTTACAATGATGGAGAACATTGATCTCTTCTTGATATTCCATATGTTGCCATCACTGAATCCTTAACAAACAACATTCTGGGGGTTGCCATTGACCAGAAACTGAACTGGGCCAGCCATATAAGTACTGAATGGAGAGACCACCCGGGTTTAGCTACATAGTTCCTTGAAAGTTATATCGCAGGTAGAAAGAGTGGTAAGGAAGGCATTTGGTACGCTGGCCTTCATTGCTCAGACCATTGATTATAGGGGTTGGGGTGTTTTGTTGTAATTGTACAGGATATTGGTAACTTTTGGATTACTGTGTAAAGTTCTGGTTGCTCTGCTATAAGAAGGTTATTATTAAATTGGAGGGGGTGCAGAAATGATTTACAAGGATGTTAGCAGGACTGAAGGGTTTGAGTTTACAGGTAGGCTGGGACTTCTTTCACTGGAGCATAGGAGGTTGTGGGGTGATCTTATAGAGGTTTATAAACTCATGAGGGGCATAGATAAGATGAATAGCAAATGTCTTTTTTTGTACCATAGGGAGTTCAAAACTAAAGGGCATCATTTTAAGGTGAGAGTAAAAAGATTTGAAAGGGATCCAAGGGGCAACATTTTCACACAGGATGGTTCACACAGATATAGTTATAACGTTTAAAAGACATTTGGACAGATTAATGAACAGGAAAGTTTAAGAGGGATATGGGCCAAATGCAAGCAAATGGGACTAGCTTAGTTTGGGAAACTTGATTTATTGTTGTTGCATACAGTGAAAAGTGTTGTTTTGCTACACAGGTAGATCATACCATATAAAGCATCAGGGTAGCAGAACAGAGTACAGTGTTACAGCTGCAGAGAAGATGCAGAAAGAGAGGGAGAGAGATCAGAACTAACTTTTGAAAGATCTGCTCAAAAGTCTGATAACAGCAGGGAAGAAGCTGTTTTTGAATCTGTGCGTACGTGTATACAGATTTTTTTATCCTCTGCCCAATGGAAGAGGGTGGAAGTGAGAATAACCGGGGTCTTTGATTATTTTGGTTACTTCCCTGAGGCAATGGGAAGTATAGATGGAGTCAATAGATGGGAGGCTGGTTTGAGTGATGCACTAGGCTGTGTTCACAACTCTCTGTAGTTTCTTGCGGTATTGGGAGGAGCAGTTGCCATACCACGCTGTGATGCTTTCTATGGTCAGTGTGGACGAGTTGGACCAAAGGATCTGTTTCCATGCTGAATAACTCTTAAGAGCAGGTTAGATGCTGGAGGTTCTGCTGAGAGTAACTCAACTGACTCCTCAAAGACTGCAGACCATCTACAGGCTGCAAATCAGAAGCGAAATGAATTTTTCTCCACTCACCTAGAAGAGTGCAGCTTCAACAACATTCAAAGCTTGACACAATCCAGGACAAAGTAGCTTACTTGATTGACATCCCATTTAACACCTTAGCATTTGCTCCGATCACCACCAACGCAGGTAGTAGCAGTGTGCACCAACCACAAGGTGCGTTGTAGGAATTCATGAAAGTTTCAAAGATAGTACCTTGCATGCCCTGAATTCGATGATTTAGGAGGTCCAGGATAGCAGAAACAGGGCAATACCATGACTTGCAAGTTCCCCTACCTGTCTCTTAGGATGCTGACTGGGAATATATGGCTGTTCCTTCAGCGTCACTGGGTCAAAATCATGGAACCACCTACCCTAATAGCTCTTTGGATGTACCTACACCATATGGACTGCAATGGTTCAGGAAGGCAGCTCATCATCACCCTTACATAGGCAATTAGAGATGGGATGTAATCGAATGTTCCATTATCAATGAGGTAATATAATGTTGGAAGTCTTCTTTGGATGTGACAGTAATCCACAGCTGGTGGAGGTGATGCTGAATAACCCACATCATTGTTCAATGTCCAGGCTAAAATTTGTCCCAAAGTATAATAGACCTTCCTCTCCATTTCTATGAGGTACTGCTAATATAAATTAGCTGTGTTTTCACTTTATGTGTAAGCCACTGCATTCAAAGTAGCTCATTGCTTGAGTCAGTTTACTGATTATGTGATATAAATGCATTCTTGAATGCTTATACACCAATGTGAGGCTTGAATGATTGTCAAAATCTGGATAATTGTGTGGACACAAAGCAGTCAAGCTGTTTATGATATTAACTGTTTCTTTATTATCAGATGTGCCTTTACCTGTCATTCCCTGTGACAGTGTTTTGGATCTCCAATCAAGCAGAATACTTTGAGGAATATGTGATCAAAAGGAAGGTCAGTGAGTGACAGGCTGCAGTTTGCAGTTGTTCAAAAGGTGACATTGAAATGTGTATTGACATTCACTTGGCATGAGATACTGAGTTTCAGAAAGCTGAGTAAAGCGTACATTTTGTCAGTAATTCCCCCTCAATCAAAAGATCAAAGGTAGAGTAGTCCACGAGCTCTTTCACATCTTGATGGTTGGGTACATTGGTTAAAAGAACAAATTTCAGTGTCTGGGATCTAACTCTGATCTTCTACAAATTCAAAGTGGCATAATCATAAGTTCACTCTGTTTCGTTTCTACTTGTGATTCTCCCCCCTTTCCAGCCTAGCCAACTGTTGGGCTTTATAAAATAATGGGAAGTTCCTTTCTTGTGAGGGTTATTTTTCTCATAACTTTGTAAGGTGCTTTCTGTACTGTTGACTGCACTTCACCTTGTATTTTTCAAAGTTAAAAATCCCACAGATCAGGTTCTAGTCCAACAGGTTATTTGGAAGCACTAGCTTTTGAAGCGCTGCTCCTTCATCAGGTGGTATTGTATTTTTCAGAGAGAGATCTATCCGCCAGAAGAGAAGATGCGTGTAAGTACCTGAACTCCTGAACCTTCCTTTTTAACATGTTTATCCTAATACTTTGTAGCTAAGTTTTTGAATCTAGGTTCCTTTGTACCCAAAGTGGCACAGTGTTTGGCGACATTTTCATTGCACTCCTGTACTTCTGCACTTGAGTACACTTGAAAATAAAATCTAAATGTTGTGAAAATGGTACACAATGGCAATCAGCTGGCTAAAAATGAACAATGAACATTTCAGTTTATTTTTCTCATAAAGCACTTCTTACATCTGCAGTATTCTAAGAGAATCGAGGAATTATGGAGATAATACGGGAAGCTGGTTTGAAGTAGACGATCTGCCATGATCACTCTGAACAGTAGCAGATTTGAAGGGCTGAATGGCCCATTCCAGCTCCAACCTTGCTTAAATTTCAATGACCAAAAAATAATTTTACAAGTGGCTTATAGCAAGATTGAAAATTTTAAAAATCAAAACTTCAGGAATGGAACATTCTACAAGCTGCAAAAATAATTTCCTGTTTAATGTCCCATGGCAATCATTTATTTCCATTATCACTAGAGAGAGGGCAGCAACTATCATCCTGTTGAGCTCTTGTAAATAGTTTCCTACTTGCAGAGATATTGTGTTATTGCTTTGAGAGATGTAATGATCATAAATACTTCAACCACTTCTCGCAACACAATATCATAAGGGTAGTTTTTATAAGTATTTTCATAAACAAACACACACACTTCTGAACTATTGTTCAGTTTCAAGAATTGATTCTGATGCTGCTTTCTTTTAATGATCACAGCGCAAAGAGTTGGAAGATTTCAAGGAACGAATGAGAGAAAAACGGGAACAAAAATTACTGCGTGCCCTCGAAACCCAGAAAACACAAGAACAGTAAAGCAGAGTCAATATTGCACAGGCTGTCACCATGTCTTCAATTAATTGAAGTGTTGGAACTTTGCAAGACTTTTTTTCTCTTCTCTGAGATTCTTTATCAGTCGTTGATTATTGCATAAAAGCCAAACTGTACGTAACACACTGATCTTAAGTTATTTTTTACAAAATAAAAGTAATACATAGCTATAACAGTGCTGGTAAAAAATTTGTTTGTAGAATATTTGCACATAATTTGCACATCATAAAGCTCTTCTGGTTTTGACCACTGCACCTTTTTGAAGTTTGCATCAGTGTATTAGATTCAGAGGCATGCCAACTGTGGTAATTGTACTGTAACGGTTTGAGGAATTTGCTTGTGGTGACCAGACATTATTTGAGCCAGAGAAGCATAATTTGAATGTCAGCCATCTTTAGTCAGGCTACCATCTTTTGCAGAGCTCTGCCTCTACTGGTAGTCTGCATCTGCCTGCTCTAACAGTTTAATGTTGATCCACTATTTACCTCGTGCTTCAGTGATCCCAATTGCTTTCTATTTTTTTTCTTTTTTACACTTGAGCTAATCAGCTACCTCGTCTCCTGGTTATTTTTTTTTAACCCTCACACTACTGCCTAGTTGTGGTAGTGCTTATATTTTCCCCAGCACCCAATTGCTTTCTATTCTATATGCTTCCTACAGTCCGGAATTGCATTACCTCAATGAGAGCAATAAATCTTGTAGCATTTGCTAGTTGTGTCTTTTTGTTATATTTGTACAATTGTGACAGAGTTAAACTGGGAGGAGAAAGTGAGGTCTGCAGATGCTGGAGATCAAAGTTGAAACTTTATTGCTGGAACAGCACAGCAGGTCAGGCAGCATCCAGGGAACAGGAGATTCGACGTTTCGGGCACAGGCCCTTCTTCAGGAATGAGCAGAGAGTGTTCAGCAGGAGAAGATAAAAGGTAGGGAGGAGGGACTTGGAGGAGGGGCGTTGGAAATGTGATAGGTGGAAAGAGGTCAAGGTGAGGGTGATAGGTCGGAGTAGGATGGAGGCGGAGAGGTCAAGAAGAAGACTGCAGGTCAGGAAGGCAGTTAAACTGTAATGTTGCCTGAATACAGACAGATTTGGTGGCTCTTTTTCAATGGTAGACCATTTGTTATGTACAGTCTGTCATTGATTCATAACGATTGGGACTACATTGCTGGAATCCAAACAAAATCTTCTCAATTTTAAGAAGTTATTTTTTACATGAACATGCAATTCCAGAAAATCACTCAACTGTTTACACTGGGTGAACAATGACTAAGTGAATATTTTGGAACTATTTCATAGGTAGATAGGGATGGGAAGAGGAAACAACATGGTGTATATAATGACAAGTGCATTTTGTTAATGCAGGGAATGTAAACATCCGATTCAGGGAAACAAATGGGCAATCTATCGTTCAAGTATGTATAACTGTTACTATTAATTTCACTTGCACTCTGAACTAGAAGCTAGATTATAATAAATTATGATGACAAGGCAGCAACAAAACAATGCTGAAAATTAAACATTTTGGTTTTATGAAAAGGATTTTTACATTTTAAGGAGGTGTAATTACTGTTTTTATCTTTTTTGTTAAAGGTCTGATTGACACTTTTGAATTAAATAGTACAAAACAACTTTACATTAATTCTAATTTCTATCATCCATGTAGGTGGCTAGAATATCAGGTTAATCACTATTGCTTCCACTGAGCAGTGTTTTCCTCAGTGTGGTAAGTGCCTTTTTTAATGGTACACTTAATCAAGAGGATTAACTCTTTGTATTATGATTGACTTATTTAAAACAGTAAATAAAATATTGCATTAGTGATCAGTGTGATCTCTTTGTGAGAGGCTCAGGAAATGTTTCCCTTATGTGGAAATGCCAGTGGAAACAGACTGAACTATTTATTTCCCTGTCGGTGATTGGTGCAATAGCTTTTGCAATGATTGCTAGGTTAAGCTTACATGGGCATCAGGATAACACTTACAAGTGATAGGGACAATCTGAAAATACTGGTTGCTGTGACACCATTCTTGATTCTGACATTCCAAGTGATCACTGCCATAACTATATTGTAGCAAACATTTGTTAAGGTTGTAGGAACAGTAATAATGTGCAAGTAAACCAATACATGGAGATTAAGTAATCTATTAACAGTCTGCCAGTAACCTGAGATCCCCTGACGGAGCCTCATGTGGTATGAAAACCAAGGTCTATAATTGACCATGCTGTAAGCATCAGGTCCAGAGATAAATAGCAGTGCTTCAGGAAAAAACAATCCAAAACGGATGGCCATTTGGTTGCAGTGTAGAGGTTTATTTAATCATGAGGGGCATGGATAAGGTGAAAAGAAAAGGTCTTTTCCTCAGGGTGGGAGAGTCCATAACTACAGGGCATAGGTTTAAGATGAGATCGAAAGATTTGAAAGGGACCTAAGGGGCAGCTTTTTCACCCAGAAGGTGGTGCTTGTATGGAATGAGCTGCCAGAGTGAATGGTGGAGGCGAGTACAATTACAACATGAAAAAGGCTTTTGGATGGGTCTATGAATAGGGAGGGTTTAGAAGGATATGGGCTGAATGTAGGCACATGGGACTAGATCAGATTGGGATGTCTGTTCAGTGCAGACGAGTTGGACAGAAGAGTCTGTTTCTCAGCTGTATGACCCAATGACTTTATGTAGAAGGCAGATGGGCCTCAGTTTAAGGCCTTGTTGGAAAGGCTATGGCTCCAGAAATGCAGCACTCCCGCAGTGCCTCACAGTAGTTCCATTTTTGTATGTTGGACTAGATGACTGCCTTGTGTCGAATCGCAAGAAGACATTATGTACCTGTTAACTAGGAATATGTACGTTAGCCTCCCTGTGAGATTCCAGGTTTAAAATGTTTGCAGATTGCTGACAATTGAATTAAACAATTATGTTTCTGGAAAGTTATACCTACAAATATAAAAACCTAAACAATTGTGTGAATCTAGGTTTTGCTTAATGATTCTTTTCATTAGAATGGTTATCTCTGAAAACAGATTCACTTCACTACCTCAGTGGCACCTTTTAATTGGTGTTTTAATTGCTGTGCAACAAAAGGTTGCACAGCATTGGTTTGGGCTGTACAGTGTTACAATTCGCCACATGGTTTGTGGCTGTTAGAGGGCGGATAGAAGAATGTGCAAAACGATTATCGGAAAGCCTCAGAGGTGTTTGGGTGGTGCGTGTCACAGGAAGCAAAATATGTTGGAAACTTCAATTTTATAGCTTGACTTGGTGGAAAGGGTTAAATACCTGAATCATGGTGGCTCCGAATATAGTAAATTTAAAATCATATCATATTTTCCTCATGACTCTCATTTTCTTTTATTCGTTCATCGGATGGGAAGATCACTTATTAGGCCAGCACTTATGAACACAGTTGTCCTTAAGAAGGTGGTGACAAGTTGCCCTCTTGAACTGCTGCACTCCATGGGCATAGGAACACCACAGCATCATTAAGGAGGGCAGTCCAGGAAAGTGATGGCGAAGGGACTGCAACGTAGTTCCAAGTCAGATGGTGTGTGCATAGAGGGCAACTTGTGGATGACGGTCTGATTTTAATGCCACTAGACTAGAAATCTAGAGGCCCAGGCTAATGCTATGAAGTTGAGTTTAATTCCCACCAGCACATCTCCTGGAGGAATTTAAATTCAACAAATAATTCCAGAATGCAATTGTTTAGCTTCCCTAATGGTCCAGGGTCATTAAGGATATTCAAGGCTGAGATAAACAGATTTTGAACTAGTAAAGGGATCAAAGGTAATGAGGAAAAGGTCGAAAAGTGGAGTTGAATATCATTGGAACAGCTGTGACCTCATTGAATGGCAAAGCAGATTAAATTGTTGAATGGCCTACTCCTGCTCTGACATCTTATGGTCTTATTGTAGGTGATGGTATTCCCAGTTATCTGATGCTTTTGTTCTTCCATGCAGTAGAGATCACAGGTTTGGAAAGTGCTTTTGAAGTAACCTGAATGAGTTGCTGCAATGGATCTCTAGATGTTGTACACTGTAAGGCACTGGTGTGGGGAGTCAAGTAGTTCAGTTGTTAGTGTGGGATATACACCAATACTAACAGTATCAGTTCAATCCCTATATGGCTGAGGCAGTTGTTGAGTCACAGAGTTATACTAAATTAATCTACTCCAATTTGCCAGTATTTGGCCTATATCCCGCTAAAAGGTAAAAACAATGACTGCAGATGCTGGAAACCAGATTCTGGATCAGTGGTGCTGGAAGAGCACAGCAAGTCGTCACTGATGGAGATGGAGAGGTCCAGGAAGGGGAGGGAGGTGGCAGAGATGGTCCAGGTAAATTTTGCTGTGCTCTTCCAGCACCACTGATCCTATATCCCGCTTATCCCGCTCATCCCTTCCTAATCATGTAGCCATCCAGATGCCATTTAAATGTTGAAATACCAGCCTCTACCAGCAGCTCATTCCACACACATCACCCTCTGCATGAAAAGGTTGCCCCTTAGGTCCCTTTTAAATCTTTCCCCTCTCACCTTAAGCCTATGCTCTCTAGTTTAGGACTTCCCCACTCTGCGAAAAAGAGCTTGACTATTCACTCTATCCATGCCCCTCATAATT
Source organism: Chiloscyllium plagiosum (assembly GCF_037043375.1). NCBI lineage: Eukaryota > Metazoa > Chordata > Chondrichthyes > Orectolobiformes > Hemiscylliidae > Chiloscyllium > Chiloscyllium plagiosum. The sequence continues at coordinate 14,049,547 of NW_028270183.1, forward strand.
TTATAAACTTCAATGTGGTCACCCCTCAGCCTCCAACACACCAGGGAAAGTAGCCCCAGCCTATTCAGCCTCTCCATACAGTTCAAGCTCTCTAACCCTGGCAACATCCTTGTAAATCTTTTTTGAACCCTTTCAAGTTTCACAACCTTCTTCCTATAGCAGAGAGAACAAAATTGAACACAGTATTCCAAACACGGCCTAACCAATGCCCTGTTGGGCCGCAACACAATATCCCAACTCCTTCAATTTAATGTTCTGACCAGTAAAGGCAAACGCATCAAACACCTTCTTCTCTGTACTATCTACCTGTGACCCCACCTTCAAGGAATTATGAACCTGCACTCCAAGATCTCTTTGTTTAGCAACACTCCCCAGGACCGTACCATTAAGTGTATAAGTCCTGCCTGATGTGCCTTTCCAAAATGCAGCCCTTCACGTTTATCTAAATTAAACTCCACCTGCCACTCCTCAGCCCGTCTGATCAACGTCTCGTTCTCTCAGATAATCCTGTTCACTGTCCACTACAAACTCCAAACTTACTAACCATTTCTCCTATATTCACATCCAAATCATTTATGTAAATGACAAAAAGAAGTGGACCCAGCACCAATCCATGCGGCACACCGCTGGTCACAGACCTCCGTCCAAAAAAAAACCCTCCACCACAGCCCTGTGGCTCTTACTTGCATTTGTATACAAATGGCTAGCTCTCCCTGGATTCCATGTTGATCTAACCTTGAACACTAGTCTACCAGGCGGAATCTTGTCGAATGTCTTGCTGAAATGTCGATAATATCCACCGTTCTGCCCTCATCAAACTTTAAAAAAAACTCCAGTTATTGAGACACCTGCCTCCTAGCTTAGTTAATACATGACATAAGGTTTATTAAGATTAGATTAGATTACATTACAGTGTGGAAACAGGCCCTTCGGCCCAACAAGTCCACACCGACCCGCCGAAGCGCAACCCACCCATACCCCTACATTTACCCCTTACCTAACACTACGGGCAATTTAGCATGGCCAATTCACCTGACCTGCACATCTTTGGACTGTGGGAGGAAACCGGAGCACCCGGAGGAAACTCACGCAGACACGGGGAGAACGTGCAAACTCCACACAGTCAGTCGCCTGAGGCGGGAATTGAACCCGGGTCTCCGGCGCTGTGAGGCAGCAGTGCTAACCACCGTGCCGCCCACATGATCTCTCACAGTGAGTAGAGTACTGAAAAGAGAGACCAATCAATCAAATTTGCCTATTGGGATATCTGGTCAGCATGGACGAGTTGGAACGAAGGGTCTGTTTCTGTGCTGTACATCTCTATGACTCTATTAGAATACCTTAAGTGGGTTTTATGGGAACATTTTATGTCAGAAGAAACAAAAGGTTATTTTGGAAGTTACTGTGAAGTGAATCTGCTTTGGTGTGTTTTTTTGCTGATTTTAGATTCCCTATGGTGTGGAAACCATACCAGTCCCCACCAACCCTCTGAAGAGCGACCCACTCTCCTTTGACTAACGCACCTAACAGTGGACAATTTAGCGTGGCCAATTCACCTGGCCCATACATCTTTGGACTGCAGGAGGACCTGCACAGACACAGGGAGAATATGCAAACTCCACACAGACAGTCACCCGAGGCTGGAATTGAACCTGGGTCCCTGGTGCTGTCAGACAGCAGTGCTTACCACTGAGCCACTGTGCCACACCTACTCATTAGTCAATTTATTTAACAGCTGATCACTAGCAATACCGCTCGTGATTTGCCAAGCGATATATAATAATGGGTTGTCTATAAATTTAAGACAATAATAATCCAGTATGTTAAGAAAGATTGTGAAACTAAATCAGACTGCTGATTCTGCTGATATTGCTGAAAGAAATGGAAGCTGTGCTCACAACCCTACATCTGTAATCCTTTCCAGGCGCGTAAGTCCAAGATTTTTTTAAACAATCCATCCTCAGGATGTGGGCAGTGCTGGGTAGGTTATTGCCCATCCTTACTTGGCCAGAGGGCAGCTAAGAGCTAACCACATCGCTTTGCTTTTGGAGTTTCATGTAGACCAGACCAGGTAAGGATGGCAGATTTCCTTCCCTCTGAGGCAGTAGCGAATCGGTTGGCTTTTTCCCAACAATGTAATCGTTGGATTTGTAATTCCAGGTTTTTTAATTTATCCCATCCGTCACGGAAGCACTCAAACCCAGGCCCGCAGAACATTACCTGAGTCACTGGATTAATAGGCTAGCAATAATGCCATTAGGCCATCACCTCCCTGAATAGCTATTTGATATCTTAGATATTTAAAATATCTGTTCATCTCTAATTCATCTTGTGCAAACTATAATAGCTCTGCCATTGTCTCAGGAATTCCCTTTCACATCCTCTCTATCTTATTTAAATTTGTTAATGGGATTTGGCTGTTGCTGGCTGGCCCAGCATTTATTGCCTATCCCTAATTGCCTAAAGAAAGTGACAGTGAGCTGTATCCTTGGGGTGTAGGGACACCCCCAGTACTGTCAGGAAGGGAGTTCCTCACTTTCCTGTTTTAAGACAAGGGTGGCACAGTGGCTCAGTGGTTAGCACTGCTGCCTTACAGCACCAGGGACTAGGTTCAATTCCACCTTCAGGTGACTATGTATCTGCGTGGGTTTCCTCGGAGTGCTCCAGTTTCCTCCCACAGTCCAAAGATGTGCAGGTTAGATGGGTTGGCCATGCTAAATTGCCCATAGTGTCCAGAGATGTGCAGGCTAGTTGGATTAGCCATGGGAAATGCAGGGTTACAGAGATAGGATAATGGGATGGGTCTGGGTAGGATGCTCTTCAAATGATTGCTGTGACTCAATGGGTCGAATTGTCTGCTTTCACACTGTAGGGATTCTATGAAAACACACCATAAAATCTTTGATCAAGCCTTGTGGTCATGTGCTCTAGCATCTCCTCAAATGGCTTACATTGCTTCAAAGGAGGGATGGACCTGATTGAGGGCAACAGAATTTTGCTAGTCTGATTCCTGGAATGGTTATATTGCCGTATGTGGAGAGATTGAAGAAATTGGGCCTATATTCTCTCGCGTTTCAAAGAATTAAATTTACAGGGGAGATATTGATCGGACGTTTTCCCTGGCTAATGAGTCTTGAATCAATGGACACATTTTCAGAATAAAGGGTAGACCACATAAGGGTGAGATGAGGAAGAATGTCCTCAGTCAGAGGATGGTGAAACTTTATAATTCTCTACCCCGAGGGCAGCGGAACCTCAGCCATTGAGCTTGTTCAATACAGCAGTCGATAGCTTCCTGGATACCAATGATATCGAGCGTATGGAGTCATTGGAAAAAGGAATGGAGAGGTAGATGATCAGCCATGATTTGTTTGACGGTCAGAAAAAGTTCAGTGGACCTAATGGCCTATTCCTGTTACTACTACTGCTAAACTTGCTGCAGTGTTTTTGCTGCATCTTATTATGTTAAAGGTGCCACACAAATGCAAGTTGTTGTTCCCATCGACTGGAGAAAGGCTCAGGTGTAATATTCATCAATGGTAATTATTTAGAGTAATTTTAGAACCAAAGGTAAATTGCAAGAAGGGATCGTAATGGATAACCCTATACGTTCATCTCGACGTAAGGGTTATTACAGACTCTCATTAAAACATCTGGAAATTAGGTCCATGACTCACCAACTTGTGTAATTATTTCAGAAAGCTGCTAAGTTATGGTAGGCAGTTTAATTCTGTACTAGAGCTTTTTGACAAGGTGCTGCACACATAGCTATTGGCTGTTTGTCTTGTATCTTAAAACAATCTTGGGCAGCACGGTGGTTAGCACTGCTGTCTCACAGCGCCAGAGACCCAGGTTCAATTCCCGCCTCAGACAACTGACTGTGTGGAGTTTGCACATTCTTCCCATGTCTGCGTGGGTTTCTTCCGGGAGCTCTTGTTTCGTCCTAAGTCAGGTGAATTGACCTGCTAAATTGCCCATAGTGTTAGGTGCATTAATCAGGGGGAATGGGTCTGGATGGGTTACTCTTTGGAGGGTTGGTGTGGACTTGTAGGGCCGAAGGGCCTGTTTCCATACTGTGAATAATCTAATCTAATCAAAAATTCGAAAGTAAAGATCAGTGATTTCTCCAGTTTTGCACAACCCAGCAACAATCACTCTCTAGATGCATTGTGAAGACCTGCTATACTAATCACATTTGATGAAAAGCCTTTATCCTGAGCTTCTCCTTCTGTCTGCAAAGTGTGGAAAGAGAATTTCAGCATCAGTACTTTTAAAGCAATATTCAACTTCAAAAAGAATAATTGAGTGCATAATGCATTCCAATTTTTAGTCAGTTTTCAGAAGAAGTTTTATTTGTGCAGTTACTGGTGACTTTGAAAGTGATATCTGTAGGCAGGTTACTAAACTTTGCAGTGTGCAGGAGCTCATTCATTGTCAGTAGACAATCATTAATGCAGCATGTTCTAACACTCATTTTAATTGACTGCAATAATTAAAAGCTCTCTCTCACTTAGAAGCATTATCTCTTCGAGCTCATTACCCTTGAGCAGTACTGCAGACTCTTGTGAGTATTGCATTTTCCACATATTTGTTAAGTACAGCTGACATTTTTTTCATGACTTTTATAACCTGGAACTTTGTGAAGCTGTTTATAGCAAGTGAAGCATAGTCACTGTTATAATGTAGATAGGAATGGGGGTGGGGTGGGGACAGGCCTTTCAACCTCTCAGACCTGTCCAATGCTCAGTTAGGTCATGGTTGATCTGAATTTTCATCCACTGCTTTGCTTCTGTAACCTTAAGTATCTTTGTGTTGCAAAAAATCTATCGATCTCACTTGGGACATTCCCAATTGATCTCTGACCTCAATAATTATTAGGGGAGAAAGTATCAGATTTCTGTTCTACAAAGTGGGGACCAAATGGAGCCACAGCCAGTCGAAGGCTTTGTGATAATCAATGTATGATACATTCAGTTCTACTATATCTGTCCTAGGACTATTTTGAATAAACCAGTGCAAGCAAGAGCTCTATTTACTTATCCAATTCCCACCCTCACCACCACCAAACAGAGCATATATAATACAATGCATGTACAAAATATTTCCTTTCAGCTCAAAGATGAGCAAAATAAGACAAAATGAGATTCATTATCATCATGTCATTATCAGTGACTGCCCTAGGCCCAGAAGGGGAACAGATGCAGTTTGCGCATCTGGTTGCTACGGAGTTCATAGGAGTAGATGTCAGATGATAAAAGGGTTATGGTTTAGATTTGATGCCCCGTATATTCAAATAGTCTTCTGGCTGTCTTTGTCTTGGGTCTAAAATTGAAGAATGACCATTGGTGAATTAGTAAAAACAAAAAACTGCTGGTACTATTGAGCAAGATTTGGAATCTTCAAGGCAGTATATGTTGGCAGGAACGAAAAATTACCTGACATGACTCATTTTGATTGGCCAATTATGAGCCAAAGATTTCAAAATGATACATTCTCCTTCGTGTTCAAAAAAAACCTCCAGGTTTGTGTTTATGATGTGTAACATCCCAGCCACTGTATTAGCTTCATATTATTCATGACCAGTTACTTATTCACCTGCCTTTTCATAGATTGCAATATCAAACTGCTCAGCTTGAATTATTCACCATTTGCACTGGGTACAGATGAGAACAGGCATCAGTCTTTCGTTTCATATCATAGGTGACTCTTCAAAAATTAATTTAAATAACATTTAGAGAAATTAAAGAATTTTTAAATTGATGTACAAGAAGGAACTAGTTTGTTTCAAAGTTAGACTGAGAAAGCTACAAACTAATTTTCCATTAAAGTTTCACCTCCTTGTGTCAAAAGAGTAAACGAAAGCCAAACTTGCATTTATATGGCGGTTTTCCTGATCTAAAGACACAGCAGAGTACTTTACAGTCAATGACATACTTTAGAAGTGTACTTACTGTTGTAATATAGAAAATGGAGGAGTCAAGATGTAGGTTAGCTCGCTGAGCTGGAAGGTGCATTTTCAGACGTTTTGTAACCATACTCGGTAACGTCTTCAGTGAACTTCCAGATGAAGACTTCATCCTGAGGCCCACTGAAGATGTTACGAGTATGGTGACAAAACGTCTGAAAATGAGCCTTCCAGCTCAGCGAGCAAACCTACATCCAGAACCTCAACCTGAGCTACAAATCTTCTCAAAACTCGCTAATGTAGCAGTCAGTTTGTGCACAGCAGGCACCTGCAAATGGCAAAGTGATAATGATCAGCTTTTTTGGTAATATTGATTGAGGGTTACCCGAAACATTAACTCTGATTTCTCTTCACAGATGCTGCCAGATTTGCTGAGCTTTTCCAGCGACTTCTGTTATTGCTCCTTCTGACTGAAGTCTTACACGATCAAACATATGGCATGTAAACCTGAAATAGCAGTTGCTTTGGTCTCTGAAATATATACTATTGCATAATGTTGGTTAATGGGTCTGTAGAAGTAAGTATTCATGTCACATTGAGTATGATGTACAATAGTTAATTGTGGACTCACAAGAAGATGTTGTACAGTATATGATAATGTTCCTGAAAGAGTTAATGGTCATGTTACTTTGAGCTCCACCATTCTGATGATGTTACACAGACTTAGGGTAGAGATGGTTGAGTTCTGTACTCAAGTACCTTACAGATGATGTATTCTGTACAATTCCCCAGTGTGCTTAGGCCATAGGATGTAGGAGCCAGAAGTAGACCACTCAGCTGAACGAGTCTGCTCTGCCATTTATAAGATTATCATTGATCTGAATCTACAACTCCACTTTCTCGCAGCTTCCCTATAACCCTTAATCCCCTGACTGATTCAAATTAGTGAGCTTCACACGGTTAGGAAGGAGCGATCCCATAGAGTCACAGAGATGTACAGCACAGCAACAAGACACTTGGGTCCAACTCGTCCATGCCGACTAGATATCCCAAACTAATCTTGTCCCATTTGCCAGCACTTGGCCCATACCCCTCTAAACCCTTCCTATTCATATACCCATCAGATGATTTTTAAATGCTGTAATTGTACCAGCCTCCACCACTTCCTCTGGCTGCTTATTCCATACACACCACTCTCTGCATGAAAAAGTTGCCCCTTAGGTATCTTTTAAATTTTTCTCCCCTCACCCTAAACTTATGCCCTCTAGTTCTGGACTTCCCCCACCCCAGGGAAAAAGACCTTGTCTATTTACCCTATCCATGTCCCACATGATTTTATAGATCTCTGTAAGGTCACCCCTCAGCCTCCAATGCTCCAGGGAAACAGCCCCAGTCTAATCAGCCTCTCCCTATAGCTCAAACATTGATAGAATCGATAGAATCCCTACAGTGTGGAAACAGGCCATTCGGCCCAACAAATCCACACCGACCTCCGAAGAATAACCCACTCAAACCCTATTAGGGTGAAACACAGTCTGTATGAGTATATAGTTCAGGAAATTTTGAGCCAATGTGAGAATACAATGGTAAACCTTTATTTTCTCCACTTTAAAAGTTTAAAATTCAGTTGTCCAGTTAAAAGGTTCATAGGATAGCAACTGAGGGACAGTTATCAGTTAATCACCTGAATAGAACCTCATTATGGCTTAATTACTATTGAAGCTTAACTATTTTGAGTAATCTCAACTCACCACAACTCTGATTAAGAAAGGGACTTGTGAAAGTGCACGATCAGTAAGCTTTGCACAGTCAGGCAGGAGAGATCACGACCAGAGCCAGACATAGCACGAGTGAGGATATAGTTTGGGAAACTTGGAGACAATGTGGAAATTCAATGCAGAAGGGAAGAGATGCTTTTTTTTAAATTTGTAAGTTTTGTTTTAAACAGGATAAATTGAAGTCTGAAGTCAGGGCCCCAGCACAGAAATGACATCACAGATAAATCGTGAATTCGTTAGTTAGCGATAGCTACTATATTGACTATGTATTTGACTATAGGTTACTTTCCGATTGAGGTAAGCAGAGGAAATATTGACAAGATACAAATTAAAAGACCAGTAACAAATATTCAGAAATCAAAATAGGAGCTAAGTAACTAAAATGGAGATGTTGGCAATGTGTTATAACTGCGTGATGTGGGAGCTGATGGACCCCCATTGTGTTGTCCATAGCAACCACATCTGTTGAAAGTGTTGAAACAAAAAACTAAAGAACTGCAGATGCCTGACATCAGAAACAGGTCTGGCAGCATCTGTGGAGAGAAAGCAGAGTTTATGTTTCAACTCCAGCGAATCTTCAGAACTGATTGATTGAAGCTAGGAAAAGGTTGGTATATATGCTGAAGCTGGGGTGGGGAGATGGAGCAGGAATAAATGATGGTTGGAGATGAAGACTAGAGAGAGTGAACAACCGTTGGCCAGACAAAGAAATGGGTTAAGATTGGCCTGGGAAATCAATAGCTGCTATTGGGATCCATTAGTGACTGACAATTGGAGAGACTTAGGATCTGACGGCACAACCTTATGGGCGGCACGGTGGCACAGTGGTTAGCACTGCTGCCTCACAGCACCTGAGACCCGGGTTCAGTTCCCGCCTCAGGCGACTGACTGTGGAGTTTGCACATTCTCCCCATGTCTGCGTGGGTTTCCTCCGGGTGCTCCGGTTTCCTCCCACAGTCCAAAGATGTGCAGGTCAGGTGAATTGGCTATGCTAAATTGCCCATAGTGTTAGGTAAGGGGTAAATGTAGAGGTATGGGTAGGTTGCGCTTTGGCGGGTCGGTGTGGACTTGTTGGGCCGAAGGGCCTGTTTCCACGCTGTAATGTAATCTAAAACCTCAGAACTGAAATGTGGAGAAATTTCCTCATCCAGAGGGTAGTTAATCTGTGGAACTCATTTCCTCAGGGGGCTGTGGACACCAAGACATTGAGTGTACTTAAGACAGAGATAGATAGGTTCTTGATTAGTGAGGGAATTAAGGTGGAGTGATTGGATCTTACTCACTGAGATCCTTGATTGGAGTTGTTAACCTGGGCCAATCAGGAAAGCCCTGGCTGACCAATACAACAAGAAGATTTTTCAGGGAGAGGTGGGCACTGCGGGCTGTGCAGTGTTTTATCTCCCCCTCCAACTCTATTTTGATTTAATCCCTGCCCTCCCCTTCACTGTTTGATCACACAGCAATGCCCTCTGAGAAGGACACTGCTTGTCACTGGCCACTCGGGTATCTCCTTTCATCTTGGTGGTGGAAATTGAATAAAGATTTGTACACCTGTTGTCCTTCACTGTGTATCACACCTGCACACGCACAACATGGGTGCTGGGGAAAAAAAAACAAGAAGATTTTTCAGGGAGAGCTGGGCTGTGGAGTGTTTTATTTCCCCCTCTGACTCTATTTTGATTTAATCCCTGTCCTCCCCTTTCACGTTTTTGATCATGCAGCATTGCTTTTCGTCAAGAAGGGCACGGCTTGTCACTGGCCACTTGGATGTTTCCTTTCTTCCTGGTGGTGGAATATGAGTAAAGATTTCTGCACTTGTTCTTCTCTGTGTCTTACACTGCGCACACACAATATGGTGCTGGGGAAAAATAAGCACTACTGCTGCAGTGTGGAGGTTATATGTTAAATGGAAAAAGAAGGAGAAAAAAGTATAAACAACGGGATGAAAGAGAGGCCAGAGATTAAATCAAATAGAATCTCCTCACGTCATAGGACTGTCTCTGAACTGGCTGAATAGCTGTGTCCTGCTATTGTTTTTATTTTTGAGGACTGATTTCTGAACTGGTTGATCTTCAAAAGAAAAGAACATACAAGAAGATTTCTCAGGGAGAGGCGGGCCATGGAGTGTTTTATTCCCCCTCCGACTCTATTTTGATTTAATCCCAGCCCTCCCCTTCACTTTTTCTGATCACTGAGCATTGCCCTTTGATGTGAAGAGCACTGCTTGTCACTGGCCACTTGGGTGTTTCCTTTCTTCCTGATGATGGAAGATGAATAAAGGTTTCTGCATTCATTTGTCACTGTGTCCTCCACCGACACAAAATAAATTCCTCTTCATCTCGATTGGAAATGTGGGGAGATTATGTCCTCTGGTCCTAGACTCTCCCATAAGGGGAAACAATATCTCCACATCTACCCAATCAAGTCCCCTAAGATCAGTAAGGTCAGTTGTCGTTCATCTAGATTCCAAATAATACAGTCCCAAATTAATCAACCTCTCCTCCCTCCAAATCTGTATCAGCCTAGTGAACCTTCTCTGGACTGCCTTGGTAATTAATAAGGTAAAGTGTATCTATTACTATAATGCAATAAAGTACATTGCTGCGTGAGACAATTGCTTCTGCAGACATCAGTGATCTGCCTTGCAAAACTGAAAATTGGAAAGTCCCTAGACTCAACATAGAGAAAGGAGGATTGGTGGCAGTGACATATCCAAAGCAGAATATTGCATGATGGTATCTGAAAATACAATATATGACATCTTTAGTAACAGATATAGAAGGAACACAGCCTGAGTGATCTCTGAACTATTGAATCAGAGAGTATCGGTCCTACAGATCAATACAGCAAGAAGAATTCCAAAGCCTTAAATCCAAAGGGCGGAAGTTAAGTCGATTAAGAACTGAGATAGACAGATTGTTAACCAAAGACCGCAAGATACTGGAGTAGAATTTGGCTAATTGGTATCAGTCAAAATGGCCAAAAAAAAAATAGAATCTCCTCAGTTGAGGACTGACTCCTAGCTGGCTGGCCACAGCCAGTGTACTGTGGGGAATGTTCTCTTGATCAGAGACATTGCCTTCTTTGTGTTTTTGAAACAAAAAAACCCCCGAGTACGCAGTAACCTGCCGATTTAGAATCTCTTCAGTTCAGGGGACTGATTATGAGCTGGAGAGTCACGCAGCTAGTGTGTTACTGTTATTTTTTTGAGACAAGAAAAATATATAATAAACAGGAGATTAGAATCTCCTCCATTCAGTGGACTGGGTGAGCCGACTGCCCACAGCCTGTGTACGAGTAAATAAAGAGTGATTTGGTTTAAAAAAAACAAAAATAGAAAAAAACAAAAAACTTAACCAGAAGATTTAGAATCTCCTCAGTTCAGGTGATTGACTCCGAGCTGGCTGGTCACAGCCAATGTACTGTGCACATAATGTTATGTCTGTGAGAATTCCCCTTGGATTTCAACAATCCAAGATGTGAGATCTTACATGGAGTTTCACCATCCACATTGTCTGAGCAGGAACAAACCACACACTTTATCTTCCCTTCTACTCCCACAAAGCAGAAGTCTGAAAGCAATATTTAGGTGAATAAATCTGGTTGAGAGTTGGTTATCTCATTAAAATGCAATGCATAGGACTTACCCTTTGTAAAATTTAACAATTGCGTCTTACATTACTCTATACCCTGTTCAATTTCACAACTATGATTCTCAGTGAAATAAGCTATATAAATGCAATTCCTTCAATTGAACTTTGGTCTAATATGCTAAAGTCAAAACAGGTTCACCTAGCTCATTTCACTCACTGCTTTGAATGAGCATCAGAGAACAAGAACTGAATAATATGTCTGTCTCGAGTTTTAGTTGAAAGCTGGTAATAGATGTCAGAGAGACCCAGTTTTCCTCAGCTGAAATCAACGTGCTAAAATGCCCCTAGTGAATTGTAACTGACCAGCAGGCATACTTTATACCTAGTGAAATCAATCAGACAAGAGCTAATCTTCCATGCAATACAAATCTTGCCAGCAACAAATGGAAATGAGAACAAGTCAAGTTTACACAAGAGAGGAATTAATTTTGCATATTGTATGTGATAAGAATGAAATGACTCCCCTTGAAAGATTGTCATGGTCTTACTGAACATTGAAAAGATGAACAATGAACATGCAAGTTTTTATTCTGACTCCTTAGGGCTGAAAAAGTTTTCTGACTTTTGCTAAAGGGGATATTTTGGTTGAAGGAAGGTATCCAGTGTGGAACCTTGTTAAACAGGAGCTGGAGAGATAGCAGTTTGGAATCAGAACTCTGTCTCTAAATTCTAGTCTTGTCTGGACCACATTTCAAACACTGTGAGCAAGTCTGGCCAGTAGGAGTTTAGTGCATTGGCAATGCTTCAGAGAACTTAAAAACCATAAGCTATAAGAGCAGAATTAGCTCATTCGGCCCAATAACTGAGTCCCATCAGTTGATCATGGTTGATACTTTTCTCAACCCCATTCTCCTGCCTTTTACCCCTAACCCTTACTAATTAAAAACATATATCTCCTTCTTAACACTCAATGATTTGACCTCCATAGCCTTCTGCAGTGATGAATTCCACAGATTCACCACCGTCTGGCTAAAGAAATTCCTCCTCATCTCAGTCCTAAAGAATCATCCCTTCACTCTGAAGCTGTTTTCCCAGGTCCTAACCTCTCCCATTGGTGGAAAAAGTATCTCCTCATCTGCTCTCTCCAGGCTTCTGTAAGTTTCAGTCAGACCCCCCCCCCCCCCCCCCCCACCTCATCCTTCTAAACTCCATCATGTACAGACCCAGAGTCCTCAACCAGTCCGCATATGACAAGCCCTTCATCTCTGCGATTGTTCTTGTAAAGTTTAATAGATTGATACATAGAATGAGGGGGTTGTCTGTTGAGGAAGGTTTTGACTGACTGGGCTTGTTTCACTGGACTTTCGAAAAATGAAGATTGATTTGATTGAAGTGCATAAAATCCTGAAACATCTTGACAAAGTGTACGCGGAAAGAATGAGTCCACACCTGGGGGGGGGCATGGTTTAAAAATTGAGGTTTTTGGGACTGAGGTGAGATATTTTTACTCTCTCAGGGTTGCATGCAACTCAGTGACAGGGGCTCTGACACTGCACCAAAAAAGGATAACAATTAACTACCTAATGCTTGCCACACCTCAATTGACGATTTGGCCCCTGGTTTTCTACGACCAATAACCTCCTAAAAAAATAATATTTTTGGAAAAATTTTGGTGGCTCACAGCGCTAGGGACCTGGGTTCAATTCCACCCTCAGGCGACTGAGTTTGCACATTCTCCTCGTGTCTGTATTGATTTACTCCAGGTAATCTGGTTTCCTCCCACAATCCAAAGACGTGCAAATTAGGGTTGGCCACGCTAAATTGCCCACAGTGTCCAGGGATGTGCGGCTAAGTGGGTTAGCCATGGGAAATGTGGCGTTGCAGGAAAAAGGTAGGGAGGTGGGTCTGAGTGAGATGTTCTTCAGAGGGTTGGTATGGACTCAATGGGCCATTTGGCTTACATGCTGTAGGGACTCTTTGTGTGTTATTAATCATCCAGAACTGAGCCTTTAGCATAATCTTAGAGGGAAGGGATATACCTCCTCACCCCAAGTTGCTGGACAATTGATACATTAATAGCAATGCAAATCACCATTTATGGTGGCCAAGTCTGCCTTATTCATTTTAATGTTGCATTCATAAATCAAATGTTAATTTTTATACACTCTGTTACAGATTTAGCATCAATTAAGCTCTGGACTGTTCATTGCAAATGAGGAAAATATTTGACTTCCTAAAAACTGTTTGAAATGCAAACTTTAATTGGATTTAATTTAAACATCCACTCAATTGGAAAAGTGCCATTATTCAAGCAAACACGGCCTCTGAGATGATCCAGGTGTTGCATATTAATTAAATTTCCAGAGGGTAAATCTAAAATCATTGGTTATACAATTGCCAACATTCATCAGGACAAACCGTTTTAAATTAGAGCCAAGGGCTGTTGTGGTGCAGTGGTATTGTCTTTGCCTCTGAGCCATAAGGCTTCAGTTTGACTCCTGCCTGCTCTAGTGTAATGACATCTCGAAACAGGTTGATTAGAAAATATCTTTAAATTAGAACAGACACACTTCAAAATAAAACTGTGCAATAAAACTTAATGAAGGTTTCATGTAATTAAATATTGGAAGTAAATGCTCAGTAGCATAACCGTGCAGAATCACTCGTGTTTACGCACAGAGGGTTTTTTAATCAATCATCGAATCCTCCAGCAGATCATTCACTTGGAGGAGTTCTTCAAAATTTTCCAAACTTGCCAGATAAATACGAGGTGCTGCATTTCAGAAAAGCAAATCAGAGCAGGACTGAGACACTTAATGATGAAAATGTGTTGCTGGAAAAGCGCAGCAGGTCAGGCATCCAAGGAGCAGGAGAATCAATGTTTCGGGCATAAGCCCTTCTTCACTTTCTCCTTGAGACACTTAATGGTAAGGTCCTGGGGAGTGTTGCTGATCAAGGAGAACTTGGAGTGCAGGTTCATAGTCCCTTGAAAGTGGAGTCGCAGGTAGATAGGATAGTGAAGAAGGCATTTGGTATGTTTTCCTTTATTGCTTAGAGCATTGAGTACAGGAGTTGGAAGGTCATATTGCGGCTGGTTAGACATTGATTAGACCACTTTTGGAATACTGCATGCAATTCTGGTCTTCCTAATGGAAGGATGTTGTGAAACTTGAAAGGGTTCAGAGAAGATTTACAAGGATGTTGCCAGGGTTGGAGGGTTTGAGCTATGGGGAGAGGCTGAATAGGCTGGGGCTGTTTTCCCTGGAGCATTGGAGGCTGAAGTTTATAAAATCATGAGGGCATGGATAGGGTAAATAGTCAAGTTCTTTTCCGTGGGGTGGGGGAATCCAGAATTAGAGGCATAGGTTCAGGGTGAGAGGAGAGAGATATAAAAGGGACCTAAGGGGCAACCTTTTCACACAGAGGGTGGTGCGTGTATGGAATGAGCTGCCAGGGGAAGTGGTGGAGGCTGGTACAATGACAGCATTTCAAAGACATCCGGATGTATATATGAATAGGAAAGGTTGAGAGGAATATGCGTCAAGTGCAGGCAAATGGGACTAGATTAGGTTAGGATATGTGATCAGCATGGACAAGTTGGACTGTTTCTGTGCTATTCATCTCTATGACTCTAAATGGTTCACAGTTACAACTAAATAAGTGGAAGTTTTTTTTAAAAAGCGAAGAGCTACTCTTTTGTTGAGTTTAGACACAAGAGTTCTGTCCAGCTGAGATGTTAGTGACTTACCAACAAAATGGTGATCTTATCCAGCAGATGGTTTAAGAATGCAGCTTTTCTCCAAATGCTTGATGAACTCACCCTAGGTTCGCCTGTTCACTCTTGGATACTTTCAGAAAGAACAATTTTGGTCAGTTTATGAAACATGCCTGTAGGTACACCATCATTGAGTCCTTCACTGTTATCGGTTTGATCATTGTTTGGTTAAAAAATCCTGGAATTCCCTCCCTAACAGCATTTCTGGCCGACCGACAGTACTTGGACAGCGGTGGTTCCAGAAGGCACTACTCTCTCAAGGGCAACTTGGAGCAGGCAATAACTGCTAACCCACATCGGAGTGGGCCAGGCAGCATGCATAGAGAGAAAGCAAACTAACATTTTGAGTCTGGATGACCGTTCATCGGAGCTGATGAAGAGTCATCTAGACTCGAAACATTGCTTGCTTTCTCTCCATGGATGCTGTCTGACCCACTGTGATCTCCAGCATTTTTTGTTTTTGGTTCAGATTCCAGCATCTGCAGTAATTTCCTCCCTTCCTTTCACAAAACTATGTTAACTTTGCTGGGTTACACTGAGATTTTCAGAGTGCTCTGCTTTTACTTCCTTCACAATGGATCCTAGCAGTTTCACTATGACAATAGTTACGCTAACTGCCCTGTAGTTTCCTTTTAATACAACTGCTTCATCCCAGGAATCAACGTATGTGACCTTCTCTGAAATGTTCCTTAGGCAAGTCTTTATCTCCTTAAATGAGAATAGCAAAACTGTATACAATAGTTGGTTTCACCAACAGATTGTGCAGTTCTAGCAAACTTGCTTACTTTTATACTCCATCATCTTTGCTGGGGTAGATTGGAGAGATAGGAAAGCACGTGGCTGTGTTTGTTGCATCTTACTGTTTCTAAATTGGTGCCTACACTGACTTTCAATTGACACAAATTTTTAATTTTTTTATTCATTTGCGGGACTTGGGCATTGCTGACTGGCCAGCATTGATAGCTCATCACTAGTTGCCCCTTGAGAAGGTGGTGGTGAGCTGCCTTCTTAAATCGCTGCAGTCCGCTTGCTGTGGGTTGACCCACAATGCCGGTAGGGAGGGAATTCCAGGATTTTGACCGAATGACTGTGAAGGAACATTTTCAAGTCAGGGTGGTGAGTGGCTTGGAGGGGAACTTGCAGGTGGTGGTGTTCTCAAGTACCTGCTGCCCATGTCCTTCACGTTGGAAGTAGTCGTGGTTTTGGAAGGTGCTGTCTAAGGATCTTTGGTGAATTTCTGTAGTGCATCTTGTCGATGATACACACTGCTGCTACTGAGCACCGGTGGTGGAGGGATTGAAATGTAATGCAAATTGTTCTTGTTTTGTTTTATCAAGGGTTGACTGGCAAGGATAGCATTTGTTCTATCCCTTGAGAAGATAGTAGCCAGCCACCTGTTGCAGTCCATCTGGTATGTGATAAGGCCTGAGACAGCTGAGTGGCTTGCTAAGCCATTTCAGAGGGCACTTCGGAATCAACACATTGCTGGCATCATAGGTAGGTCAGGCCAGGGTGAGATGAGAGATTTCCTAGGTTTTCCTGACATTCTGAAATGCCAGGTTTATAAATTTTGAAGTTCACCAGCTGTCATGTTGGCTTTTAAGACTCATATCCCTATAGCCTTGACCTCTGGATTACTCTCCAGTGGTATTAGCATTAAAGAGATACTTGAAAGCAAGGGGATGATGGGTGATCAGGGTATGGTGTTGGGGGGAGGGGAGGTGGGAGGTTGCATAATCAGATCAGCCATGATCCAATTGATTGATATGAGCAGGCCTACGGGTCCAAGTGGTGTTGTATTCTTACTCAGCACCAGCCAATGATGGGCCGCAAGCACCCAATATTCCTTCACTGGCTGCAGACTGGCCAAGCAGATTCTTGATTAGTCAGGCAATCACGGGTAATGGGGAACGGGCCGCAAAGCGGATATGAAGAGTGTCAGATTGGCCATGTGTGACGATGCTGTTCCTTTAATAAGGTTTTGTTGTCCTTTTTTTTTCAAAAGTGTTGTATGAGGCAGAGTTGCCAAAATGTCTGGCTTGATCTATTTGAAAGAAGCTTGAAAAACACTTGTACAATGAAAGGCGAGTGGCCAGTTCTCCCAGCTCATCTTTGCTTTGGGTTTTAACAGTCTGGATGTTCAGAGCAAGCAGTCAGTTTTTTGAGGCTGTTGGTCAAAGAAACAGCTACATGGAAGATATGTTCAATACTGAATCTCTCTGACATTTCTCTCTCTCCTGTATGACCCTTTGTTTGATTTAACTTTTTTTTGCCAAGGGGTGTTTATGGTGATTTATTGCAGGAATTTGGAACAGCAGCATTAAATTGGGATAATCTGTTGGATTTTTAGACAGTTAAGTTATTCTATATGCTTTTCTCTTTTGTTTGTGTTTCATTTGGTAACGTTGCAAATAATTTCTATTTTGTTTACAACTAAGTGGTTTGACCAGCTGCATCACACCTAGAATATCCATTCTACATCTGCTTAAAACAACTAGAAAAGTTAGGGTCTGAGCTACTTTCTTGAAATGCTTTGAAGGGGTCTAGCCTGGGTCCACCACCAGATCCTACTGAATGGGCTGAACGGCCTGCTCCTCTTATTTCTTATGGTCTTTTTTGGGGAGTCTAAGGGCCCCAGGGATCATTGAAGGAAGAGATGAGAATAGACGAAGACCCAGTGAGAGGGATTGGTGACGTCAGAATAAGAATGGATGACGTTATACAATAGGTGCGGATGGTGTCACAAACGACCACAACGGCATCTGTTACACGTGACGTTCACCGCAGCAATATTGTGCTACGTCATATGTGGTTGGGAAGATGACGTGTCCGGGGGGGGGAAAACGGTAGGTGACGTCATAAAGCGCAGCGACGTGTAACCTGCGCGAGAGGCGGAAAGACCAAGATGGCGCCGATGGGGCTGAAGGCGGTCGTCGGGGAA
Source organism: Chiloscyllium plagiosum (assembly GCF_037043375.1). Classification (NCBI taxonomy): domain Eukaryota; kingdom Metazoa; phylum Chordata; class Chondrichthyes; order Orectolobiformes; family Hemiscylliidae; genus Chiloscyllium; species Chiloscyllium plagiosum. The sequence continues at coordinate 14,067,539 of NW_028270183.1, forward strand.
AGTGAGTTCGTTTTCCCCGGTGTTGTTTCCTCGTTTCTTTCATTCTTGTTTCTCTTTTCCCTTCCACTCCCAGCGTTCGAATGTTTTCCTTCCAGTTCCGTCGAGGATGCGAACGGTTCGAAGCGAAATAAACTGACACCGGTCCCTGAGGCCACCGCCTCCTCCAACCTTCTACCCCTCCCCCCACCCCGGGTCACCGCCCTCTCGTCGCCGATTGGGTAGCTGGTCTTCGTTCCCTTGCTTGATTGGTTTCCGGTGCTGTCCATCACGACCTGCCTGGACTTCCGGTTCCCATGAGCTGCAGCCCAGGGCTGGGACTGACAGCAGGCAATGAGCTGATGGCTTTAAAATATCAGTTGCGGGGTGTGGTGCAATATTCTTTTCTTGTCGATTTATTTAGCTAATACGCAATGTATAAATAAGTCCGCAAAGAGATTTCAGCTTTAATGCATTTCTTTTAATTTTAGAGAAAGTGTTGGTATTGGAGAAGAATATTTTCTGATAGGCTGTTTATTTACTGATCCGTCCAAAGCTGTTGGGTTAATGTACCTCGAGAAATTTCCTGTTTGACAGAACTTGTGAAATGTGGCTTTAAATGTTAGGTTTTAGTAGTTCAGTTTTGATCCACAAGAGGGTTTTATCTTTTGAGGGAGGCCAGTTCCAAAGAGTAAAATGTCCTTCTGCAAGTCCAGTAAATGCTGCAGGGTATGTGTGCACCTGTTTTTTTCCTCCGAGCTATTACTCAGCCAGTGATCCAATGGTTTATTACTTGTTTCGCAGCTGTTGAAACAAGTTTTGATGAAAACAAATCTTTATGCATTGCTAATAAAGCGTAGCTGTAAAATAAATAGGTTTGAAAGTACAAAATGTGTTTTCTGTGAGAGCAAAACTAAGTATGTCAGGAAAGACCAAACAGGTTGGGGCTAATTTTACTGTGAAGGTGCTAAAGGATGACCAGATAGTCTTTAACAATAAGGAAAGGTTTCATAAGGTAAATATAGAGATTGAACAGGATGTCATAGAACCCCTACAGTGTCGAAACAGGCTCTTTGGCCCAGCAAGTCCACACTGACTCTCCAAAGAGTATCTCAGCCAAACCTATTTCCCTACCCTGTTACTCTACATTTACCCCTGACTAATGCATCTAACCTATGCATCCCTGAAAACTATGGGACAATTTAACATGGCCAATTCAGCTGACCTGTCCATCTTTTGGTTTTTGGGTGGAAACCGGAGAACCCGATGGAAACCCACACAGACACTGAGAGATTGCGCAAACTCCACACGGACAGTTGCCTGAGGCTGGAATGAAACCTTGGTCCCTGGTGCTGTGAGGCAGCAGTGATAACCACTGTGCCACCATATTGAGATGTTTCATCCTATGGCAAAAAACTGAAGCTAATGGCAATGGAAATAAGATAGTTGCCAATAAATCCAGTATTAAATTGAGGGTTTACTTTACCCAGATTGTGGCATTTTTTTTTTAAAAGTTGAAACGTGTGGTGCTGGAAAAGCGCAGCAGGCCAGGCCGCATCCGAGGAGTAGGAGAATCTCTTGCTCCTTGGATGCTGCCTGGGGCCTGCTGCGCTTTTCCAGCACCACACTTTTCAACTCTGGTCTCCAGCATTTGCAGTCCTCACTTTCTCTGCATTTTTTTAAAACCCAGGGAGTCAAGGCTCAGTCAGATTTTTGATCTGTAAGAGAGTAAAGGGTGATGTAGAAAAAGCAGGAAAATGGAATTATGGATTCAGATCCGTCATGATTTCATTGAATGGGAGACCAGCTAATCCTCTAATACAGCTAATGCTCTTACAAGAAAGAAGGTGCGTTAAAAGGAAAACTGGAGTAAGGATTGGAAAGAGATTTGGTGAATTTTGAACAGTTAGTCAAGGAACATGTAGAGCATAAACATTGGTATGAGTGCATGGATCTAAATGGGCTGTAAATATTTTTCCTTTAAATTTATTGCCATTGTTCTTCTTTTGAGAAGAGGATATGTAATAGGAAAGCTGAAAATCAATAGGGGTCAAGGCAGTAGATGAAAAAAATGCATTGCGAAGATGAAAAGGTAGTGAAATGGGAATTGCTACATTCCTTTTGCATGGACACAGTGGGCCAAATGGTGATTTCCTGTGCTGTATTCATTCTCCAATTCCTGATTTTTAAATAATCATTCCACTCATTATTCATATTTCATATACTGAAGATGTATTGTAAGTTTTCCTCCATCTGACTTTGATGTTTAATCAATTAAATGAATATGCATCTACAAGTACAATGTGCATACTTGCAACCTAGGTTGGTTTCAAACAGAATAGATATCTGCATGAAATAACACTTTTCTTTTAAGGAGCTGTCTGGAGACTGAACAATCCAGCTTCATCCAGCTGAAGCAACCAAGTCTATGTATGTTGTAAAAATGAAGTTTGTGTCAGTAATCTCAAAGCATTAAAGTGTTAAGCATCAATCAGCTCAACAAAACAGCTATAGTATCTTTACAAATATCTGTAAGATGTTTGATAGTACAGCACTGTTTCAAACACATTGGAAGTTTTGTAAGAATATTCATGCGTGAAATTTGTAATGCTTTCACATGAAATCTTTTGCAATAGTTTCCGGTATTCGTTGTTGGTGAAACTTTTCTGCTGTGAAGGTTAAAATTGGCAGCACTTTTATCCCAGACTTTAATGATCATTAAGACTCCTTTTTGCTTTAAAGACTGTTTGTTCATTCCCGTGTCATTTTGACTTCAACCTCGTGGCATGTCAAAGACCTATTTTATATAGAGGAACTTGATTTTTCAACTGATATTTATAAATTGACTTTCCTTCAATTTTTCTTAGAATTGGTTCAACTCCACAAACTAACAAGATGATTTCAGTTAGGTTTATTGGATAGTGATTGTTGTCTTTCCTCATGGTATAGCTGCTGTGGTTCATTGAAAATGAACCCCAAATCATTTGGTGTTGCTGGTTCAGTTGGATTTTGTGATCCAGTATTAGAACTTGTTTCCCCACATGTGACTTTAACCACCAATATTTTGCATGATCAGTTTATGATGTTAAAAATGTTGCCACATACCAGGAAATGTTAATATCCTCAATGTTCACATTGAGTTTGGAACATCACAAACCTCTGGTAAACACGCCAATTCCAAAAAGGAGCTGATGCCTTTCAGATGTAGTAGTGAACATTGTTTCAAATGCAATATTTAGCTGGGCAACCCAATGGTTCTTAAAGGGTACGAATGTAAGAAACTGATGCATTACTTAGGTACATGAAGGGTTTGGAGGGATATGGGCCAGGACGAGAAGGTGCAACTAGTTTAGTTTAGGATTACTTTTGGCATGGACTGGTTGAACTAAAGGGCCTGTTTCCATGCTGTATGACTCTCTTCGTAAACTACCCTGATATCCCAAAGCATTTTACAGTTCATTTATTTTCATTGTCACTTGTGTTTTGAAAGCAATTATTTTTAGAAGTGCAATGCACATAAATGAGTTAAGAACTAAATTGTATTCTTGAAATAGACATTTTAACACAAGAAAATGTATTGTAACTTCCACAGTGGTGGACAGTGTTTAGCCATTATCCTCTGCAGCCTGGATCTCCATTTCTGAACATATTTCTTTTCATCAGGCTCCTTTTCTTGTATCCTTAAGATCTGCTCTTTGTTCATATTACTTCCTCTTATTTTCTTCCCTCTTCGTTATTTGCATTTCTGCTTCATTTGTATTCTTTAGCCACCAGCTTGTCATTCTCTGAAATGTATTTCTGCAAATGAATTTAATACAGGAGTCACTGCACAAGTGCGATCTTTGTGCCATCAGATGTGACGTTCTGGCATGGAGGGAAATGCTTTTAAGCAACCAACCTGTGGTTAACGAGTGTCACCCAGTGAACTGTAACTTGCTTCTCTTTCCTCAAGTGTTGTGAATAATTAATAAGTGCATTCAGCAGTTCAAACAAAATAGGGTGGCTTATACTTCAATTATTCTTGGAGTGAAAGTGACAGTAGACCTCATCTTACAAAAATGCAGCAGTATACAGTCTGTGGGAAGTCATTTTACATTACTTGGTTTTGTATAGAGCATGTTCAACAAATGCTCAGTTGAAGACCACTCGAAGTTTTATATATTCCATGCTTCACTTTTAAATTTGAAGGAATTGGACACTCCATTTAGCAATCCCAAATGATCCAAAAGTTTGCAGATCAAATAGCGGAGCTATTGTTCAGGTCCTAGACCTGAACACAACCTGTAGAGTTATGTGGCAGTTACAGCATGCCATTCACAACTATAAGTAGCCCACAGTCAAATAGATTATTGTCGTGTGAGCATGTACATTGCCATTGCTGGCCTTGGATAGATAATGCAGTATAACTGCAGCCTCATACACTCTGTGGGTTCAGTGAAACTGATTTGGATCGATTTATTTGTTTCATTTTGACATTGCATGCAGTCAGGAGAAGGTGAGGACTGCAGATGCTTGGAGATCAGAGCTGAAAAATGTGTTGCTGGAAAAGCGCAGCAGGTTAGGCAGCATCTAAGGAGCAGGAGAATCGACGTTTCGGGCATAAGCCCTTCTGCATGCAGTCAGACTAATTTAAGTAATAAAATCTATAAAGTTTTAGTATTAATATACCAAATCAAAACACTGTCATTGTTTTGGTAAGCTTTAAATATTTACTTACTCACAACCTTCTGGTTTCCCAATTTTCTCTTTCTAATTCATTTGAGTATTTTTAAGTGATGCTTCAAGCCTTTGTTCTGCTTTTAAGATCAGCTAAGTGCAGCGATTCAGAGTAATATATTGCTCGTTTTTTTTTAAGGTTTGGAGTCTTGAATCATTCAGACTTGCACATAAATTAGATAGCCAATCCATTCTGGCGTTGCAGCCTACTGAAGGTCAGGCAGAAAAAGACTAAGAAAAGTTTGGTTCATACTGGTCTCTATCCTTTTGAGTTTTCTTGATCTAACTTGACCAATACACTCAAGCTCCTAAGTTGCTTTGGTAGTTGTTGCAGAGATCGTGCTTGTTAATGGCAGTTTAAGATATATGAAGCTTTGAAAAAATTACTACCTGAGTTACTCCTGATGATAATTTCTGATACCGTGCAGTCCTTCTGTAATGTGGTAACTAGATTTCCCCCAATGATGGAGAGACAATGACCTATATAGGCTCAGTGTCATGTACTAAGTGATTTGTGTGTGTTACCACTTGTCTGAACAGAACTTCTGCTTTATTTATAGATGACAAGCATTATACAGGCAGATGATTTTGCGTGCTAGCCAAGACTCTGAAATGCTATTTTTCTCTGTGCTTTTATCCTTTTTAATTGAACAGCTATTGTTTATTTAGTGTTATAATTTTGTACTTGGCAACACTGAATTTTATTTGTCGTTTTTCAGCCCAATTTTCCACTGTATTTAGATATCCCTGCACCCTTTTCAGTTTGCTCCTAATGGGTGGAACCTTTTTATTCCTGTTTTTCATGGACAAGTGGTAAATGTTTTGTTTCTACCACTTTAAAAGTCATTAGTTAATATCCTGAGCAACAAGTGTCTCAGCATTAATACTTCAGTCACCTTGATAAACATTTCCCACCAAGTCAGTGCATTTGAACGAACATCTCTTATGCCCATTTATCCTGTGTGGGCGATTTTGTAATAACATAAAAATTATAATTTTGTGTGCAGTGTGAAGAAATGGAGAAACAGGAAATGAATTTTCATAAGATTTTTAAGTCAAGTAAGGTGTGCAAACCATGTTTGGTAGCTTGTGACTTGGACAGTAGAGAATAGGAATAAAATTACCATAGTGCCAGTAGACCAAAAGGTTGCTGTCTCATTAGAGAGAGATGATGGTGAGTTTAACCCTATGGGTCACCACATCTCAGATGAAGAGTAAGGTTGAGAAGATAGGCCTTCATGAGGAACTCAGCCACCATAGCAATTGAATCCATGCTGTTGGCATTACTTCATCACAAACCAGCTGTCCAGCTAACTGACCCCCTCAGGCCTGTGGTCTGCTTGGACAATGGCAACTTTACCTTAAAACGAGAATAGGTTTATCCTGGTCAGAGGGAAAGATACAACCGGATCCTGCAAAAGCAGTCTCAAACAAGACAGCTGGAACTCCTAATAGGTGGTATTATAGTCATACAATAATTAACAACATAACAATTGGTGATCTTTAAGTGACCAAAGCTGGCACTTGTTGTTTCTTCATCAAAGTTGTATTGTGATGTATTATAGGTAAAATCCCACTTAAATTGATAAATTTAAATGTATAATTTATCTTGTTCTGCCAGGTTTTAGTCTGCAGATTACTCCCATTGTCGCTATCAATATCAGTGATCCACATAACATCACTCTAATATTCCAGATACAGTTTTATTAATGTTCAAGTAAATATTTAATGAAAATATCACCATTGTTTAATTCTTAATGGTAGAATTGATGTAAACTGTAGGGGAATTTTAACAAGTTATTTTCAGGAAGTTGAAGAAATGTTCAAATGTTAAAACCTTGTGTCACAAATCTGTTTCCTGTTTCTTCATTTTTGAGCATTGCAAGTAACAAGCTAGTAAATAGAGTTCCTGAAGCACATTTTTGAGATGCTTGTGATTCTGTAAATACTTCAGTGTCATTCATCCGTATAAGATTAAACAGTTGAACCCTTTCGGTCCAACAGTGCTTTCTACATAACTTGTCGATTCTCTAATGGGTTGATCAATTGGATAACATTGCACATTTCACATCTTTTTCCTTATTACTTTGTAATGAATGAGCTAGCAGAGAAGAAACATGATTCTGCCTTTTGAGTCATTAACTTTCTTTTAAAGGTTTATTCTATCCCATTAGCAATATTTAATATCCCTTTTACTTTTAATGTCACAAACTTCATTGAAGCATGATACTCTAGTAGCTTTTGAAATTCACTGCTATGTGCACTTAATCTCATAAATGCCATCAATGTTGTTATAGCTCTAGTCCTTTCCTATTTGAGTTTTTCAGGAAGAGCATTTGGAGCTTTTAAGTGAATTTAGATTGGGTGCGTGCAAAAATATCTGTAGCTGATAATGACGCTGATCTTGCAACACTTTTTATTTGAAGTGATGAATTAAATGAACAATGCAATATTGGCTTTTTTGTGCTGTCTGAACTTGATTTGGCATTTTTTATGAATATTTTATTTTGACTGCAAGTTGAGGGGAGTACAGTATCTTTGTATCTCAGGTCAAGCCAGCCCACATTCCATCAGAATTAAAGTCTCCTGGTCAAAGCAGGCAATGGTTGTTACTTAGAAGTTCTGAGCGGCCTCATAGTGTATGTAAGCAGATTGCTCCAATTTAGTGAACAGTGAGAAAGAATACTTTCATGCCATTCATCTCCTGGCTAAACCTTCTCATCCAAACTCATTGAAAGGAACTGTGATGGCCTTGACAGTTGTATTGTTTTTGCAAATTGCCTAAAATGAAGTGTTATAGTCTAATCAAACGTAATGGTTTGCTCTTGGTGACTGAATAGTATATGAATTGGTAATTTCTACCTGAAAATGTGGCTTTATCCAAGTCAAAATTAGTTGCTTTTCTACACAATTTCCACTTCAAATTAGTAGTAAAAAGGATTTACGACTACTCAGCTTGTTCTGTACACAAAGTTTTTGTGATAACACCCCTCCTACCCATAGCATAGTCAGTTTATTTGGTCTTTCTTTTTTAAAAGAAATATTCCTCGGCTGGGCTGGCCTGGCTTTATGTTGCAAAAGGACTGTCATATAAATGGAGACAAAGGGAAATCATAGACAAATGGAGGGCTGTAATGCTGATTAGTAGCAACAATGCAAATCTGAAAATACTTAACTGATATTCCTCTCTTTACTTTAACTGTTAGCTCAGTTTTATTCATAATGCCAGCACACAACATCAAGGGCCAATGTGTTGTGCTGTACTGTTCTATGTTCTATATTATACAAAGTATTTGCACTGAGCACAAGTGAGAGAATTCAAATCATAAATTGATTCTGCAGTTGGGACGAACCGAGCAAGTTCTACTTTTCTGTGCAGCATTTCACATGAAATATTTCACTGCTTCATCTGAAGGATACAGTTTAAAATGGCTTGAACTCTTGTCTGATGGATTGAATGGCTGCAGTGATTTTAAGGTTTGGCACCCCATTCATTACCTTCAGCATTCACTACTTTTGCCACCTATGCACAGTGATTGCAATGTGTCATCTGCATTTTCACCAATGCTCTTTCCATGGTAACTTTCAAACCCATGATCTGCCCCACATAGAAGTTCTGGGGAAATTAATACCACCACCATCAATTTCTGTTCAAGCCACAACATTGTGATTTGCTGTTATATTGATGTTCCTTAACTCATTGGCTCGATATCCTGGAACTTTCTCTTGAACAGTGCTAATGGGGATTCCATCCACTTCAAGGGCTTCAAGAAGGCAGCTCACTACTGTCACCCTCCAGGACATTAAGGAAGAGTATTAAATACTGGCCTGGCCAACAATCACATGAACAAGTTTTTAAAAAAAGCAGTAATCATCAGTTTTTCTAAGTGGCAGCAAGGAAATCCATTTTTATTATTGAGACTAAACAATTTTTGGTGGGGAATTTTAATGCTGTTTCCTGTAACCTAAGGTGTGTGCGCATACTTGGAGTACGCCAGTATAAGCTTAAAGCACTCTGCTATCACTAGTTGTTGAGCTCAAAGTACGTTTGAAGTTTACTGTGATTTGAGACTTTTTTGCCTGTTGACTACATTTATTTTTAGAAAGAAATGCAATCTTACATTACTAAGACCTGCATTCTTGAATGTGGATGTACTGCATTTTGTGCATTCCTGTCACCCATCTACCCCTCCCTACATCCCCTGGAGCACAGACATGACAGTTATGAGGTTTAATATTGTGCTGGGGAGCTTTAGAGTTGGGTTACATGTGAGCTAAATGAATACCTTTCATATTAATTGTTGGGGTGGAATGAAAATGAATCACTCGACACCTGGAGTCCTCTTCCAGCATCAAAGTTTATTGAAATTACTAGTGGGAAGAAGCCTTTGGAAATCCAGACATTGCTGCAGTGGACAAAGAAAAGACAGACATTTTTATACATTTTTGTTTTCAGTTTGTCTTTAGCAATTACAGACTAATTATTTTATAAATTAATTACATAAACTTCCAATTAAGCCAATCATGTAACTGCATGGCTAGATATGGGTAGGCATGATGTTTCCCAGACACTCTGATCTCCCTTCCTAGTGGCTTTTGACAATGGATACTGTATACAATCACATTCAAATGTGTTGATAACTGCACTCCTTCTCACAGTTGCCAACTGCATCGCATTAACTAGCTTATCACGAAGTACCTTTTTGAATTCTGTTATGCAATTTATTTTACATACCATTCTCATTGGAGTTACAAAAGGATGCTAATTTTGTCCAGTTGTTATAAAATTTGTGACATAAATTCTGATATGAAGTTAGTTATACAGTTATAGCTAAGAACAGCTTCTTTCTCGTGATCTTGGAAGGTTACACAAACATTATCTTGCAGTTGCAATTATAAATCTTTCTATTTACATTTTGTAAATGGGTTTCCATCTTTATAGGATTTTTCAAAATGGAGTCTCTTGCATGCTTATTGTGCAATTTTTGTGTGTATATGTTTGAAATCTATAACTATGGTTATCGGTAAATCTTAACAAAAACGAATAGATCTTTCCTACCTCTTGTGATATATCTGTGTCAAATTTTATACTTAATCAGTTTAGACCATCTGCATGCAGGGAGCTCTTATCTAATTATTTCTACATAAGCAACCACAGCTGCATATATAAGCTGTTACCTTGGATAGATCTACCTATAGAGCCATTAATCCAACTTGATGATTTGCTCCAAAACAAACTACGCCGAGCAAGCTCTTCTAAGTTGAGTAAAACTTTTAACCACGTGCAGCCATTTTATGGTGCTATCCACCATAGGCAGCCCAACATTTTTATAAAAACAAAGGAATATTAGTTTGAGTTTGGGAGGTTGAGAAGAATTTTCTTATACAGCACAGAAAATGTTAAAGAGCTTGAGCACACTGCCTACAAGAATGGTGGAGCAGAGAAGATTATTATTTCAAACTGGCCAGGCACTTGGGGGCTGTAACTTTCAGGGCGGGGTGCAGGGTAGAAGGAGGAAGTAGTGCCAACTGGATTGCTGTACAGAATGCTGGCATGGATACCATTAAGCTCATTGAGTCCTACTGTGCTGTAATTCCAGCGACTTAGACCATAAAATGTAGGTGCTAAACTAGGTTGTTTAGTCTGTGAAGTGCTCTGCCATTCAATGACATGGGTAATCTGTTAATCCTCAATGCCACTTAGCTGCCTTTCTCCTTAACTCTTGATTCCCTTACTGATTTGAAAAAAAATCTAACTTCAACCTTGAATCTACTTAATGATCTAGTCTCCATAGATTTGCTACCTTCCTAGTTTAAAATAATTCCTCCAAATCTTAAAAGCTTTGTACTTCCCCTTTACTACTACTACTTGTGTAGTCCTTTTGAGAAGTATTGTAGCATCTCAAAACGGTGCAAATTCTTTAAATCACAAAAATGCTTGTATTCTGTGACTTTTTTCCCCCAAGAACCAGAATAACCTTGCTTCTGTGTGGTAGCATTAATGATACTCGCAATAATATATAATATGCTGTGTGTGTGTGTGACTGCATTTGATCTAAAGGTCCCAGGTTTGGTTCCTCTCTGACTTGAGTTAACTGGTCTCATTGTGGTTATGGTTAAAACCATACATCTTACTCATGGCACCCTTGGAAGGAAGCAGCAGGAAGAGGGCCCCAATGTGTGAAGATGTGCTTGGTAATAGATTAAAACTGTTGAATTAACTTTTGGACTGCTCTTCATATTCTGTGGTATAGCTTCTCCATAAACAATGGTTGCCTGGACGGTTGCTGCTTATGTTATTTTCCATGCCCATGCAAGCCTTAGCATCCTTTTTTTTTCTGCGAAATTCAGACATGAGCGATATGCAGTTTTACAGTTTCTGCAATACAGGGGCATCGCGTGCACACACACTGGCAGATGTGCATGCACGCTCAGACTGCATGCAAACACACAAGAAAAACAGGCTCCCCCCCCCCCCCCCCCCCCCCAATAACTGAGTGTGAGGATTGTCAGGAGATGAGCAGTTGAAGACAGGGTTGTGCTTTGCTGTGGTAATTCATGACTGACTTACTAATGCATTTTTTTTTTCTGAGCATGCTAATGAATACTGTTATTTTTGCCTAATTACTCCTTATTTGCTCCAGCTTGTTGATTTTCAAAGTGTTGGATTCTCTGATCAGGGTTACAGGTGTCTGCAATTTAGTCATTTTATTTTCCTGATACACAGCAGTTATTGAAGACAGGAAGTTTGAACTGGCCTTGTGTAATTTCCTGGACTGTAATAAACTTGAGTATTGTCTTATTGTCAAATTTCTTCAGACCTTGACAGAAGTTCACAATGTAATCTCTTAAATATGACAAAAAAAAGTCTACACAGGGTGTGGGTTAAATTATAGTGCAGCCTTTTCAATAAATGGGTTGACCAGCTTGTTGCAAGCTGACTGTTAAACTGTGTTCAACCTGCTCTCATTTGAGGACTTGCTGTTCAAGTGCAGCTAGAAACAAGTGGAGTTACCACCAAAACTGCCCATTCAAAATGGCCAACTTCAAAAATCCGTTCTCCAAGAAGTGTTTGTTTTAATCAGTCAGTTGCCAACGTTATCAGTTAAAATTTCAATAAATCTAATTTGGTTCAGAGCTAAGTTTCCGTTTTATTGGTTTTGATTTTATTAAGGCTTGGGGATATTGTGAAACCCAATAATGATTTCATGTTGCATGTAAGTTAAACATCTTAATGATGTCTGCACTGATAATTAACTGTTTCTCTCACACTGCAGAGTTTAGCTAAACTATATTACCAGTTCTTCCTCCAGCCTCTAATTTTGTAATGTGCAAAATGAGACTTTACTCTGTTATATTTAATTAGATATTTAATTTCCCTAATGTTAGACTACATTCATTTTCAATTAACACTGCAAATTTGATATTATATGGTTGCACTTTCTCACTTGTGTTAAATTGAATTTTGGCCAATTTTGATTTTTTTTCCTAATCCCTTGGAAAAAGTAGACTCTTACTATTTGTTGGGTACTGGCTGGTTAGCCATCCTTCAGTGTCCAATCAATCCTCATAATCCCAAGTAGTGGTTGTCAGTATGTTACTTAACCATAGAGAACATTCTAACCAAAACTGAAAAACCGATCCATCTCTCGTATGATGACTACAGTGATCATTTAACAGCAGCCAAGCAACAGGGCGGCACGGTGGCACAGTGGTTAGCACTGCTGCCTCACAGCGCCAGAGACCTGGGTTCAATTCCCGCCTCAGGCGACTGACTGTGTGGAGTTTGCACGTTCTCCCCGTGTCTGCGTGGGTTTTCTCCGGGTGCTCCGGTTTCCTCCCACAGTCCAAAGATGTGCAGGTCAGGTGAATTGGCCATGCTAAATTGCCCGTAGTGTTAGGTATAGAGGTAAATGTAGGGGTATGGGTGGGTTGCGCTTCGGCGGGGCGGTGTGGACTTGTTGGGCCGAAGGGCCTGTTTCTACACTGTAATGTAATCTAATGTAATCTAATCTAATCAATGATGGTGGTGGTAGTAGTAATAGTATGATCTATAACCTTAGAGCTACTTGGATCATTAATTAGTAAAAGCTTTAGAATAAATAAGTTCATCAACATTTGATGCAAAGGAAGCATGCCAGTAGTCCATATGTGTAAGATTAATTTGGGGTAATTGCAGTAGCCGATGTGTGAGAAACCATGGGTCAGTCTGATTTGTTGGGAAACTGCTGCTGAAAAGCAGTTTAGCTTAAATGAAAGGAATTAAGTATGGCAAGTTTGGGTTTTGTAGCCTCTTGGACTTTGTCGGCATGAATAAAATTGCCTGGTTTTAGCAGGTCGAAGTCATCAGGTTCCAAAATGGCTATGTGCACGTAGCTGGATCTGTGCTGCTAAAGCTTTTTTTCTGTAGGACTACTGCTTTGTATCACTGATACTGGAAAGGAGAGCAAAAATCCCAACAGAGAATTTTTGAGCTGGAGACTTGGGATTAGAGGTGGTTGCAAAGGTAAAGAGGAACAAATACTGTGGAAATAAAAAGGGGCAGGTGGAGGGCGTAGAACTTTTGCCTGCACAGGACAGAAGGCCATTGGAGGTTTACAAGGATCAGAGTGATAGACAGGTATTTTACCCAGAATTATGTTAGAGGTGACAGGGTTTTGAATATTTGATTTGATTTAGGCTGCAGATTGGGAAGCAATTGAGAATGAATTTCAGTCCCTTATAAAAACAGTGTGATAGTTGCTGGGTATATCCACATTGGATTCCAAAGTAGTTTTTCTCTGTTTTAGTAAGGTTTTTGTTTACATGTTAGAAATAAAAAATGGCGTGTTATAAAATAAGCAGCATTTGTCCTGACAAAAACTAGGATCCAAACCTGTATTAGAGTGAACTGCTCTGTTTTTCTTATTCCCTTTGCCTGAATATGTTGATTCCTGTTGGGAATCCTCCATCTGAGACATAGACAACACAGACAAATGTCATTTATCATACTTAATTCATCATATGGGGGCTGAGGTGATGAGATTCAGTAGGCCTGGACTGTCTAACCCATGAACTGAAGGTGTTCTGGTCATGTTTTAAAATTTTTCCAACTGGTTTGCCCTGTTTTGAATTTTGTGGTGAAAAATGTGTTGCTGGAAAAGCGCAGCAGGTCAGGCAGCATCCAAGGAGCAGGAGAATTGATGTTTCAGGCATAAGCCCTTATTCAGGCCTGGATGTCTGAAAAAGTTAATTTTAGAACTATTGTTTCATTTGTAGGCTATTGCTATGTCATAATTCTTTGATTTGTATTATAGTTAATGTGCAAACTAACAGGCATATTGATCTGCCATTAGTAGGCTATTTGGAAAGTATTGCAACTAAACTACTTCATATCCTTGTGAACTATTTACATTTGCTTGTGTTTCAGCCAGGAACATTGGTTAAATGTTGGCTACGGGAGCGTGATTTCCCATCCAGGTGTTGAGCCCAGTAATAGAACATTGAACATTACAGTACAGTACAGGCCCTTCAGCCCTTGGTATTGTGCTGTGGAACCAATGTGAAACCCATCTATCCTACACTATTCCATTTTCATCCATATGTTTATCCAATGACCATTTAAATGCCCTTAAAGTTGACGAGTCTACTACTGTTGCAGGCAGTGCATTCCAAGCCCCTACTACTCTGAGTAAAGAAACTAGCTCTGACATTTGTCCTATATCTATCAAACCTTCATTTTAAAGCTGTGTCCCCTTGTGTAAGCCATCACCATCCATATATTGCCCAAAGCATGCTCCCACCTAAAGTCAACTAGCTCAATACTTCTTTTCCTCACCAGCTTTTGTCTGCTCTGGGGACTCCACCCTTTGTGATCTGAGAAACATCCCAATCACTGATCTGACTGAATATGGGCAAGATCTGAATGTTGGAATTTGGCTAGGAGAATTGATGTTTAGGTCAAAAGCCTTTCATCAGGACTGAAGGGCTTTTGTTGGAAACGTCCATTTTTCTGCTCCTCAGATGCTGCCTGTCCTGCTTCCTTTTCCAGCACCACGCTTTTTCAACTCTAACCTCCAGCATCTGCAGTCCTCACTTTTGCCTATAAAAATATGGCTCCTAATCTAAGCTTAGCTAAGTAATTGTCTGCTCTTATTCTACACTTTGGTTAAGTTCCCAATGTGCGATTATAAGTCAAAATAATTGGTTGTATGAGAGCTCCACTTTTTAATCTTTGAGTTGCACTTCTCGCACCGTCAGTAGAGAACTGCCTCCAGTTTGTTGTTACCACTGCATTGCAATGACTGTATTTGCAACAACATTCAGAAGTGATTAAGATGTACCAGTTTTGCTTTTTGCTGATCAGCCTTTAAAATGTCGACATTTTCAGAGCACTTCTGGATAATTGCATCTTAATGCTTATAATCTGACTGTCTTTAATATTATGTCACACCATAATCTTTCAAGGGAATTGTTCAAATATTGAGCTTCTCCAAGAGGAGACAGGTTGTTGGTATTAAAACAAATTTCCCATTACAGGTAGGGTAGCAAATCCTTGGAAAGGATATTTCAATAACCTTTAGAATTGCAAGACCTGTTTTCTTTGCTTTTGTCATATTTGTTCATGGATAAGTGTGAGCCAACATTTATTGCCCATCCATAACTGCCTGAAACTGAGTGGCTTGTTAGAGCAATTTAAGAGTAGTTCAGAATCAGCTGTGCCGTGATTGTAAATTTCTACTTGGTCCAATTGGTCTCCACGGATTTGTATTTCATGCCATCATTCCTTACTTACTGTAGTTAAACCCCCCCCCCCCGCATTTTTTTCAATTCCTCTATCACTCATCCGGCTTCCCCCTTATTACTAAAATAAAATCAGGATTGACAATTTGAGTATTTGTGCTTTTTCTAAAAGGTGGTTAAAGGAGGGTCCAAGAAATTTTAAAATCATGAATGAATTGTAGATGGTTAGTAAGTCTCTCAATAGTGTTTGGTAGTGAGGGAATTAACTATGGATTCTTGTAGAAGAATGAAGGAATTATTATTTTGTTACACAGAATACACTTAATGGTAAGGTCCTGGGCAGTGTTGCTGAGCAAAGAGAGCTTGGAATGCAGGTTCATTATTCCTTCAAAGTGGAGTCGCAGGTAAACGGTGATGAAGACAACATTTGGTATACTTGCCTTATTGGTCAGTGCATTGATTACTGTACTGCGCTCAATTCTGGTCTCCTTATTTTGGAAAGATGTTAAACTTGAGAGGGTGTAGGAAAGATTTTATAAGGATGTTGCTGGGGTTGGACGGTTTAAGTTACAGGGAGAGGCTGAATAGGCTGGGGCTATTTCCTCCGGAGCATCGGAGGCTGAAGGGTGACTTTGGAGGTCTGTAAGATCACGAGGGGCATAGATAGGGTGAATAGTCAAGGTCTATTTCCCAGAGTAGGGGAGTCCAAACCTTGAGACCATAGGTTTAAAGTAAGGGGGAAAAGACTTAAAAAGGATCTGAGGGCCAACTTTTTCAGAGGGTGGTGCGTGTATTGAATGAGCTGCCACAAAGTAGAGGAGGCTAGTACATTTACAACATTTTAAAGGCATCTGATGGGTATATGAATAGGAAGGGTTTAGAGGGATATAGGTTGGCAAAATGGGGTTAGATCAATTTTGGATATCTGGTTGGCATGGATGAGTTGGACCGAAGGGTCTGTTTCCATGCTGTACAACTCTGACTCTAAGTGGCTTCTTCTCCATTACTGTTTGATTAAAATGAGGAATGAGTTTAACCTTTTACATAATACACTTACAAGTGTGAATAAAACACTTTCTATGATTTATGTATTATTAATTATAAATGACAGCTCAACAAGTTGAACTAGCAGCAATCCTCTGAGATTTCACAATCTGTGCAATACATGTAATAATGCAAATTCTCCATAAATGTAGCAATATGCTCTAACTAGTTGTTGAATTTTAAATTATGACTATTGGTAAAACATTTTACTACTTGAACTGTAGAGCGCCATGTTTACACTTTATTTCTTCTTGTCCATTAGGTTTTGTGAAGTCAGTGATTCTAATCTGGTCCCCTCATTCTATCTAGAACATAAAACATTACAGCACAGTACAGGCCCTCCGGCCCTCAATATAGTGCTGACCTGTGAAACTGTTCTGAAGCCCATCTAACCTACACTATTCCATTCTCATCCATATGCCTATCCATTGACCATTTAGATGCCCTTAAAGTTGGCGAGTCTGCTACTATTGCAGTCAGGGCATTCCACGCCTCTACTACTCTTGAGTAAGGAAACTATCTTTGACATCTGTCCTATATCTATCACCCCTCAATTTAAAGCTGTGTCCCCTCATGCTCGCCATCGCCACGTGAGGAAAAAGTCTGTGTCCATTCTATCTAACCCTCTGATCTTTTATGTCTCAATTAAGTCACCTCTCGACCTTCTCTCTAATGAAAATAGCCTCCTGTTTCTCAGCCTTTCCTCGTAAGACCTCCCCTCCATACCAGGCAACATTCTGGTAAATCTCATCTGAACCCTTTCCAAAGTTTCCACATCCTTCCTACAGTGTGGTGTCTAGAGCTGTACGCAGTACTCCCAAGTGCGGCTACACCAGTGTTTTCTACAGTGCAGCACGACCTCCTGGTTCTGAAACTCAATTCTCCTAGTAATAAAAGCTAGCGTACTGTATGCCTCCTTAACAATCCTATCAACCTGGGTGACAACTTTCAAGGATCTATGTACCTGGACACCGTGATCTCTCTGCTCATCTACACTACTAAGAATCTTGTCATTAGCCCAATACTCTGCATTCCTGTTACTCCTTCCAAAGTGAATGACCTCACTTTACCGCATTAAACTCCATTTGCCACCCCTCAGCCCAGCCCTGCAATTTATCTATGTCCCTCTGTAACCTACAACATCCTTTGGCACTATCCACAACTCTGCCGACCTTAGTGTCATTCGCAAATTTACTAACCCATCCTTCAATGCCCTCATCCAAGTCCGTTATAAAAATGACACAGCAGTGGACCCAAAACACATCCTTGTGGTAAACCACTAGTAACTGAACTCCAGGCTGAACGTTTCCCATCAACAGCCACAAGCTGTCGTCTTACAGCTAACCAATTTCTCATCCAAACCGCCAAATCACCCTCAATCCAATGCCTCTATTTTGTGCATTAGCCTACTGTGGGGACCTTTTATCAAATGCCTTACTGAAATCCATATACACCAAATCAACCGCTTTACCCTCAGCCACCTGTTTAGTCATCTTCTCAAAGAATTCTAAGGTTTGTGAGGCACAACTTAACCTTCACAAAACCATGTTGACTATCCCTAATCAAATTATTCTTTTCCAGATGATTATAAGTCCTACCTCTTATAACCCTTTCCAACACTTTGCTATATCTTTTGGGGTAGAAGTGACCTGTACAATTAGGACGGATTGCACCTAAATTGGAAGGGTACTAATATATTGGCAGGGAAATTTGCTAGAATTGCTTGGGATGATTTAAACTAGTAAGGTTGGGGGTTGGGACCCAGGGAGATAGTGAGGAAAGAGATCGATCTGAGACGGGTACAGCTGAGAACACAAGTGAGTCAAGTAGTCAGGGCAGGCAGGGACAAGGTAGGACTAATAAATTAAACTGCATTTATTTCAATGCAAGGGGCCTAACCGGGAAGGCAGATGAACTCAGGGCATGGTTAGGAACATGGGACTGGGATATCATAGCAATTATGGAAACATGGCTCAGGCATGGGCAGGACTGGCAGCTTTATGTTCCAGGATACAAATGCTACAGGAAGGATAGAAAGGGAGGCAAGAGAGGTGGGGGAGTGGCATTTTTGATAAGGACTAGCATTACAGGTGTACTAAGGGAGGATATTCCCAGAAATACATCCAGGGAAGTTATTTGGGTGGAACTGAGAAATAAGAAAGGGATGATTACCTTATTGGGATTGTATTATAGACCCTCCAATAGTCAGAGGGAAATTGAGAAACAAACTTGTAAGGAGATCTCAGCTACGTAAGAATAATAGGGTCGTTATGGTAGGGGATTTTAACTTTCCGAACGTCGACTGGGACTGCCATAGTGTTAAAGGTTTAGATGGAGAGGAATTTGTTAAGTGTGTAAAAGACAATTTTCTGATTCAGTATGTGGATGTACCTACTAGAGAATGTGCAAAACTTGACCTACTCTTGGGAAATAAGGCAGGGCAGGTGACTGAGGTGTCAGTGGGGGGAGCACTTTGGGGCCAGCGACCATAATTCTATTCATTTTAAAATAGTGATAGAAAAGGATAGACCAGATCTAAAAGTTGAAGTTCTAAATTGGAGAAAGGCCAATTTTGATGGTATTAGGCAAGAACTTTCGAAAGCTGATTGGAGGCAGATGTTCGCAGGTAAAGGGACGGCTGGAAAATGGGAAGCCTTCAGAAATGAGATAACAAGGATCCAGAGAAAGTATATTCCTGTCAGGGTGAAAGGGAAGAATGGTAGTTATAGGGAATGCTGGATGACTAAAGAAATTGAGGGTTTGGTTAAGAAAAAGAAGGAAGCATATGTCAGGTACAGACAGGATAGATCGAGTGAATCCTTAGAGTATAAAGAAAGAAGGAGTATATTTAAGCGGGAAATCAGGAGGGCAAAACGGGGACATGAGGTAGCTTTGGCAAATAGAATTAAGGAGAATCCAAAGGGTTTTTATAAATATATTAAGGACAAAAGGGTAACTAGGGAGAGAATAGGGCCCCTCAAATATCAGCATCTAATGTGTGGAGCCACAGAAAATGGGGGAGATACTAAATTAATATTTTGCATCAGTATTTACTGTGGAAAAGGATATGGAAGTTAGACTGTAGGGAAATAGATGGTGACATCTTGCAAAATGTCCAGATTAGAGGAGGAAGTGCTGGATGTCTTGAAACGGTTAAAAGTGGATAAATCCCCAGGACCTGATCAGGTGTACCCAAGAACTCTGTGGGAAGCTAGAGAAGTGATTGCTGGGCCTCTTGCTGAGATATTTGCATTATCGATAGTCTTTGGTGAGGTGCCAGAAGACCGGAGGTTGGCAAACGTGGTGCCACTGTTTAAGAAGGGTGGTAAAGACAAGCCAGGGAACTACAGACCAGTGAGCCTGACCTCAGTGGTGGGCAAGTTGTTGGAGGGAATCCTGAGGGACAGGATATACATGTATTTGGAAAGGCAAGGACTGATTCGGGATAGTCAGCATGGCTTTGTGCATGGGAAATCATGTCTCAAAACTTGATTGAGTTTTTTGAAGAAGTAACAAAGAAGATTGATGAGGGCAGAATAGTAGATGTGATCTATATGGACTTCACTAAGGCATTTGACAAGGTTCCCCATGGGAGAATGATTAGCAAGGTTAGATCTCATGGAATACAGGGAGAACTGGCCATTTGGATGCAGAACTAGTTCAAAGGTAGAAGACAGAGGGTAGTGGTGGAGGGTTGTTTTTCTGACTGGAGGCCTGTGACCAGTGGAGTGCCACAAGGATCGGTGCTGGGCCCTCTACTTTTTGTCATTTACATAAATGATTTGGATGTGAGCATAAGAGGTACAGTTAGTAAGTCTGCAGATGACACCAAAGTTGGAGGTGTAGTGGACTGAGAAGAGGGTTACCTCAGATTACAACAGGATCTGGACCAGATAGGCCAGTGGGCTGAGAAGTGGCAGATGGAGTTTAATTCAGATAAATGCGAGCTGCTGCATTTTGGGGAAAGCAAATCTTAGCAGGACTTATACACTTAATGGTAAGGTCCAAGGGAGTGTTGCTGAACAAAGAGACCTTGGAGTACAGGTTCATAGCTCCTTGAAAGTGAAGTCGCAGGTAGAT
Source organism: Chiloscyllium plagiosum (assembly GCF_037043375.1). NCBI lineage: Eukaryota > Metazoa > Chordata > Chondrichthyes > Orectolobiformes > Hemiscylliidae > Chiloscyllium > Chiloscyllium plagiosum. The sequence continues at coordinate 14,088,077 of NW_028270183.1, forward strand.
AGGATAGTGAAGAAGGCGTTTGGTATGCTTTCCTTTATTGGTCAGAGTATTGAGTACAGGAGTTGGGAGGTCGTGTTGTGGCTGTACAGGACATTGGTTAGGCCACTGTTGGAATATTGCATGCAATTCTGGTCCCTATCATATTGGAAAGATGTTGTGAAACTTGAAAGGGTTCAGAAAAGATTTACAAGGATGTTGCCAGGTTGGAGGATCTGAGCTACAGGGAGAGGCTGAACAGGCTGGGGCTGTTTTCCCTGGAGCGTCGGAGGCTGAGGGTGACCTAATAGAGGTTTACAAAATTGAGGGGCATGGATAGAATAAATGGACAAAATCTTTTCCCTGTGGTCGGGGAGTCCAGAACTAGAGGGCATAGGTTTAGGGTGAGAGGGGAAAGATATAAAAGAGACCTAAGGGGCAACGTTTCACGCAGAGGGTGGTACATGTATGGAATGAGCTGCCAGAGGAAGTGGTGGAGGCTGGTACAATTGCAACATTTAAGAGGCATTTGGATGGGTATATGAATAGGAAGGGTTTGGAGGGATATGGGCCGGGTGCTGGCAGGTGGGACTAGATTGGGTTGGGATGTCTGATTGGCGTGGACGGGTTGGACCGAAGGGTCTGTTTCCATGCTGTACATCTCTATGACTCTATGACTTTACCCACGACTGGAAGTAAGGCTTCCTGGACTAGAATTATCAGGGTTGTCTCTACTCCCCTCTTTGTTCAAGGGAACAACATTTGCTATCCTCCAGTCTTCTGGCGCTATCCCTGTAGACAATGACAACATAAAGATCTAAGCCCAAGGCTTGGCAATCTCCTCCCTGGCTTCATAGATAATCCTTGGATAAATCCCGTTGAGCCCAGGGGATGCATCTATTTTTACCCTTTCCAGAATGGTTAACACCACCTCCTTTTGAATCTCAGTCCCATCTAATCTAGTAGCCTGTATCTCCATATTCTCCTCGATAGCGTTGTCTTTTTCAAATTATTCATTCAGTGCATTCCGTATCTCCGCTGACTCCATGCACAACTTCCCACTATTATCCTTGATTGGCACTTCTCTTACTCCTGTTATTCTTTTTTTCCTGATATACCTATAAAAAGCCTTACCTATCTGCCAATTACATCTCATGTCCCCTCCTGGCTCCTCGTAGCTCTCTTTTTAGGTCTTTCCTGGCTAACGTGTAACTCTCAAGCCCCCTAACTGAGCCATCACATCTCCTAACATAAGCCTCGTTACTCTTGACAAGAGATTCAACTTCCTTAGTAAACCATGGTGCCCATGCTGGACAACTTCCTCCCTGCCTGACAGGTACATACTTCTCAAGGATCCACAGTAGCTGTTCCTTGAATAAGCTGCACATTTCAATGATCTATTTGTTGCTTGTCATATTTGTATTTTGATTAAAGGACTTAACTGATCCAGGGCTGTGCTTTATTTATTTCTGTTTAATAAGGCACGTATCCTCTTTACACTACTACATAAAGACAGGAAAATAAACATTACCCCATAAATACTTTTCTTATGATCTCAACTGGAGTTTTTCTTTTCTTGTAGAAATTTTAACTGGGGTGATCAAGAATCTGAAGAAGGATGGAGAGTGGAAGGTATGTAATACCTATTTGGACCTGAATACTTTCAGCTTAGAGAAGGAAAGAGAAATGATTCGTCTTCAGGCAGTTTCTTTTGTGTGTTTGGACTTACTCAGTGGTTCAAGTACCAGCATCAAAATCTGGCATAAGAATAATTTGGACCTTGTCAGTGATGTTAGGCGGTTGGATGCTGTTTCCAATCATAAGCTTGCTGTACCATCCTTTGGAAAAAATTAGTGCTTGAATTTACAGTAATATTTCTATGGGCTCATGTAACTTACATTTTGTATGGAATGTGAAGATTCCAAGCAATTGAGCTGTGGTCAGTGCCTTGACTTGTTTAATCTCCAATCAGAGTTGATCTTGGAAGGAAGTGCCTTGCAAATCTGACAGTGCAATAAGTTAAATACAATCTCTGTATCCTTAGCTTGAATGCTAGGTGGCACAGGGTGATAAATCTTTGGCAGTAATTAATAGCTTGGCAGAGTGTTGTCAGTGTTTGCTTAAATCAGATATGGTATTTACACTTTTCAAAAGCTCATTGTTATACGATGCATGAAATGCTGATACCTGAACCATAAATTCCTCAAAGCTTATATAAATTATTGCTTAGAGTAAGTGTACCATATCTTCGAAATGGAACAGGGTAGAAGTAAGTCATTCTCAATCCCAAGGGACTGCCTAAGAAGAGGAGGACCAGTTAAGAATCCCAGAAATTCCAAGACTTATAGGAGGGCAAAATAGAGTAGATAAAATTCAGAACAGATAAGTGGAAGGTATTAGCATTGAAAAAGAATGAAAAATGTGCATTCAGCTCACCTGCTTAGTTCTGCAAATGGAAAATGTACTTCAGTTTCCCAATCAATTCAGGTAATACTCGTAAGGCAGGTGGGTCTGCTGTGTGCTCGGAGCACTAAAACTTGGTTAATAAACTTCATCCACAAGGGAAAAGAATGTCAGCTCCAGTCATACTGACTGGCTTGGATCCAGATTGAGAGACACAGATCTCTGTTTAAAGCACAGTTGCTGAAAGTTTGTAATGTTGTGATTGGTGTGATCCAAAAGAAGCCTCTTCTGAGGATATGGTGCATCTAATGCTCCATACCTCCCTCTCCTCTTCCCAGTCCAACAGTAGTGCTAGCAGGCTAAGAAATGAGTGGACATGGAAACCTCAGACTATCAATCTCGTGAGTTAAATGAGAGATTAATTCAGTGCCAATAGAAAAGTAAACTTTATTGAATGTTTTAAGTTTTTGAAATGCAGGACAAGCTGGCAATGAACAAGTATTATCTTAAAGCAGTTTGAGGTGACTAACTTCTGTGTGGGATAAAAAGCAGGAAATGTAATGAAAACTATGGGAGAAATAAAACAGACCAAATGATATCCCTCATTCTCATTGATATTGGTACATAGACAAAATTGTAAATGCTGGTCTCTTTATTCTGTAACTATGAAGTCTAATTTGTATTCTGGGATACTTTTATTCCTCTGCCCCACCAAATAAGTACCTCCCTATTCTTCGCAAAATGTACTACCTCGCTTTTTCATGCATCTGTGCTGAACTTCATTTACCAATTAATAGCCTGTTCTACAAATTTACTTATCCCCTGTAATGTGTTGCAGTGCTCCTCAGAATTGACTGCTCACCCTTCATCTGCAAACTGGTGTTATTTGGTATCAAAGATTTATCAATTATCAATAACAATTTGAACTTTGTGCATTTAGGAAATATAAATTGTGAACAGTTGTGATCTCAATACAAATTCTTGTGGAATATCACTTCCCACCTCCTGAAATTCTGAATATCCATCCTATGTTCCTATTCTTTGCTTGGGATTTCCAGTGGCTTCAAGATTCCTGATTGGATTAAGTCAAAAAATGTGCATTCAGTATATGGGGCACATTACTGAAGGTCTTTTGAAAATTGAAACAAATGGCATACACAACACTTCCATTATCTATTCTCTGCTATCTTTTCCAAAAGTTTGATATATTAGATCAAGAAGGATTTTCATTTTTGAAATCCATATTTGACTATTCATTGTTACATTTTTAATTTCAGGTGTTCTTCCATTTTCTCCTTTAGTAAGGGTTCCATTTTGTTTTTTTCTTCCACTAATGTTAAACTGGTTGGGTCTTTAATTCATTCCCTAGATATATATTGTCACCTTTTCATACATAATGAAATTACATTAGTTTCTACTAAATCACTGGCATCTTTTTCTGATGAATTATCAAATACTAGTAATATTGCCTCAAATTTCTCTTCCCTAGATAATAAAGTGTAATTTATAATAGAATTTTCCATAAAGTTTGAAAATGATGTAATTCAATTTGAAACTAGGGTCTTAAATCTAAACAAGGCAATGAAGGTATAAGGGGCCCATTGGCTGTTATGGATTGGTGAAAGATATGAAAGTAGATGTGCAGTGTATAAAATTTACAGATTAAATACATTTTTTTATAAAACATGTGCATTACTTTTAAGGCACAAAAATCTAATCAGAAAAGTGAGTTAACCATAGTTGACAAAGGAAGCTAAAGATTGATTGATTGTATTAGATAAAAGGAGGTGACTTAAGGTTTCCAGAGATCTAGTAAGCCTGAAGATCAGGAGCATCTTAGAACTTGGTAAAAGAGAACTAAGAAACTGATAATGGAGGTTTAAATATAAATGAGCAAGAAGCATGAAAATGGATTGTAAAGATGCTCCTAAGTATGTAAAGAGGAAAACTATGAGCAAGTACAATATTAGTCAATTATAGGCAGAGTTGAAATATTGTGGGAAGTAATAGAGAAGCTAAATAATCACTTTGTCTGTTTTCACCAAGAAAGAGACCAGAAACCTTTCAGAAATAATAAAGATCCAAGAGCCTGGTGTGAATGAGGAACTGAAATAAGTTAGTATTTAGTGTCAAACAGAATAGTAGTACTAGAGAAATTTAAAGGACTGTAAGTTGAGACATTTCCCGATCTGAGTTAGAGTCAGACCCTTTGGTTCAACTCGCCTGCCAACTAGACATCCCAATATGACCTAGTCCCATTTCCCAGCATTTAGCCCATTTCCCTCTTAAGCAATTCCTATTCATGTACCTATCCAGATGCCTTTCAAATCTTTTTTAATCAAACCTTCCTCCACTACTTCCTCTAACTGCTTGTTCCATACTTGCATCACCTTCTGTGTGAAAAAGTTACCCCTCGGGTCCTTTTTAAATCTTTCCCCTCACCTTAAACCTACATCCTCTATTTTTGGACTTCCTCACCCTAGGAAAAAGACCTTGGCTATTCACCCTATCCACGCTCCTCATGATTTTATAAATCTCTATAAGGTTGCCCCTCGACCTCCAATCCTCCAGAGAAAATAGCCCTAACCTATTCCGCCTTTCCCTTAAAGCTCAAACCCTCTAGTCTCGGCAACATGATTTAGATCCCAGAGTATTGAAAGAAGTGAAAGAAGGTGGATGCATTGGTGATCATCTTTCAAAATTCTACAGATTGTGAAATTGTGCTTGCAGACTGAAGGATTGTAAATGAAACCTCCCTATTTAAGAAAGGAGAGGCCTAAAACAGGAAATTAAAGATCTGTTAGCCTGACATCGATCATAATACAAATATGATCTACTATAAAGGATGTGATAACTGGACGGTCAACATAGATTTATGAAAGGCAAATCACATCTGTTCCAAGTATTTTGAGAATGTTACCAGTGAAAGAGGTAAGGCAGACCCGTTGGATATGGTGGATTTTCAGAAAGCTTTTGATAAAGTCCAATATAAGTTAGTAAACAAAATTAGAGTGCATGGATTAGGGGCTAATATACTGACATGAATTGAGGATTGGTTATCTGATTGAAATGCAGATTATCAGGCTGTGATTAGTCTGGTACCACAAGGATCAGTTCTTCGGGCTGCAGTTCACAGTCTGTACCAATTATTTGGATGTGGGGACCAAACATACTACTAGTTATCCGCAAACACAGAATTATGAGTTGAGGATGCAAAGAGGCTGCAAGGGCATTTAGACAAATTGAGTGGACAAGAGTATAGCAGATAAAATGTGAGTGAGTGAGAGGTTTTCCACATTGATTGGAGGAATGGGCATGCAAAGCATTTCATTACTGGTGAGAGATTTGGGAAGCGTGAGTGTCTGAAGGAACTGGTGTATTCTTAATCAAAAGTCTCTGAAATTTAGCCTGTAGGTGCAGCAAACACTTAAGAAGGAAAGAAGATGGTATATTTTCTTCTTATCCTCCTAGGATAAGAGTATAAAAATAATGGTGTTGTTTCAATTGTCTTGAATCTTAGTGAGAGCACACCTCAATTATTGTGCATTAAGGTTCCCTTGCCCATGGCAAGGTATATTTTCCATAAAAGAATGCAATGGAAGTTCCTCATCTAATTCCTGCACTGGTAGGGCTGTCACTTTTAGGGAAGATTGAGGAGCCTGGGCCTCTTAACAGTTTAGGCCAACGAGAAGTGAGCTAATTGAAATACGCAGAATGCTTAGAGGGCTAGACGAGGTAAAAAGGATCTTGGGTGGGTGTCCAGAACCAGGGCTAACCATCGAAGATAAGGTACAGCTATTTAGCAATGAGATGAGTAAATTCTTTACTAAGAAGGTAGAATTTTAAAAAGCCTTGCCATGGAGGACCACTGAACCACAGCCATTGTGTTCAAGATAGATTGATTTTTGGATATTAACGATATTGTGGCATAACATGGGTAACAGCAGAAAGGTGGATAATCAGCCTTAATCCAGAGCAGGTTCAAGGGGCTGAATAGCCTACTCATGCTCTTATGTTTCTACGAAAATGTAGGAAATTCTCCATTGCAGCATGACGAGACCATTTCAATTATCAGTCACTTAATGAACAGCTTCCCAATATACATTTTATCTTTTTGATCATTTGTACCCATTGCCCTGCAGTTAAATTTAAATTACGTTCTTAAAACCCAATTTTAGCCTTACCTAACCATTGCTTTTTTAATATATTGTCACAATGTCATGCTGTCAGTCTTGATTAAATGCCTCTCCCAAATAATAATCAAAGGAGTCAGTTAAATATAACTTTCTCTAAACCTTTCCTAGGTTCTGCTTGTGGATCACCTAAGTATGAAGATCTTGTCTTCCTGTTGTAAAATGTCTGACATAATGGCAGAAGGCATAACCAGTGAGTAAAGTCACATTTAAATGTAACCATTTGTTTGAATCCCAGTTGAGGAAGGCATGGAGTTGGCTTGCATGGTGGGGGAAGAGTTCTGCATGAGGGTGTAAAGACAAGCCAGGGTAACTTGTGCATTTGGTATATATCGTTTTACATTGCAAAGTGATCATTGTTTAATTATTGCACAAAGAAACCTGCCTGGATGGATCTGCCAAGGATTAATTTTATTGCACAGAGGCACAGTCCAAAGTTTCATTAACCACCTGACCTCTGCATGTTATAAAGCACAGTATTGTATTTGCATCAGTGTAACAGGTAATATATATCATTGTATAAGGAACTCACAGGCGGCTGCATACCATTTTTAACATTTAGTAAAGATATTTGTTTTCTTTAAAAATGGGAATCAGTCTAGTTTATTGCGAAGTCTGTAACTCTGAGAGGAAGGAGACTCTTGATAGACAAGGACACTAGATTCCAATTTAGTGAGTTATCAAATTCAATACTATTCAATACAATCAACATCAATTTTTATGCTCTCTTTGTCGCTCTTTTTCTCTTCCCCACCCCCCCCCCCATTTCCTAATTTCCCATCATTTAAAGAGTATCCTCTACTTCTGTTCCTTTGAACCAAGGCAGATTACCTCACTTATTTGCCACATTTTATCTCTGCCATGTTCTTGCCCATTCCACCTATTGAAACCCCCACTAAGCTTACAGCTTACATTTCCACCCATTTTTGTCATTTGCAAATTTTGGATTCTGAGTGTAAGTTTGCTTGCTGATCTAGAAGGTTCATTTTCAGACATTTGTTACGATACGAGGTAACATCAGTGAGCCTCTGGTGAAGCACTGGTGTTAGTGACCTGCTTTCCATTTGTGTTAAGGTTTCCTTGGGTTGGTGATGTCAGTTCCTGTCATTTTCTGATTCCAAACAATTGATTACAGATTGCTGACTGCTCGGGCCCAAACTTGAGATATACTACCAAACCATTTATTACTTCTGTTTTCTTTTTGTTAACCAAACCTCAGTCCACGCTGTCTGTTTCTGTGTGCTGTCCCTCATTCATTCTCTCTCTCTTCCGCCACCCCCCCCTCCAAAAAAGTATCCTTGTACTCTAATTTTGTTTGTTAATCTCTGGCACCATCCCAAACACTTTCTGAAAGTCCAAGTACAATGCATCCACTATTTACTTTGCTGGTAATGTATTATGGACCAGGCCTGGCCCCCCTCAAAACATTTCAAGAAAGTGGTCTAGATCCTAATTTTGCTAGTTGTTTTAAGCAGGTATAATGTAGCTATTCCAGGAGTGATGCAGCTAGTCAACCCACTTAGTTTTAAACAAAACAGAATTTATCTACAAGATTACCAAATGAAACCCAAACAAAAGAGAACAGAGTCCAAAATAACTTAATTTCTCCAAAACTCCCAACAGGTTATCCCAACTGTTCCATTACTTGCAACAATCCCCATAAACACGCCTTGGCACAAAAGGTAAAATCAAGCAGGGTCATACAGGGGAGATCTGCAAGAGAGAGAGTATCAGCATGGACCTGCTTCTCTGGGTCCAGTAGCTTCTACAACATTACTGTGCTAATAACCAGTCAAACCAGAATAAACCTGAGCTGGGAACACTTCCCTTGTACAAGTGTTTTTGTTTTAAAAACTTGAAAACCCTTTGCTTGAGGAAGAATCTGTTAGCTATAATCGAACTGGAGCTAAAACCCATCCAAACCCCAGACTTGTCGGAGTCTTTGTCTTTTACAACCTCTCTTGGGGCGGGGGGAAAGAAAACGAAAGACAGTACAGTGGTCCACAGTGGCTTGACAGCACCAGAGTCCCAGGTTCAATTCCAGCCTCTGGCGATTGTCTGTGTGGAGTTTGCACATTCTCCCCATGTCTGCGTGGGTTTCCTCCAGGTGCTGCGGTTTCCTCCCACAGTCCAAAGATGTGCAGGTTAAGTGAATTGGCCATGCCAAATTGCCCATAGTGCTAGGTGCATTAGTCAGAGGGAAATGGATCTGGGTGGGTTAGTCAGAGGGTCGGTGTGGACTGGTTGGACCGAAGGGCCTGTTTGTGCACTGTAGGGAATCTAATCTAGTTATAACCTTGTTAAAGGAGCAGCATTGTCACACATCCAGAAAAACTGCCAACAGGTTTGTCAAACATGATTTCCCTTTCATAAATCCATATTGACTCAGATTATTTTCCAAGTGTCCCATTATCTCATTCTCTATAATAGGTTCTAGGATTTTCCCTATTACTTGACATTAGTCTAACAGGTCTGTCATTGTTTTTTCTCTCCCCTTGTCTGCATTATTTTTGAAACACAGGTGACTGTTAGAAAATTAGTGTGCAGAAGAAAAGGGTTAGGATTAGGTGCTTCTGCAGAAATACTTGTTTTATGATTTCAAATATTGCATCCCTATTGAAGCTGAGATTTTTTTTCCCTCCTTGCCTGAAGCCTAGGTTATGCAGGGTGTTCACAACTTTTGCGTAACAGATACAGTATTAATTCTCATATAATGATACTTGAAACTCTGTTGCGACATGGTCTCTCTTGTTCCAGTTGTCGAAGATATCAACAAGCGGCGGGAGCCAATTCCCAGTTTGGAAGCCATCTACTTGATTACACCATCAGAAAAGGCATGTACTGAATACAAGCTGCAAGTATAAACACTTGTTCAGGTTACTGTCCAGACTCTGTATGGTTGTGTATTTGTTAAAAAGTCAGTCGTCTTCATTTGACAATGGGTGTGGCACCAGACTATTATGGTGCATGCCTTCTATGTTGTTGAAGAATGCATCTCCACCCCAACTGAAAAAAAAACCATACCAGTCTCCTAGTAACCGGATTGAGGGCATCTAATGCTCGTTTTAACTTGCTCTGCAACTATACAAATCCAAAAAGTACTTTTGTATTAACTTCTACTGATTTGGAACCTACCCCAGCTATGCTGTGGAGAGAAAACTATATTATCACCAGTAAGTTTACATCAGCTTTCTGTGTAAGAGTACAAAGAGAAGTAAATGGCACTGCCATTGTAGGAAAACAATGGATGAAGGATTATTTTTGTTTCTGTCTAACTACATGACAGATCTAAGGGATGTCGCTATTCTGTTTTGTCTGGGTTGGATTTAGCACAGATACCAGCAGAAAAGAATAGTAATTCAAATATCCAGGGCAAGCTGATCTTTTCTGAAATTCTTTTTAAACACTTAGCGTTGAACAGCAAATTCTGGCAGTTGCAAACAAATGGCAGCAAATTGTAGAGTTTACGTGATCTTCAAACCTAGTCTCAAACCATCAATTTTAGTTTAGTCATTTAAAAATCTGAGTCCCCTTACAGTGTGTGTTCCTGTTTTATAAATGATGTATCACCATGCGAACCACTTTAATTACATGTATATCCAAAGAAAGACTCTTGGGCTCCAGTTAGTGATTAGGCATATAATTGAACTGGTGATCCCAGGATCAGAAATGTGACACCCTACAAGAAAGACAGACCCCACATGGTGGAATTTGCCCCTATATCTCATCTGTCTCTGGTTGTCTGCATCCTTTTTTTTGTTTTGTTCCCCTTCCCTTTTATATTTTTGATGCAAGTTTTGATCTGACGGTGCTTCCATGAAATACCTTGGGGTGTTTTTCTATTACCAGCAGTGATTGATATATTTATCTACTGTAGCAGTAAATCTGTTTTTAATGGTTTTGGAAAGATCAATTAAAGTGGGTGTGTTCTTTAGCAAATATAACAGAACGTGCTCTTGGAGCACTGCTGCTTTGGACCTGCATGGCAGGAGCCAGTTTCCTTATGGACCTTTAGTGCAATATTAAAATTAGTTTTAAAGTGTTTGTCATGTGCACTACTTTGTGACATTTGTAGGGCGTTGTGTATTTCTCAGGAAAACAATGGTCAAATATCTGATTATGAAGGTAAAATGGGTTGGCATAAGTCCTGTTGAGCAGTTAATCTGAAGGTGGCATTTATGATCCACGATTCTGATATTTTCTTTCTCTTGCCTCTGTTTTACCCCAGCTGAACTTTATTTCAATCCTGTTTAGCGGATAGTTGATCTTGCACTACAGATAAGAGCAAACAGCAAATATTGGCAATCTGAAATAAAAGGCAGTACTATTGCAAATACATTGTAGGTCAATCTGCGTTTTGTTCGGGGGAACACTAGTTTAATGTTTTGGATTCTGGACAGAAAGATAATTGAAATTCAGACAAGTTCTGGAAATGAGAAAGATCTATGAGAAGGGAATGGATTATAACATTTCAGTCATTCAGAAGAGTTCCAAAATGTTACAACTGAATAAACATGTTGAATTTTGTCAGTGTTATGGTTGCCACTTTGGCCCCCAACCTACCATATTACTGAATTTAATAAATTTAATTTCATAACTTTGTGGGATTTGAGCTGTTAACAATTGCATTACTCAATTAGTGCAATAACCATTAAACTATAGTGTCCTACTGTTCAAATTTGATATGAAGTAATGAAAACAAAAAAAGTTGGGACTCCCATCAGGCAGCATCTATAGAGAGAGAGAGCATGCACAAGCTAACATTTCAAGTCCAGATGACTCTTCATTAGACCATCAAGGTGTATGGGGTAGTTGTTCATCATATACATTGGAGAAGTAAATTACATGGTGAGCAAAATATGTATATATGTTTCTGGTTTATTTTAATCCTGGGTGCGACTCTTCATCTTTTTCTTTCCAGTCTGTTCGAGCCCTGATTAATGACTTCAAAGACACTCCAACATTTATGTATAAAGCAGCCCATGTGTTCTTCATTGACAGTAAGTGTTCAATATTTCCAGTTTCCCCAATTCTAATCTGAGCAGATAACAACCTTGAAGTTATTGCTATTCCAAATGTTGCTTTTTCTTTCACATGCATGTTTTGGACCCTTTCTGGAAGAGCAAAGATATGTATGTTTTCCATAGTTCTGCATGAAAATCCAAGAGCATATGATATGGTTCAATTTATACTATAGGATTACTGGAACACTCACTACAGGTAGTAGTATAAGGGATATGGACAGGAATTTGGGAAGGATCTGGTTCATGGTAAATAGGATTGGAGCAGGTGTTCCATTTTGAAGTGCTGCTACCTGTCAAGAAGGGGTTCAGCTGACTTCTCATGATGTAAAATATATTGTACTGGTTATAATTAAGATATGACCAACTGAATGCACAGAATTCAATGTAATGCTGGTTTGACCATTTTCTGTCTTCTAATTGTTGTGATTCTGTTCGCTGAGCTGGGAATTTGTGTTGCAGACGTTTCATCCCCTGTCCAGGTGACATCCTCAGTGCTTGGGAGCCTCCTGGACCCAATGTACCGGCCACTGCAGCGAACAGCTGGAACTGACAACCGGAAGCGGCAGATACAAATCACTATAAATGCCGGAGGAAACATCACAGAAGCGCTTCACAGGAGGCTCCCAAGCACTGAGGATGTCACTTAGACAGGGGACGAAACGTCTGCAACACACATTCCCAGCTCAGCGAACAGAACCACAACAACCAGTACCCGAGCTACAAATCTTCTCCCAAACTCTGTCTTCTAATACTAATTTGGGCCAGTTTACTTCTCTCTAGGGGTTCATCCAGGTGCAAAGTCCTCCAGTTAGATTAACTTGTATTACACTTAGGCATTTTGTGTAAATTACATGTTATCCTTTTTTAAATTTTTGCCCCACCCCATGCCTTCCCTTCTGCAAGGCAGAAAGTGTTGCCTTCGTCTTCTATGAATTGTATGCCAGTAGATTGGGAATTGAGAGGAGCGGGTAGAACTAATGTAATAATACACTGTCATGCCACATAGTGCCCCTACATGACCGCTTTCTCCACAGATTTTTCATGAGGAAAATGTCTATCAATAATCACTCAAACATTTTCTTAACTCCAACCTAAAAATTGAATTGATACTGCTCTAGAACTAGACCTCTAGTAAACCTCTGAATTGCATGTACCCCAGGGGGATGGGTACGCTGTCAGATGGAAGGAATGGAGGAGAGAAACTTAAAACTGGATTTATTTCAAAGCATTACAAAGAATAAAACCTTATGTCACAAATATCGCAGTTTACAAGTTTTTATTTATTTAATGGTTTGGTAGAAGTTATGCCATCTGTATGAACTCACTGTAACTGGCCTTGATCCATCCTTGTAAGTCACAATGGCTAACTAAAAATTTGTGCTGGGCATTGATCAATCTGGTTTGGTTTCAGTCCAAATTTTTGCTCTCCGCAGCCTGTCCAGAGTCGCTGTTTACCGAGCTTGGAAGATCACGATGCACAAAAATAGTAAAAACCCTGAAAGAAATTCATGCATCTTTCCTTCCTCTCGAATCCCAAGTGAGTAATTGCTGGACAGCTGTTTTAATAATGCATCGTTTTAACCATGGACAGCACATCTGATGCTGCAGTAGACCTGCATGAGTGGCAGTTGCATTGTGCCACACTAATGATGCAAATATATTTTCATTTCAAGTCAATCTGACATGCCTTTAATTTCTTTTGCACTAAAGTTTAAAAAGTCAAAATTGTGTTAAATAAAAGGAATTCTCAGTTTTGAGAGAATTTGATTTAATATGTCTTGACTTTTTAATTTTTATATGTACTTTTCTCCAAAACACAGCATTTTTCAAATATCTGTAAAATAAATCTTGCTCTTTAAACCAGAGGGCACTCCATTGTCTCAGCATTGAATAATTAATATGTTTGTGGCAGTTCCATAGATGTAGCTGCCTTTGAGGGCAAGTCACTTTAATAAAGTTACTAATGTGCGCCATTTGGCATGATAAATCTCATGACTTGAACAGCTTTATTACTGTAATAATCTTGCATTATTAAAGTAAACCCTGAGAATATTAACTGTTATGCATAAACAATTCACTGATTTGAATTTAAAGCAGGCTTTATCTTGCTTTCTGTCAAAAGTACATAGTAATCGTTCATATTTTCCTTGAATAACATAGTGTAGCTGCCTATGGTTTAGTGTGCTTATTTTTAATGCTGGCATTCCAGTGACTCTGTGTGATCTCCATAAGGTGTTCTCGCTGGATTCCCTGGATTCCTTCCATCACTTCTTCAGCTCTCACACTGCAAATGGTAATAGTACCCTGTTGGAGGATCTGGCTGAGCAGATTGCAACATTATGTGAAACATTGAAGGAATACCCAGCTGTGAGATATAGAAAGTAAGTCTGTTTGCAAGCCTCGTTGACATCAATGTTTCCCCTTCCCAGTATGTGATGGACCTAGGGCTAGAACTCTTTCCTCCCTCCAGTCCTCAAGACAGGTGGTGATAAGGCTAGGTCAGTTGAAAACATCTGAACTGAGCTTTTGAGGAGCTTTGTTTGAAGAATTATGGAACAGAGTCAGGTGGATGAAATTGGTCATGCTGTAATTGAATGGTTGTAATTTCCTTAATATCTTGCCCTTCAAATTCCATAAATTACGATTTTTCTTAAGTTCTTCACCTTCAGTTCAACTATTTCAACCACCTATAGAATTCAGAATTTGAAGTAGCTACGAATGAAGATCTCAATGATGGACATATGGAGCTAGATACATACTAACCTACAAGAAATTGAGTTTAACATCATTTCCTTCCTGCTTTGGATGAAGCTGACAAAATCTGTTTCAATTCAGGCCAGTAAAGCATGTGAAGTTACACTGTTCAAATTCAATCCCTGTTGGCACGTACTGGCTTCTCCTCCAATTATCTATTGTACTTAAATGTTTAAGCCTTAAATCCTTTGATAGCCTTGTCCCTTCTTATCTATAATCTTCTAGTTCTCACTCCTTTCCCCACAATTGGTGGTAATGTCTCCAGCTCCTGAAATTCCCTCTTCCACTCCACTAACCTCCTTTTTAGAAAGCATTTTTTAAAAAGTCCAGAACTTTGATCAAGATTTTGGTCATCCAGTCTAAGTTTTCCTTGTTTAATTGAAGCATTTCCTTCATGCTTCAGTGAAGCGCACCATTTTTTTAAAAAAGATTTCTTTTTAGGTTATTGCTGCAATGTATTTGTAAAAGTAGTTTTGCAATCTTTTTCTCCTTTCAAGCTTTCATATTTTAAAATACAGTGTGAAATAGAAATGCAATAAAATTCAGGTTTTTTTAAACATACTTTTTTGAAAACAAACCCTTAATTTTCAATCTGCTATTTGAGGGAGGCTGTGGGTGAGATCATGCATATCCACAGAAACGTGGAATAATCGAGCAGAGGATGAGATTATTCACTAGTGAAGGTTGTCTCAAAGGTATGTTGCTAATTGAGTTTAAACATTTGCTAACAAGCTTCCTGTGGCTGCAAGCTCACAACTCAATATCTTGCCATACAAGTTAGTAATATATCGTGGTCAGGGAGGTGACCTGTGTCGGAGATTGAAAGCATATACTGATGCAGTTGTTGAAGTGAGATGCGCTGTCAAGTTTGGAAGGGGGAGAAAAGCTGACCCTTGATCTGTTTAGATGTGTGTGTTTGCTGAGGAGCAAATGAGAATTTGTTTACTGGAATGGTATTGGTTTGGAGTACACAAGAAATTGGAGCATTTACCTCCCATTTGATTTCTCTCAAAGTAATGTTGACACTTAACAATTTGTGTCAAAAGCACTGTAGACTTTTCAATTCCATTCTTGGTCTTTGGATGACTGAGTGAAGTGTTTTGGATTAATTCAGCCCTTTATCTGCATTGTATCTCTGAATGTGTCATAACATAGTGCCACTCTGCTCCTTTACCCTATAACTCTGGATATGGTTTCTATTTAAGGCAGGATCAAATGAGACATTCAAGATAAAATTACTTAAATAGAAGCAACATTCAGTTTTCCATAATAAAGGTCAAGCGGAGTATCATTTAACACTTCTTCTTCCAATTTCCCACCTCTGTATGCAAATCCCCTTTTTGGTTCTTAATCAGTACTCCTCCTCTCACCACCATTTACTATTGATGTGTTTATAGAAGATCTTTTCGATTTCCCTTTGTTCGTTGCTTGTCTTTTTCCCTCAGTTCTCTCCTTTGTTCTTATTTGCTTTTTCCCCTCCTTTCTGAACCTTCTCTATTTGATTTGGTTCTCACTGTAATTTCAATTTGAAACCAGTCATGGGGGCATTTTCTTTTTCTCAATTGTGATTTCCTTTTACATCAAGAGAGTGCAAGGTTTGTTTGCCCTTCCTTTCCCTTTTTGTGAGAATATATTGCAGCGGTGCCTGAACCATCTTTTTTTAATATAAAAACCTGTTGTTTAGCTACAGTTGTTCCTGCCAGCATTTTCTTCCAGACCATACAGTCCAGCTTTGTTCTCCAGTTGAATTTAGCTGTTCCTAGTTAATTATTCATTCCCTGGATTGTCATTTGTCCTTTTTCAGCCCATTACCCTAAACTTTATGATGTTAGTCCCATAGTCTTACCAGGCCATAGGGCTGCTCTCATTAGATAGAGACGCCTGATGGTGATTTAACCGGAAGGCCACCATACTTCAGGGAGGGGAGAGTTTGAGAAGGAGAATCCTTCACGGTAACTTCAACTAGTGGTGGAAATTGAACCCACTCTGTTAGCATCACACTGCTTTTCAAACTGGCCCCTAAACGCTCCTTCATTAATATTTGATCTTATGTACTTCAACCTGTTCTGTATACCCAGGTCCAACTGTGCTTCCATTCTGTACACGTAGATTGGACACAGACTATTGTAGAACACTTGCCCCTTGTTGCCCTTACACTACCTCTATGCCACATTGTGTTCAGGTAACTAAAGTTGCCCTTTACCAATGACTCTGATTTTTGCACCTATCTGTAAGTTCCTTGCCGATTTGTTTCTCTACATATTTGTCAATATTTGATTGTCTGTCAACTACACTGAGCAATGTAATTTCATCCCTTTTTGTTCCTTAGTCCTAGCCAAATCAACTCTGTTCTTTAACCTTCTGGGGTATCCTCTTTCTGCAGCATTACAATGCACTCCATAACCAATGCTGCCACCCCTCTAGTTTTACTTTCCTATCTCTTCTGCACATCTTGTAACCACAACAATTTAACACCCAGTCCTGCCCCCCTTGAGTCATGTCTGTTTATTATCACAACAACATAATTTCACTTAGCAATCTGCACCCTTAACTTGCCAATTTTACTGACGATACTGTGTGCATTCATAAACATGCAGTGTAACCCTGATTTTAGAATCAATTTCTTAGTTCATTTCTGTTCGTTATTCTGATGCTGTCTCTCTGTTTTGTTTGATACTTTGATACTCTCTGATTATACTTTCCTGATTTCCACATCCCAGCTAGTTTACAGGCCCCTCAACAGTACTGGTAAGCACCCTGCAAGAAACTCAGTTCCAGCTCTGTTCACATGCAACCCACTGGCTTGTACAGGAACCATCTCTCCCAGAGCCAGCCCCAGAAATATAAAACCCTCCTTCACCACTCTTCCAGCCATTCATTCGTCTATCTTTAATTTCTGTACTCCTTTGCATGTGACACTGGACGTAATCCAGAGATTGCTATTCTTGAAGTCCTGTTAATTTTCTACTAAGCTCCTAATTACTGACTCTGCGACCAGGTCCGCCTTCCTTTACCAATCTCACATTGACTCTTGTCTGGCTGTTCACCCTCCCTGACCACCACCACCCTCTTTTTCTCTTTCTCTGCCCCTCCCCTTTCCCCCCCCCCCCCCCCCCCCCCCCCCCAACCAAAAACTCTTGAACATCTTTGACTCTGACACCAAGGAAGTAACATATCATCCTGGAGACACATCTATGGTCACAGAATTAAATTAAGAATCACACAACACCAGGTTATACTCCACAGCCAGCAGATGAAGGAGCACCACTCCGAAAGCTAGTGCTTCCAAATAAACCTGTTAGACTATAACCTGGTGTTGTGAGGTTTCTAACTTTGCATACCCCAGTCCAACACTGGCACCTCCAAACCATGGTCACAAAAACATCTGTACCACCCAACCAATTAATCCCTGATCATAGCTGCTCTCCAACTCGTCATTCTTCATGAAAACTGGTTGGTGAGCAGTACACCAGGGGACTCCTGCATTCTGTTTGACTCTTCAACTGCTTGCACTCCCTATCTGCCTTCATGTCTCTACACCACCATTCTGAACGTGCTATTTACATTGTTTTCTGTATTGCAAACACAGTGACACCACTGCCTGAGCTTGCAAAACCCATAGCTCAAGCTTGTGCAGCCGTTAACTCTTATCATTTGGCATGCAAAATTTAAGTTTCTTCTTGTGTTTTTAGGGGCCCAGAAATCAATGCAACATTGGCAAATCTAATACATGACAAACTGAATGCATACAAGGCTGATAATCCCAGCATGGGGGAGGTGAGTAATATTATCACTAATTTGTTCAATTAATTATCTGTTAACTCATCTTAATTTATGCCTTTGTTTTGCTGAAAATATTTGTAAAGCCAACAACTTTGGGGAAGACGTACCTTTTGTGTTTTTTTTTGCTGAGAAGCAGCAGTGAGAATATTGGGTTTAAAGGAAAACGTGGGAATACAATACAATGCAATGCCTTGTACTTGAATAGCCCTTATACTGGAAAGTCCTTGTATAACGATATCAGACATCAGTTACTGGGGGGATATTGGACTTTGAAATGGGTCATACATCAAAATTTCACAGAAGATTTAATTTATTTTTCATTTTAAAGTATTAAAACATTTGCTTGTTGAAGCATTTCTCTGGTTGCGCAGGTGCCTCCTTGATACTGTTGAAGAATGGGGTGGGAAAGGAAGTGAAGATGCACTGAAGTGTCACAAGTTCAATAATAACTAACAGTGGCTTGCTGAGAAGGCTATCTGCAGTTTGCAGAAGCTGAACTAACAGTATACTGCCAATGCCCTGGGTTCTGAAAGCAATTATAATTTTTTTTTACTTTTAGCTTTGTTTCTAATATCAGTACTTCTGTTGCTGATCGAGATTCGGCATCTGCTCTGAGCCTGAGTTCTTCCATTAAATATTCCTGCAGCCTGCAATTTTTTTTTAACATAAACAGAATTTTACGATGACCTAATGTTGGAATTAGAGGAGAAAGTGAGGACTGCAGATGCTGGAGATCAGAGCTGAAAATGTGTTGCTGGAAAAGCGCAGCAGGTCAGCTCTTCCTCCAACTGTCGTGTTGCTATGGTCTGGCGATGGAGGAGTCCAAGGACCTGCATGTCCTTGGTGGAGTGGGAGGGGGAGTTGAAGAGTTGAACATGCTTGGAGGAAGAGCGCCTCCTCTTCCGCCTGGGAGCCCTCCAACCACAAGGGATGAACTCAGATTTCTCTAGTTTCCTCATTTCCCCTCCCCCCACCTTGTCTCAGTCAAATCCCTCGAACTCAGCACCGCCTTCCTAACCTGCAATCTTCTTCCTGACCTCTGCCCCCACCCCCACTCCAGACTATCACTCTCACCTTGACCTACTTCCACCTATTGCATTTCCCATGCCCCTCCCCCAAGTCCCTCCTCCCTACCTTTTATCTTAGCCTGCTGGACACACTTTCCTCATTCCTGAAGAAGGGCTCATGCCTGAAATGTCGATTCTCCTCCTTGAATGCTGCCTGACCTGCGCATTTTCAGCAGCTAATGTTGGAATTAGGAGCTAGTGAAGACTGCTGAAGTCAGAGTTGTTAAAGTGTGGCGATGGAAAAAGCACAGCAGGCCAGGCAGCATCTGAGGAGCAAGAGAGTCTACATTTCGAGCTTAACCCTTCAATCAGGACTTTATCGACTAATGTTGGAATTAACCACTTAGTAACTTTGCTGCATTAAAGATGTAAAATTTAACAATGCTAAGTTAGTACTGGCTAGGTTGTCTCTAATTTGTCACTGAGGACAGTTATTCCTATGAAATTTGACTTGCAGCCATTTTATGATGGGTTTAACTGAACATTTCTCAACTGTCAAATGCTTGGATAAAGAGGACAGGGTCGAATAAACATGGAAATGCTTTGTACCACAGCTGTGTCTTTATCTTTATCCTATCTTTACCTGTGCCCTTTAAAGTACTTATTTTCTGATATGTCCTGCCCAAGTCTCCTTCCCTTCAGATTTTCTCCTCATCCTACTTCACTTCTGTGTGGCCTATTGTTATGGACCAGACCAAACTCCCTCAAAATATTCAGGAGAGTGTCTAGACACTAACTTTTTCTTATTTTAAAGGTAAACGTAAGGTTTTGTGTTCCAGACGCAATTTGATTGGTCAAACTACCAGATTTAAAGCAAAACACTATGTGTTAAAATACAATGAAAGAAGGAATTTGAATAACTTAACTCTATTGGAAAATGTAAGAGAATAATAAATACAATAAATATTACTAATTAACTGCTCCAATTTAGTAAAATCCCATAAACGCACCCTTGGCAAAAGGCAAATTTGGAACACTGTCTCACATGCAACTCTAGTAGAAAGCAGAGAACCCCCAGCTTTTCGCTGTAACTGAAAGAGAGGAAAAGTAGCTTCCACTTCAAGACCTCAACAGCAACTGCTAAAAGCTAAACCTGGTTCTGTGGGACTTTGACTGTACCCATCCAGCTACTTCCACTGTTTCCGTTTGTTTTTTTTTTCCCAAATAAAACAGCAAGGCTTCACAAGATTTTTTTATCTTCTCTGATTGCTATGCTAATCTCTCTGTAAAGGAAACCAGTATGAAATACTTCTCTTAAATCCATAGCATTGTCACGCTATTGAGTAAAGGTGGAGAATGAAAACCAGTCAAGACTCTTGCTCATGACTTGCGTTTCAAAAATAGCTGTTTGAAACCTATGGATATTAGGTGCTGACAGGATTCTGATGTGATGGCCTCAATGTTTGAATAGTCTGTCCTTTTGTTTTCATTTATTTTTCTAATTAACCTGTTCAAATGTTATTGCACACCTCTGGAGCAGGTGGGACTTGAACCCAGGCCTTTTGGTCAAGGATTAGGGACACTAATTCTGCACCATAAGATGGTTCCTCTGTCTGTATTCTTATCTTGAATGACCTCTTTGCTGTCACCAGGGAAATCTTACCCAGCAAGAGTCAACACCCCCCAAGTAGATGAGAATAATTTTGTTTACTTCTCCCCCCTCAGAATTTGGATTTTACTACTTTCAAAATTTATTTGAGTTTTTTTTGTTCTCCGCTGTTACTGCAAAACCCTAATGTGATGAATAATTGGTCATTTTGACAATGGATCCGTTTGACTTGACACTCAGCTGCATGAATATTTTTAAGTGTTCTTAATTTTCACCTGATGAAAACAAAGAGCTTTGCACATGGTAAATAATAATCATTTTATTTTTTTTTAAAAACTGCCAGAAAGTTAACCTGAGAGCCAAGAGCAATTTGTAATTAATTACAGGTCTGTTTCAATTATGCAGATTTTGGCCATGGAGAGTTCTTGATCAATGATAGAGCATATTAATATCGAGCACTAATTATGGTCGAGTTCACTAGTCAGCAATGCCACCGATCAGTTGGAAATTTTTAAAAAGTAGACTTTTAACACTGTTTATAACATCAAGTATATTTAGATTAGATTTTAGATTAGATTCCCTACAGTGTGGAAGCAGGCCCTTTGGCTCATTAAGTCCACACCGACCCTCCGAAGAGTAATCCACCCAGACCCATTTCCCTCTGATGAATGCACCGAACACTATGGGCAATTTGGCATGGCTAATTCACCTGACCTGCACATCTTTGGAATGTGGGAGGAAACCCACGCAGACACTGGGAGAATGTGCAGACTTAACGAGTTTTGAGAAGATTTGTAGCTCAGGTTGAGCTCAGAATGTGCAAACTCCCACACAGTCGCCCAAGTCTGGAATCTAACCTGGGACCCTGGTGCTGTGAGGCTGCAGTACTAACCACTGAGCCACCATGCCAGTAAACTGGACCATAATTAGTGCTTGATATTAATATGCTCTATCATAAGAACTCTCCATGGCCAAATCTGCTTAATTATGTGTGAAAATGAGTGTTCTGCAAAGACTGTGAAGTGAGCTGGTCTCAATTTATTGGTTTGCATTGCAGTGTTTCTTTCTCCTTTTTTTTTTTAAAACTGTTTTCTTTTTCTCTTTTCCTTCTGTCCCTTGCTTCCCTGTCCATTTTTCAATTCTCCTGTTCTTCCAGAATGCGAACGATTACATTTCAGAAAAGGGTAAATAACCGTGCATTTATTTCTGTGCATGTTACTATGTGTCTCATTTTTTTTGTCGAACAGATCCACGGTCAGTTCTTCGGAATAGCTTTCTGCATATGTGGCATTGACCTGCACATTTTTGCAAAGTGTTCTGTCGTAAAACTGATAGATATGCACTGTACTTGATGGGCATTCTATGCAAAAAGTTGCAAAATGATGCCAACAGAAAGGACTTGAGTCATTTATTTAATTGTGCTGTGCTAATTTTAGAAATGTCCTGGAGGCTTGAGAAAAATTTATGAATCAAAGTAGTTGAAGTCACATGAATGAATAAATGATTGATTAGTAAAGATAATGTTAGAATCATAGAATTATACAGTATGGAACAGGAACTTTTGGCCCATCAAGTCAGCACAGACAAAATAAATTCCTCTAAATCTGACTTGGACCCAGTTTCCAGCACTTTGCCCATAGCCTTCAATATTATGACACTTCATGTGCTCATCCAAATACCTTTTTGTGAGGTATCCCACCTCAATTGCCCTCCTGTGTAGTACGTTCTAGATTCTCATCACCTCTGGATGAAACATATTTTCCTGAAATACCCTCTAGTTCTCTTGCCTTTCACCATAAAGTGATGTTCCTTTTTTATTAACCCTTCAAGCAGAGGGAGCATCTGCTTTCCCATCAGGGGACATTGATTGCAGTAATAAAATGTTCATTTTTGCAGTGTTTTTCACGTCTTGCCAATGTCCTAAAGAGCTTCAAGGCCAATGAATTACTTCTGAAGAAGGCATTCTGGACAGCATGGTCCCACTGGTTGTACTGAGATGAATGGTCAGCCAATCTGCATTACTGATGGATAAATATTGGCCAGGAGCTGCTTGTCCTTCATCAGATAGTGACTTCAGTTGTTCTAGTGGATGTGGCAGAGCTGAAAGAGGTTTTAGTTAAACATCTCATCTGAAAACCAAAACCTCAAGCAATGCAGAGCTCCCTCAGCTGTACACCAAACTGTTATCCTAGGTTATGTGCTCAAGTCTTGGACTGAAGATTCTGCATTGGAGACAGACCTCTGTGCTGCCAGTTAAATGAGGTTTAAAGGTATTAAAATCTTTCTGAAACATGCAAGGTTCAGAGATCAAAGCCACTGATAATAAGACTGGGCTCTATCAAAACTGCTGTCTGGGCCAGAACTCAGTCCTGCAACTCTGACCAAAACCAACTGTGGAGCACCCTCACAATGGTTGTAATTTCATCCATAACTCAGATGAGCAATAAATTGCCAGTTGGTGTTGATTTAATGTATGAAGTAAGTGGAGGAATTGATAAAGATGTAACTAGCTAATAAGTTGGATTAATTATTACTTGCTACCTCTGCTGACATTGTCATTTATCACAGACCCATGTGTCGTAATTAATCAAATATTGTGTTGATCAAGATTGGAGTTGCTTACCAATTGCAGAGTATCACATGGTGTAGAGCTGTTCGGTAGTTGAATAATTTTGTTATCCCAAAGTTTTCTTTGCCTTTTTGGTGCTGATTAATTTTATCAATCATATTGGTTAGGCCGCTTTTGGAATATTGCATGTAATTCTGGTCTCCTTCCGTCCAGAAGGATGTTGTGAAACTTGAAAGGGTTCAGAAAAGATTTACAAGGATGTTGCCATGGTTGGAGGATTTGAGCTATAGAGAGAGGCTGAACAGGCTGGGACTGTTTTCCCTGGAGCATCAGAGGCTGAGGGGTGACTATAGAGGTTTATAAAATCATGAGGGGCATGGATAGGATAAACGGATTTTTTTTTTCCTGGGATGGGGAAGTCCCGAACTAGAGGGCATAGGTTCAAGGTAAGAGGGGAGAGATACAAATGGGACCTAAGGGGCAACTTTTTCACACAGAGGATGGTGCATTTATGGAACGAGCTACCAGAGGAAGTGATAGAGGCTGGTACAATTGCAAAGTCTAAAGGCATCTGAATGGGTATATGAATAGGAAGGGTTTCGGGGGATATTGGCCAAGTGCTGGCAAATGGGACTAGATTGGGTTGGGATATCTGGTCGGCATGGACGAGTTGGACTGAAGAGTCTGTTTCCGTGCTGTACATCTCTATGAATGAATACAAACACAACAGGCCAACATTTTGGCTTTATGTTCATGACCTAAGTACTCATTTTTATCCTTCCCAGCTTCCTGATCCTCTAGTACATCCAGAAATTTGCAGACTGAAATTGACTGACTACAACTTACAAATTATATTAATGTTCTGAATTTGTTCTCGTTGAAAGCAGTTCCACAGTGAATGCACTCCGTGTATTTCCTTTCTTTATAGGGGAAGTTTTAGTTCCCTTCTGTGCCCTGCTGGCAATTTGTTGTTTAGACATTCTCCTATTAAAGCCTAAGTCTTGTTCACCTATGTTGGAATCTTTTATTCATTTTAGTTTCCTAAAGAATCACTTTATTTTTATGCTTTATCAGCAATAGATGACAAATCATATTATAGAAGACTTTTAGATATTGCATTATTTCTGTTTTGATTACTGTCTTGCTTGGGGTCTTAGCATCAGCCATCTAATTCCTCAAAAGGATATTGTGTGAGTCGATGTCTGGTACATGCTCGGACAGTCCTAGGTTATCATTGTGCCAGCATCATTTCCTCAAATGTCCTTTGTTTTTATCTTATCTTGCTATTAGTGTAGTTAGTCTGTTGTTTTTTCCTGTAGCACGGTATTCCACTTGTGGATAACTTATGGAAATCTCTTCCAGCTGAGACGGGCAATAAATGAGTGGCAGGAAGGCAGGTGTGCTGTCCAGTCCATAGAACGTGGATTACTTCAGACTTAATCAGAGTTTTTAAAAAATCATTGATATGGTTAGGCCACTGTTGGAATATTGCGTGCAATTCTGGTCTCCTTCCTATCGGAAAGATGTTGTGAAACTTGAAAGGGTTCAGAAAAGATTTACAAGGATGTTGCCAGGGTTGGAGGATTTGAGCTATAGGGAGAGGCTGAACAGGCTGGGGCAGTTTTCCTTGGACCGTCAGAGGCTGAGGGGTGACCTTATAGAGGCTTACAAAATTGAGGGGCATGAATAGGGTAAATAGGCAAAGTCTTTTCCCTGGGGTCAGAGACTCCCGGACTAGAGGGCATAGGTTTAGGGTGAGAGGGGGAAGATATAAAAGAGACCTGTGGGGCAACTTTTTCATGCAGAGGGTGGTGCTTGTATGGAATGAGCTGCCAGAGGAAGTGGTGGAGTCTGGTACAATTGCAACATTTGAGGCATATGAATAGGAAGGATTTGGAGGGATATGGGCCGGGTGCTGAAGGGTGGGACTAGATTGGGTTGGGATATCTGGTCGGCATGGATGGGTTGGACCGAAGGGTCTGTTTCCATGCTGTGCATCTGTATGACTGTTTTACTTTATATTGCAGTGATTAAAAATGGAGAAGTTACTGCACCTGAGCCGTAAAGTAACAGCAATACCTATAAATCAGGACGGTATATGACTTCAGAGGGGACTTGCAGGTGGTGATGTTCCTATGCATCTACCTCTGTCACTGTAGTTGTTAGTAGTCACAGGTTTGGTAAGTGCTGTTGAAGGAGACTAGTTGAATTACTGCAGTGCATATTGTAGATGGTACACAATGTGTACCATGATGAAGGGAATGAATGTTTAAGGAGGTGGATAGGTGCCAGTTGAGTACTTTGTCCTAAATGGTGTCAAGCTTCTTGAGTGGTGTTGGAGCTGTGCCAATCCAAGTAAATGGAGAGTATTCCACCACTTTGTTGTATTTTGCCTTTGCACCTTTAACAGTACCTCCAAATGTAACAATCATCCTGTGTAATTGATCTCTGCGGTCTATTTTCTGCAAATTTTAACTGGCAACTTTAACACGTTATTGCCTCTCTCCAGTTCTGATATTTCCCAATAGAATTCCTCACAGTTGGTATTTACATTCTCAAAGACATATGTGGAAGGAATGTTCATGAAACATTTTTGCATGCTGTTTTACATTTATTACCACACTACCACAGGATAAAGTGGGGAAATCCAAACTGTCATTGGATTTGTTTTATTTTCCCATACTTCCACTTTTTAAAGAAAAGTACTTTGAGATTTCATTAAAGCAGAATCCTGTTGGTTGAGGTCACTCTACAATTAATCCATTGAGAAACAGACCAAAGCTGTTATCTGAAACCTGAGTAAAGGTGAGTAAACTTGCCAAACACTAGGTAGAGATTTAGATATTCTCTGTACCAATGCAGAGTAACTCTCTGTGCAACAGCACCCTCCACCTGCAAGTTTTGAGCACTGCAACAGCAGGCTCTCCTCCCACCTGTGATGGTAGCATTTTAGCACAAATAACCCTCTGCTCTACTACTGATCTACAAAAAATAAAGTCTGGCTATTAGATATTTAATTGAAGCCCATCTTGACCAGTGCTTGTATCTGTTTATACAGTGTACAAGTCTCTGGAGACAGACTAATTGATTTTTATTTTCCTTGAATTGCTTTCCTCTTTAAACTACTCACACAGCATAGAAGACGACCATTTGACCCATTGCTGTCAATGAGCAATTGATCATTTTTCCACCTTGTCCCCTATAATACTGCACATTCTTCTTTTTTGAATAGTAATCTAGTTCCCTCTTGAATGACACGATTGACTCTGCGCGCGCGCATACGCACACGCACGTACTCGCTGTTTATTCCAGACTTTAACTATGTGGGAAAATTTCTCCATGTCTCCATCGCTTCTTGTAATCTCATTACATTGCATAAATGGGATTCTCCTGTGGGTAGATGAATCGCATTGGGCTTAATGGCCATTATCTTGTGCCTCCTTTTTTAATTTTTGTTTCACTCAAACCTCCAATTTTTGTCTAGGGTCCTGAAAAGTCCCGTTCACAGCTGTTGATAGTCGACCGGGGCTACGACCCAGTGTCACCAATCCTGCATGAACTGACCCTCCAGGCTATGGCCTACGATTTATTACCAATTGATCAAGATATTTATTCGTAAGTTTTAGTTTTAAAATTACTCCAACTAAAATGTTTTTTTGACGCGTCAGTGCATATTTTCCATTACCCTGTTTTCTGGTGCATTATGTTGAGAGTTGAGATGGATGGTATAAAGGAGTTCCATTAAAATTGAGAATGGCAACATGTACAGTAACAGTCAACTGGAGCAAAGCATTTAAAACCCAGGCATTTGGAAATCTTTCCATAGTATTCAGGAGTTCCTCTTAATATCTTGGCGATGTTTTGTTCCCAGTTTGTGCATCTGAGGACATTTCATTGGTGTCAATGGTAGTTATTCAGAGCTTCATTGTAAACTAAAACTAAGTTTTTTTTTGTTACTGATTTTAATATTTCAATGTTTTTAAAATAATCTGTATTTAGATGTTGAAGCGATTACTTGAGAGGAGGGAAAACTTAGAAATGCAGTGTATATTGAAGGAGACCCAACATTATAATTTTCTACACAGTATTTTTGGATCTATTTGCAGACACATTGTTGCTTTATTTTTCAGGTATGAAACTGCAGGAGTTGCAGAATCCCGAGTGAAGGATACTCTGCTGGATGAGGATGATGAACTTTGGCTGCAGCTGCGCCACATGCACATTGCTGATGTCTCCAAGTATGTCCTTGTTATTGCTTGATATTAGATATGCTGCTATTTTCATAGAATCGTAGAATCCCTACAGTTTGGAAGCAAGCCATTCAGCCCATTGAGTCCTCACTGACCCTCCAAAGACTATCCCATCTAGACCACCCCCACCCTGACCCTATGACCCAGCATTCCTCATGGCTAATCCAACTAATCTACTCATCCCTGGATACACTGGGCAATTTAGCACTGCAGATTCATCTAACCTGCATATCTTTGGGCTGTGGGAGGAAACCGGAGCATCCAGAGGAAAACCGTGCAAACGTCACGCAGACAGTCACCCAAGGGTAGAATCAAACCAGAGTCCCTGGTGCTGTGAGGCAGCAGTGCTAACCACTGAGCCACCATGCCACCCCTTTTGAAGAACAGGCAAGTTCTTTGCAATTTTGTCAACATCACTAAAACAGATTATTCTTGTGGAATTTGGCTGCCACATTCCCTAAATTGTTGACTGTGAATCTGTTTTGAAGTATTTGCTGTAAATGGCTTTGGCATGACCTGAGATCTTGGTTGATACATAAATGCAAGTTTTGAACAAGATCTGTACTACCTGTCTTCAGGATAGCAAATTTGCACACGCTATAATTTATCTCTAGCTTAATCCTGACAAGAACTGACATGTACCCATCAAATATTTATAGTAATTATCCCCTTCAACCTCTTGAATGTAATCCAAAAGCAACAAATAATAATTATTCCAACATAATTAATACACCAGCAGATCTTGTGCTACTTTAGGCAGAAGCTCCAGTTTCAAGTCCATTCACATGGCTAAAGAAGTTATGTTTATAATGAAGCCAGACACATTTGAATAGCAGCCTGTGAACCATTCCAATGTATGCCAACGGAAGGCAGAAAGATTTCTCGACAGTTATCTTATGGAAAGGAATTGGAGCCTCTAACATCACTATCCAACCTACAACATGCTGTGGCAATCTAAATTTGTGTAAGTCTGGTTCTTTTGGGATGGAGGACCTGTTGTTTCAGTTGGATCAGAATGCTGCCAACAACAAGGGTTCAATCGCTGTTCTGTAGGGGTAGATTTGGGACCAACCTCTCTACCTATTGTGAAGGTCAAGGTGGAGCAAGCTTGGGCAGAGAACTCAAGAAAATGAACAAGAATTAAGAGTGCATCCACAGTGTTTTTAAATCAGCAAAATTGTGAGAATTTTTCCAAAAAGAGCAAGTAAACAAAAATAGACACATCAAAGTCTTACAGACGTTTAAATATTTTTGTGTAGTCACTGCTGTACTGAACAATTGTGTGTGTGTATACACTCCTATCACTATTAATAATGATACAAGCTAATTTTCAAACTTTCCTATAGCCACACCCTTTACCCATAGCTATCCCTCCACTCTGGGTTATTTTCCCTTGTGGAGAGGCTATAGTATGGCAATGGTAAGATAATTGACAAAATTACACTTAATTAACTTTACATATAAATTAATTGAAAGCAGGTCCCTCCTAGTCTTCACTGATTAACTGGCATTAATGTCTGAATTGGGAATGTTGGAGGGAAGTAGTTTGTTATATAAGTTACAAACTACATAAGTTACTTAATTTTAGATCCTTGAGTCTGCTTGAAACAGCATTTCAATTTGTATAGCTTAAGAAATATTTTTGATCTCAGTCGATTGCTCCATGGAATGCTCAGTCCACAAAATCAGTGCAATCTCATTTGTCCCATAGTGAACCAGAATTTTCCCAGGACATAGCCTTGTGCCAGACACATTGTTGTACAATATATTTTGCTATCTGTGTATTACAATCTTTCATGGAATAAAACTTGTATTGTTTTTCCAATTTGTATTGTTTTCCCATGCGTAACATATGAAAGGTTAAAATTTGGAAGCTTATTTCTGAGAGGCTGCCACTATTTAAATTAATGTAATTAACTAGCAACAACAACAACTTGTACTTGCATTAAAGCTGTTCCAGAGTGTTTGGTATTTTTTTAAAAACAAAGGCTCTCATAGAATTAAGTGATAGCGAGGCTGTAAGAAGACTTTTTTTTTAAAGATTGGGATTGAAATGAAGTGCCTGGGTTTAGAAAATGCTTTGAATAAACTCCAACACTCAAAGAGATTGATAGAATACAGTAGATCCCCATATCCGCAGATTTGGTTTCTGCGGTTTACCGCAGCCCAAAAATGTTACATGGAATGTTTCAGAAATAGTTCTGGGGGTGGCCAGGGAGGTAAGTTTGCCATTTAAATTATAGGGTTTGCTGCTATCTTTGAATTCGGGCATACCTGTACTCAATGCTAGAGTTTGGCTGTTCCTAGATTAGAATTGGAGTATCTTTCAATGTGGTGATAGCTGTTATCACAGAATTCTTAAAATTGCATCCACAAAACTATTCTAAATTTGTGGGAATTTATGCTGTTTTGAGTGTTGTCCCATTGTGCTGAGTAAATTAAAATTATTATGGCTCAATACATATAACTGGACTTGTGCAAGCCTCTCTCCTGAGAGTTTGATTTGTAGCCAGGTTCTACAAGGCCAGGCCATTTGTATAAATAATCATTTAAATGTATTCTTTCCTGTTGAATGGATTGGATAAGAGTTTCTACAGACACACACCACCTTTTGTTTTTCCTCCTAAGGAAAGTAACAGAATTATTGAAGACATTCTGTGAAAGCAAAAGGATGACAACTGATAAGGTGAGCAGATTTTTCTTCATTGGTCATGACAGTCACCAGATCCCTATGTACACTCACAAGCTAACATGCATCTGATTTTAAAGTCCCTGTCTTTTGCCCTTTTTCTTAAGGAAGGGAGTTAGAGGTAAGATGTCTTCACCCAGAATTCCCTGCCACAAAACTGTTGAGGCCAAAACCTTGAATGTTTTCAGGAAGTAGACAGAAATAGATTATAAGGCTACGGGACATCATAAGGATATGGGGAGAAAGCAGGAACAAGATACTCGGTTGGATGATCAGCTGTGATCATACTGAATGGTGGAGCAAACTTGAAGGGCTGAATGGCCTACTGCTGTTCCTATTTTCAATGTGTTAGATCATACAAAGCAGGAAGCTACAGCTGGAAAGCAAGATGTTACTTGCATTGAAAATACTTGCATCTATACGTGATGTATTTGAGAAAAAGTGAATTAGAAAGGTATGCTGAAAAGCTAAGATCAGGCGATTCTGGAGTATAAATATCAGCACAGATTAGTTGACTTGAATAGAATCTTGTACACCAAGTTTGTCCTGCTCATAGACTCAATATCATTATGTGCAGGATCAATGTGATGTACAAGGTTCCAGGCAGAGACTGCACAAAACATTATTCATAGGACAAACGGGCAGACAACTAGCAATCTGCATTCATGAACATCAAATAGCCTCTAAATGCCACAACCAGCTATCCCTAGTATCAGTTAACACAGACGACTGGGATCTCTCACTTGATCGAGACAACACACTATTAGATCAAGCCAAACAGAAGACAGCCAGAGAATGCAGAGAAGCATTGCACTCATCCACAGATTCCATCAATAAACACATTAACCTAAACCCAATATACTGACCACTGCAACGAACAATCGGAACAAAACTGCATAAATTCCAACCGATAGTATAGCAGTGTTTTACGGGAGGCTCCACAGCACTGACGATGTCCCTAGCAAGGGGACAAAATGTCTGCAAACCAAATTCCCAGCTCGGTGAACATACCCACAACAACTGCTGCTGACACCTGAGTGACCAATCTTTACACAAACCTTAGTTCTTTACTGTCTAACATTACCAGTTCTGTAGTATTGGACCTGCTGACATGCGGTAGATATGTTACCAAACACAGTGACACCCTGAAACAATCAGCCATATCAATCAAAGACCCATAACTTGATTTGATGTTTGCTTGGAATATTGAAGACTGACTAACTGGTGTTGGCATTCTGTTGCTCTGACAGTCTCTACCATGAAATTTATCAAAATGATGTTGCTGCCAAACCCAAGTGCATTTCACTCCTCCTGATCAATGCAGTGTTGCACCATGGAAAGGTTGCACAAAGTACAGATTTAGTATACATAAAACATAAAATTCCTCATTCCTACATCAGCTTATTGGCTAGGTAAGGGTGAGAAAGGCCACCTGTCCAATCACTTTTTCATTAGTCTAGAGAGATCCTATGTTTACCTGTCATCGTCCCCACCCAACTTTAAAACTTCCTGGCAGAAAAATATGTTTTAAGTTATATTAAATTTGTTTCTGATATTCTATCCTCTAGTTCATTTTGTATTTTGCTCACTCTTTGTGATTATGTTCTTTGATATGTGTAAAATGTGCTAATTTTAACATTGTTAAAACAAGACCATATTTAAAAAATAATCCCTTTAAAAGAGATTCTCTGAGACCCCTTTTCCAAATGAAAGCCCAAGTTCTACTGACTTTCTTAATAACCAATAAGCGCACACCATGATGTTAACTTCCAACAGTAGTGTTGCCTGAAGAGGGTTTCAATGCTTGCCAAAGTTGTGCCAATCAATAACCGTATTCTCTCATATAAAATAAATGCAAATAATAAGTAAACTTTGTCATGAACTGACATTGAAGTACAACACTAAAGATGAGCAACTGTGTGCTGCACTGTAACTGCAGCTCTGTGAAAGAATAGTCTTACTGACAGGCACTGTCACCCAGTTGCTGTGTAGTCACTGAAATATTTCAACATGATATCACTTGTTTCAGTGGGGCCTGTTTACCACTTTACGAAATTGCAGCCCAAGTCTATTAATGTTGAGGATTGTTTACTAACAGGATTTTCTGTTTACTATCAACACGGCCAAGGGTTATGCCGGAAAGTCTGGGACCAGATCAGCTGTTGAATGGGCTGGTACGGGTTCCAAACAGGCACCACTGGAGAAGGGCTTATACCTGAAACGTCAATTCTCCTGCTCTTTGGATGCTGCCTGACCTGCTGCGCTTTTCCAACAACACATTTTTCAGCTCTGATCTCCAGCATCTGCAGTCCTCACTTCTAGCTTCATGTGGACCAGGAAAGGGAAAAGAATGACCTACAACTGCGTTCTTGATCCTCCTTTCATATTCCAGTTGGAAAGTGATTCGCATGTGTGAATATGATTTAACACACTTGTGAAGAGCTTGCACTGAGGTTGTAGGATGAAGAACAGGTACTTCACCCTCCAATGTTGGTGATACTCTGACAAGAGCCAAGCCCTTTAAAGGGAAGGGGAGAAAATCGAAGTGAAAATAGTGTCAGAAGTACTTCTCTTTTCTTTCAGGCTAATCTGCGGGATCTTTCTCAAATACTAAAGAAAATGCCTCAATATCAGAAGGAGCTCAGCAAAGTGAGTACCACAATATTTTATTATCTCTGGTGGGGGAGGGGATTGGAGAACAAGTGAGCATGTGTAGTGTTAGTTGGAAGGCAGAAAAACTACAGGGGCTATAACTTACAGGCTATACTATAAGCCCTCACTAGTGAATGGGGAGGAAGTTCAAGAATTTGTAGTCCTTTATTGTCAAACTTCAAGCACTATTTTCCCTTTTAATTTTCAGTTAAGGGTAAAGAATGATGTTTTCTTGTTTTGTCTACATTATTCCTGCTATTCTCTTATTTCACAGTCCTATTACAATTGTGTCACTTTTTTATTTTTCTCCCTTGTAGTACTCTACACATTTGCACTTGGTTGAAGACTGTATGAAGCACTTTAAGGGCTCAGTTGAAAAGATGTGTAAAGTGGAGCAGGTCAGTGTGTTGTGCGTCAGTCTGGAGTCCATATTTGTAGTAGGTAATATCTTCGGTTACTGATTCACGGTCACACTAAACGTTTAATGATCTAACTTGTTTTTACTTGATGCTTTTCAAAGTGGATCCTTGAAAGTATATTTTGAAATGTCTAGGCTATGGATGTAGGCTTTGCTCGCTGAAATGGAAGGTCTGTTTTAAGATGTTTCGTCGTCATATTAGATAACATCAGTGAGACTCTGGATGAAACACTGGTGACATGGCCCGCTTTCTATTGTGATTAGGTTTCCTTGGGTTGGTGGTGTCACTTCCTGTTTTTTTTCTCTGGGTGTGGCAAGTCAATGTGTTTGTTGATAGAGTTCAGGTTGGAATGCCATGCTTCTAGGAGTTCTTGTGCGTGTCTCTGTTTGGCTTGTCCTAGGATGGATGTGTTGTCCCAGTTGAAGTGATGTCCTTCCTCATCTATAGGTAAGGATACTAGTGAGAGTGGGTCTTTTCTTTTTGTGGCTAGTTGATGTTCATGCATCCTGGTGACCAGTTTTCTGTCTGTTTGTCCAATGTACTGTTTGTTACAGTTATAACAGTCATAAAGATGTACAGCACTGAAACAGACCCTTTGGTCCAACCTGTCCATGCCAACCAGATATCTCAACCCAATGTAGTTAGCGCCCGGTTCATATCCCTCCAAACCCTTCCTATTCATATACCCATCCAAATGCCTTTTAAATGTTGCAGTTGTACCAACCTCCACCACTTCCTCTGGCAGCTCATTCCATTCACGTACCACCCTCTGTGTGAAAAAGTTGCCCCTTAGGTCTCTTTTAAATGACATTAGTTTTGCTTGTGGTCTGTATAAGGGTCGTTCAAGTTCATTTACCACCACCTGAGAAAAAGAACAGGAAATGATGTCACCAACCCAAGGAAACCTAAACATATAAATAGAAAGCTGGTCATGCCACCAATGCTTCATCTGGAGGCTTACTGGTGTTACCTAGTAGGGTGACGAAACATCTGGAAATGAACCTTACAGCTCAGCGAGCAAACCTACATCCAGAACCCCAACCTGAGTTACAAATCTTCTCAAACTCGCTAATGTCTAGGCTATTTTACAAAAATTCATTTACGGTTGCTGTATGTAAAAACAAAAAAAATTGTGTAATTGTATAAAATGTATGTACTAGGAGAAAGTGAGGACTGCAGATGCTGGAGATCAGGGTCGAGTGTGGTGCTGGAAAAGCACAGCAGGTCAGGTAGCATCCGAGGAGCAGGAGAATTGACGTTTTGGGCATAAGCCCTTCATCAGGAATCTTACCTGACGAAGGGCTCATGTCCAAAACGTTGATTCTCCTCCTCTGATGCTGCCTGATCTGCTGAGTTTTTCCAGCACCCCACTGTCAACTAAAATGTATGTACATCAGATTAATAAAATGAGCCTGTGGTCTATAAACAGGACCTTGCCATGGGGACTGATTCAGAGGGAGAGAAGGTCAAAGATCCAATGAAGATAATTGTGCCAATCTTACTGGATACGAACATTAAATCCTATGACAAAATCAGGATTATTCTTCTATACATCTTCCTCAAGAACGGTGCAGTATAACTTTTGGAAAATTCATATTTTTATTTATTTCAAATAGTGTTATGTTGTCTAGTGTTACAGTTGTGGTTCCCAATATTTATCCCTTTCACATGATGACCTGTCACACAGTTGATTTCAAAACAACCTCTGACAAATGTCATGTTAGCCCTGTGTAAATCTGCATTGTAATATTTGAGGTAAAGTAATTAAGTTGACAACTGCTAGCATTTTTACAAGATCACTTCAATGAGGTTATTTGGCTTTGTGACAACAAAACTTAACAAGTGGGCCTGGAGAAGTGGTGGTGAGAAACGTAGAATTGGCCTCTTGCCTCTGCATCTTGGGTTTAAATCCAGCTCAAAAGTTTCTTCTGATTGTGATGGTCAGTGTGAAATAGATTTGAGTCATCAATTCTATTTTTATTTTCAATTCACTCATGTGTGCACTGCTGGCAAGCCCAGTATTTATTGCCCATTCCTCTACTCTTGAATTGAGTGGTTGGCAGACCATGCCAGAGGGCACTTGATAGTCAGGCACATTGCTATAAATCTGGAATCATCTAGGCCACACCAGGTGAGGATGGCAGATTTCTCTCCCCAAAGGATATTGGTGAACTGGATTGTTGTAAAAACCCATGATATTGTCGTGGACATCATCGCTGAGAGCAGCTTTTGATTCCAGAAGGCATTGATTGAATATAAATTCTACCACTTGCTGTAATGGGATTTGAGCCCATTTTCCCCAGCTATTGGCCTGTGCCTCTGAATTACTAGTGTTATTTCTCACCTTCTTGTGTGAACATGAGCTTGTACTCAAGGTTGGTCCTGATTCTACGAATTGGCCATGCCTTTCCAATGAAATGTTTACATAGAAAATGTTGCAAAATAGTAAACGGATGCTTTTTTTCCCCCAGGTTGGAACAAAGGCACATTCTGTGGAGCTGTAATCTGCATTTTTTATTGCTTGTGTTGATATGGCTTGTTTGTTTCAGGCAACTAGTCCTTTGCATAGAATTAATTCCCCTTGACCTTGAGCACAAAATGCATCTTATATTTAAATATGCATCTACAGTAAAAGATCACCTGTTGTGATTTGCCAAACTTACGCTCAACAAAGTAGCTCTTAGAGCTTTTCAAGTAGAAAGTCTCTCAATCTGACCATTTAAACTTGAACATTTCAGTCCTGTACTTCATAGGAAGTTATCAAATTCATTGTCTGTGCTCCATTATTTGGCTTCTGCAAGGGTTGAGCTTGAGAGAATAGCATTAACTGATGTCCAGTCACATTTGGTGGGACATCATTGAGTATAGGTTGGCTAAGGATGATCATGAGTTAAGTTGGGGTGCCTTTCCTATGAAACAGTATGCCATTGTTTCTAATTGAAACGTATAGGATTCTGAGATGACTTTACAGAATAAATCCTGAGCGGTTATTTCCTGTGGTTAGAAAAACTTCAACTAGATGATACAGTATTAGATTTGATTGGCCATTTAGAACTGAAACCAGGAGGAATTTCTTCACTTTAGTGGCCGGTGAATCCTTGGAATGTTATATCCCAGAGACCTGTGGATGTGCAATGAGTTTATTTAAGGCTGAGATCGCTTCAGTTTTTGACACTGAAAGAATCGAGGGATAAGGTCATATGAAGGAAAGTACAGTCGAGATTGAAGATCAATTGTGATCCTATTGACTGGTGACGCACAGGGTTAAGGGACCATAAGTAGTGTCCCTCCTCAAATATCAAATCCACTGTTACCTCACCAATGCCAAGAATGGCTAAGTTAGTGTTAGGTTCTTGTGGAGGTTTTGGGAGCCACATGGGGAAAGTTAAGAAATATTTTCTTATTTCTATCATCTTGTTTCCTCTAGTTAAACCTGCTCTGCTTGATTGTTTCAGGGATCACAGAAGAGAACCTCACCAAACTTATTCAGCATGCAAACATCCAGGAAGACAGCAATATCATCCGAAACTTTCAGAACCTGGGTACGACCATCATAGCTGGGGTACGCACTACATAAACTGAGTTTTGTTTTCAGTTTTTGCTTTGTATGTAGCAGTCACGAAAGTAGTATTCTGTTTCCAACACAGACATAAATTTAATTCTTAACAAAAATGTGACTGTAATCCTTTCTCAATAATTATTTTTGAAGTCCAGCTGTAAAAAATGTGGGTTCCTAAATTATGACAATATCCTAAAAGCAGAAAATGTTATAAGTGTTGAGACAAGGCAGCATCCATGATGAAGAAAGTGAGCACTGCAGATGCTGAAGACCAAAGTAGAGAGCGTGGAAAAGCGCAACAGTTAGGCAGCATCTGAGGAGCAGGGAAATGGACATTTTCGGGCATAAGCCCTTCATCAGGAATGAGGCTTGTGGGCCGGCGTCAGAGATAAATGGGAGGAGTGGTGGGGAAGGTAGCTGAAGGTGGGGGCAAAGGTGATAGGTTAGAGAGGAGGGTGGAGCGGATAGATGGCAAAGGTGATGGAAAGGTCAAGAGAGCAGTGCTAAGTTGGAGACTTGGGACTGGGATAATGTGGGGGGGGGGGGGGCGGCAATGAGGAAACTGGTGAAATCCACATTGATCCCATGGGGTTGCAGGGTCCCAAGGCAGAAGATGAGGCATTCTTCCTCCAGGTGTCTGGTGAGGGTTTGGTGATGGGGGAAGCCCAGGACCTGCAAAAAGGCAAGTAATGAAACAAAAGATGAGGCTAGAAAGATGTTAAATTGGTATTGATAGATTTGATCTTCCTACTTGACCCACATTCAGCCATAGACTGTGAAATGCAACTAAGTGTTGTGCTATTATTTAGGCACATTCTGCTTTATTGGGGTGCTGTTAACTTGCATTTCATCAGATGTTTATGAAAGTTGGAAGGTCAGTGTTTGAAAAACTCTAATTCAAAAATAACCATAATACAAACACAATTTTCTGCTGACTTGGCTATGGGAGATACATGGAGGATATTGCAAAGATGGGCATTGTGTTTACTGATGGATACTAGGCTCTGTAATTTGGATATTGGGTCTTGGTTGAACAGGGCATCAGAAATCCACAGTCACTTGAAAAATGGAGGAAGACACAAAATGCTGGTATCTGACATTAGTGAAGTTAACCTGTATATATTTTTAACTTCATTTTAAGAGTGGATCATCTTCAAAATCTAAACCGGAAAGGAAATTACGAACAGAGTCAACTTACCAACTCTCCAGGTGGACTCCTGTCATCAAAGATATCATGGAGGTATAGTGGTTGTAATTTGGATAAGTGTGGGTTTCCAACTTAGGACAGAAAGCTGCTTGTCACTTTGCTGCATATTCAGTGATCATGAGGTGACCAGTTTATCTCTCTCATTCATAGCTGATATTTTCAGGATTTCGTGAGAATAGACAATCGGTGCAGGAGTAGGCCATTCTGCCCTTTGAGCCTGCACCACCATTTAATCTGATCATCCTTAATCAGTATCCTGTTCCTGTCTTATCTCCATAACCCTTGAGATCCACTATCCTTGAGAGCTCTATCCAACTCTTTCTTAAATGAATCCAGAGACTGGGCCTCCACTGCCCTCGGGCAGAGCATTCCACACAGCCACCACACTCTGGGTGAAGAAGTTTCTCCTCATCTCTGTCCTAAATGGTCTACCCCCTATTTTTAAGCTGTGTCCTCTGGTTCGGCACTCACCCATCAGCGGAAACATGTTTCCTGCCTCCAGAGTGTCCAATCCTTTAATAATCTTATACGTCTCAATCAGATCCCCTCTCAGTCTTCTAAATTCAAGGGTATGCAAGCCCAGTCGCTCCAGTCTTTCAGCGTAAGGTAGTCCCGCCATTCCAGGAATTGACCTCATGAACCTACGCTGCGCACTCTCAATAGCCAGAATGTCTTTCCTCAAATTTGGAGACCAGAACTGCACACAATACTCCAGGTGTGGTCTCACCAGGTCCTGTACAGCTGCAGAAGAACCTCTTCGCTTCTATACTCAATCCCTCTTGTTATAAAGGCCAGCATGCTATTAGCCTTCTTCACTACCTGCTGTACCTGCATGCTTACCTTCATTGACTGGTGTACAAGAAGGGCTTATGCCCGAAACGTCGATTCTCCTGTTCCTTGGATGCTGCCTGACCTGCGCTTTTCCAGCAACACATTTTCAGCTGGTGTACAAGAACACCCAGATCTTTGTACTGCTCCTTTACCTAAATTGATTCCATTTAGGTAGTAATCTGCCTTCCTGTTCTTGCCACCAAAGTGGATAACCATACATTTATCCACATTAAACTGCATCTGACCACTCACCTAACCTGTCCAGGTCACCCTGTAATCTCCTAACATCTTCCTCACATTTCACCCTGCCACCCAGCTTAGTATCATCAGCAAATTTGCTAATGTTATTGCTGATACCATCTTCTATATCATTAACATATATTGTAAAAAGCTGCGGTCCCAGCACGGATCCCTGCGGTACCCCACTGGTCACTGCCTGGCATTCCGAAATGGAGTCGTTTATCACTACTTTGTTTCCTGTCAGCCAACCAACTTTCAATCCAAGTTAGTACTTTACCCCCAGTACATGCACCCTAATTTTGCTCACTAACCTCCTATGTGGGACTTTATCAAAAGCTTTCTGAAAGTCCAGGTACACTACATCTACTGGATCTCCCTCGTCCATCTTCAGAGTTACATCCCCAAAAAATTCTAGAAGATTAGTCGAGCATAATTTCCTCCTCTTAAATCCATGTTGACTCTGACCGATCCTGTTACTACAATCTAGATGTGTTGTAAGTTCATCCTTTATAATAGACTCCGCATCTTTCCCACCACTGAAGTCAGACTAACTGGTCTATAAATTTCCTGCTTTCTCTCTCCCACCTTTCTTAAAAAGTGGTACAACATTAGCCACCCTCTAATCTGCAGGAACTGATCCCGAATCTATCCAACTCTGGAAAATAATCACCAATGCATCCACGATTTCCCGAGCCACCTCTTTCAGTACCCTGGGATGTAGACCATCAGGCCCCGGGAGCTATCAACCTTCAGACCTAACAGTCTCTCCAACACCAAATCCTGGCAAATATAAATTCTCTTAAGTTCAGGTCCTTCAGCCACTGTTACCTCAGGGAGATTGCTTGTGTCTTCCCCAGTAAACACAGATCTGAAGTACCAATTCAATTCTTCTGCCATTTCTTTGTTCCCCGTAATATATTCCCCTGTTTCTGTCTTCAAGGGCCCAATTTTAGTCTTAACCTTTTTTTGCCTTTCACATACCTAAAAAAGCTTTTACTATCCTTTTATATTTTTGGCCAGTTTACATTCGTACCTCATTTTTTCTGTGTATTTCCTTCTTAGTACTCCTCTGTGTTGCTCTTTAAAAGCTTCCCAGTCCTCTGCTTTCCCACTTATCTTTGCTATGTTATACTTTTTCTCTTTTAACTTTATATGTTTCTTAACTTCCCTCGTCAGCCACGGCCACCCATGCCTCCTCCTAGGATCTTTCTTTCTTTTTTGGAATGAACTGATCCTGCAACTTCTGCATTATACACAGAAATATCCGCCGTTATTCCTCCACTGTCATCCCTGCTAAGGTATTGCACCATTGAACTTTGGCCAGCTCCTCCCTCATAGCTCCATAGTTCCCTTTATTCAACAGAAATATTGTCATTTCCGATTATACCCTCTCCCCCTCAAATTGCAGATTAAAGATTATTGTATTATGGTCACTATTTCCCAATGGCTCATTCACTTCGAGGTCCCTGATCAATTCTGGTTCATTGCACAATATCAGATCCAGAATTGCCTTCTCTCTGGTAGGCTTCAGCACCAGCTGTTCTAAGAATCCATCTCGGAGGCACTCCCAAAGTTTCTTTCTTGAGGTCCAATACCATCCTGATTCTCCCAGTCTACCTGCATGTTGAAATCCCCCATAACAACTGTAGTAACATCTTTGCGACAGGCCAATTTCAGCTCCTGATTCAACTTGCATCCAACATCCAGAATAAGCTATATTTCTTTTGACTAGCAAACTTGGGAAATAGAGAATAGCATTAATTTGTGTATAATAAAATAGTGAATGCAAAGATCCTTATGCATATTGAAGTTGTAAAAATGTATATGCTTAAATGGTAAAAAAAGTGGAGTTCATAATATGTAAATATTGCACACTATGGCTATGTATTCAATATCTCATCTGAAGTATTCATTCTTCTGTGCACATTACCATCCATTGTTTGCAATAGTATGTATGTTTATGTAAACCTTGTCCATCTTATAGGATGCTACGGAAGAAAA
This sequence comes from Chiloscyllium plagiosum, assembly GCF_037043375.1. NCBI lineage: Eukaryota > Metazoa > Chordata > Chondrichthyes > Orectolobiformes > Hemiscylliidae > Chiloscyllium > Chiloscyllium plagiosum. The sequence continues at coordinate 14,129,243 of NW_028270183.1, forward strand.
GCTTTGCAAAAAACAGTGGCCATTTGTGTCCGACCCAGCCCCAAGTGCAGCAACACAGACAGCTGTGAGGTACATGATTGATTCGTTCCCTGTGTTCCACCTACTGGGATTGAAAACCTTAGTTAATGATGCAACGTCTTGCATCATTTGAAGGCAAAAAAACTAGTCACTTTGTTCCTATAGCAGTGCTGTGTGAAGATCCTATATATTTTCAGAAGAGAGTAGTTAGTATAGAAGTTATTGCTCAGGGCACGAGTACAGATCCCATCCTGGCAATTTTGAAAGTTTAATTTTTTAAAATCATTGTAGATTTTAAGAACTGGCATTATAAAGTGGCTATGGAAGTGTCTGAAATAATCCAGCTAATTCACAAGAGTCCTTTAGTGGAACACCCCGCTGCTCATCCTGATCTGGTCCATGTGTAACTCTTGTACCACACTGGTTTATCCATCCACTGACAGCACTAGCAAGTTATTCAGTTGCATCAGACCATTACTTTGGCTATTACTTTGGGCAGCTGACGATGTTCAACAAATGATCATCTTGCCAGTGTTGCCAACCACCAAAAGTGATGGTTTATTCATCCTCTAAGAAGAGGAGGTTGTTTGTGCGTCATTATCCCCGTGCTAAGATTCTACAACACTGAGACAGTCCTTTTGTTAATAGCAAATGGGGTAACATTAACAAACCTTGTTGCTTCCTCAAGCGCCCGCTTTGGTCATTGGCACAAGAACAAGACTCCAACAGAGTACAGAATTGGACCCCGGCTCATTGTTTTTGTTATTGGGGGTGTCTCCATGTCTGAGATGCGCTGCGCATATGAAGTAACCAAGGCTACCGATGGCAAATGGGAGGTGTTGATTGGTAAGTCCTGTCTGTTTTCTGTATTGAACTTCTTTCATTGGTTCCCTCGCAAATGTGCATTGAACCTTTGCAAACAATCATCTTCTGATTCCCAAACTTGTCTTTCATACAACATGTAAAATTGAGTGACTATTGAAATTGGCTAGTGAATTTGGTGGTAGGCTGGGAATTATGGCTCTAATTTACTTATAAACTACAGCACTGTCTGAGTGTAGCAGGTTTATTCTTCTCTCAAACTGCAGTGACTTGAGGTTAGATCATTAATGGAAGTTTGCATCGGAGAGATTAATTCTAATTACTTCTGGTGCGGATTTCTCTAGGCTTAATTGATAGGGAGCTTCTCCCAACTCCTCAGCCAGGAATTGCAATTGTTACATGGTGCCTACTTACAGTGCCCCTTCTCCTAAATCTATTTTATTGGTTTAGTACATTTTGCACTTTTTCATTGTTGTTCCCACAAGTATAATAGTTTCACATTGACAGAATTTAGCATGTAGAATAATTTAGTGTGGGTTTAAATTTTATCCAGAGAAAGAACTTGGAAGAACCTGCTGGATATTTGACATTTGGATGTTGGAAGCATCATTTCTGATGATGGGGAGAGACCAGTTTGAAAATTTGAGTCATTCAGAGTGAGAAATGAAATTGGACACTTCGTGTTGGTCAAATGATAATCAAGCTTTGAAATGTTTTTGGAATCTCATTCTAGCAAGTGCTGGAAATGGGTCGAGTGATTGAATGCATTGAGAACAGAAGGATTGAAGGATGTGATATACATTTTAACAGAAGCATTCTTATCTGTGAAATGGAAATGCTTTCTGGGGACAATGATATTTTGCTTTGCCTAAAAACTAGTTTTGAGAAGATTTTTAGCTCAGGTTGAGGTTTGGATGAATCTTTGCTCACTAAGCTGGAAGGTTCATTTCCAGATGTTTCGTCACCCTATTAGATAACATCTTCAGTGCTTTCTATTTGTATGTTTGGGTTTCTTTGGGTTGGTGATGTCATTTGCTGTGGCGAAGTCACTTCCTGTTCTTTTTCTCAGGGGGTGATAGATGGGGTCTAACTCTTTGTTGATAAGAGTTCCAGTTGGAATGCCATGCTTCTAAGAATTCTCGTGCATGTCTTTGTTTGGCTTGTCTTAGAATGGATGTAGTGTCTCAGTTGAAGTGGTGTCCTTCCTCATCTGTGTGTAAGGATACTAATGAGAGGGGGTCATGTCTTTTTGTGGCTGGTTGGTGTTCATGTATTCTGGTGGCTAGTTTTCTGGTGATTTGTCCAATGTAGCATTTGTTGTCATCCTTGCACAGTATTTTGTAAATGACATTAGTTTTGCTTGTTGTCTGTACGGGCACTTTCATGTTCAATAGCTGCTGTTTTAGTGTGTTGGTGGGTTTGTGAGATACCATGATGCCTGCGTACAAACGAAGCTGCATCAGAATGTTATCACAACGAACAAACACACACTGCACCACATGAGGAACTACACGTAGAACATAGAAAAATACAGTGCAGTACAGGCCCTTTGGCCCTCAATGTTGTGCCGATCTAAGCCCACCTAACCTACACTAGCCCACTATCCTCCATATGCCTATCCAATGCCCGTTTAAATGCCCATAAAGAGGGAGAGTCCACCACTGCTACTGGCAGGGCATTCCATGAACTCATGACTCGCTGAGTAAAGAATCTACCCCTAACATCTGTCCTATACCTAACACCCCTTAATTTAAAGCTATGCCCCCTCGTAATAGCTGACTCCATACGTGGAGAAAGATTCTCACTGTCGACCCTATCTAAACCCCTAATCATCTTGTACACCTCTATCAAGTCACCCCTAAACCTTCTTTTCTCCAATGAAAACAGCCCCAAGTGCCTCAGCCTTTCCTCATACGATCTTCCTACCATACCAGGCAACATCCTGGTAAACCACCTCTGCACCCGTTCCAGTGCCTCCACATCCTTCCTATAGTATGGTCACCAAAACTGCACACAATACTCCAGATGCGGCCGCACCAGAGTCTTATACAACTGCAACATGACCTCAGGACTCCGGAACTCAATTCCTCTACCAATAAAAGCCAGTATGCCATATGCCACCTTCACCGCACTATTTACCTGGGTGGCACCTTTCAGAGATCTGTGTACATGGACACCAAGATCTCTCTGCTCATCCACACTACCAAGTATCCGACCATTGGCACAGTATCCCATCTTCTTCTTACTCTTACCAAAGTAAATCACCTCACACTTGCCTACATTGAACTCCATTTGCCACCTTTCTGCCCAGCTCTGCAGCTTATCTATATCCCGCTGTAACCTGACACATCCTTCCTCACTGTCAACAACTCCACCGACTTTCGTATCATCCGCAAACTTGCTCACCCAACCTTCTAGCCCCTCCTCCAGGTCATTTATAAAAATGACAAACAGCAATGGTCCCAAAACAGATCCTTGTGGAACACCGCTAGTAACTGCACTCCAAGATGAACCTTTACCATCAACTATTACCCTCTGGCTTCTTCCAGCCAGCCAATTCCTAATCCAAACCTCCAACTCACTCTCAATGTCATACCTCCGTATTTTTTGCAGTAGCCTACCATGGGGAACCTTATCAAACGCCTTACTAAAATCCATATACACCACATCCACCGCTTTACCCTCGTCCACCTCCTTAGTCACCTTCTCAAAGAATTCAATAGGGTTTGTGAGGCACGACCTGCCCTTCCCAAAACCATGCTGACTATCCTTCATCACATTATTCCTATCCAGATGTTCATAAATCCTATCCCTTACAATTCTCTAAGACTTTGCCCACAACAGAAGTGAGACTCACCGGCCTATAGTTACTAGGGTTATCTCTACTCCCCTTCTTGAACAAGGGAACCACATTTGCTATCCTCCGGTCTTCTGGCACTATTCCTGTAGACAACGTGGACATAAAAATCAAGGCCAATGGCTCTGCAATCTCCTCCCTTGCTTCCCAGAGAATCCTAGGATAAATGCCATCAGGCCCAGGGGACTTATCTATTTTCACCCTTTCCAGAATTTCCAACACCTCTTCCCTACATACCTCAAAGCCGTCCATTCTAATTAATTGTGACTCCGTATTCACATCGGCAACAATGTCCTGTTCCTGAGTGAATACTGACGAAAAGTATTCATTCAGTGTCTCCCCAATCTCTTCAGCCTCCACACGCAATTTCTCACTACTATCCTTGACCGGACCTATTCCTGCCCTAGTCATTCTTTTATTCCTGACATACCTATAGAAAGCCTTTTGGGTTTTCCCTAATCCTACACAGAGCAGAGGAAAATCACCTATACCAAGTATTCAAAAAGAAGGGGTACCCAATGAACGCAGTCCGCCGCTTTCTCAGCAACAAATCCAACAAGCAGACAAAACACGTCCAGAAACCCCAGCCACTCTCCCCTACATTAAAGACATCTCGGAAATGTCTGCCAGACTACTCAGACCTCTTGGCACCATGGTAGCCCACAAACCCCCAAATACACTAAAATAGCAGCTAATGAACTTGAAAGACCCTATACAGACAACAAGGAAAACTAATGTCATTTACAAAATACCATGCAAGGGCTGTAACAAACGCTACATTGGACAAACAGGCAGAAAACTAGCCACCAGGATACATGAATACCAACCAGCCACAAAAAGACATGACCCCCTCTCACTAGTATTCTCACATACGGATGAGGAAGGACACCACTTTGGGACAACGCATCCATCCTAGGACAAGCCAAACAAAGACACTCACGAGAATTCCTAGAAGCATGGCATTCCAACCGGAACTCTATCAACAAACACATGGAGTTAGACCCCATCTACCACTCCAAGAAAAAGAACAGGAAGTGACTTTGCCACAGGAAATTACATCACCAACCCAAACATATGTAAATAGAAAGCAGGACTTATCTTCATTGGGCCTGTGGCGAAGCACTGCTGCTGTTACCTAGTAGGGTGACAAAACATCTGGAAATGAACCTTCCAGCTCAGCGAGCAAACCTACATTTTCCTGAAAACTCTTCAGGAAGGTCAGACTCTTAAATTTAATTAAAATGTTCTGCCGTTTTACCAATGCCAGGACGTGTCTGTCTTTTGACTCCTCCATAGGTTCTTCTCACATCCTGACTCCTGAAAAATTCCTGGACAGCCTGAAGAATTTAGACAAGCCTCTGGAGACAAAAAGCTGAAGCTACTGTTGAAAGTTACCAAATCTGCCGATAACCTGTAATTTTCCCAACTGTGATTAAACCCACAGAAAAGTGAAATAGTGACTCTAAATCAACTGGTTGTATGTTAAGCTCGCTGAATTAGATGTAATTATTTATTTATCTTTTAAATTTAAGTTTACAGTTGTATCTCTTTTTCTTAATTATCAAGCAAGGGTGCATCAGTGCTAATTTACTTGCCACTTAGTGAGTTTAGTCCAATCCAATTTTTTTCTTTTTTGAAGATGCAAGCTCTTAGCTCTCTGACACCTCAATCCTGCCCATCTGATGTGTATTTAACAAAAGAGAGGATTTCTTTTAAGTTTGTTAATATACAGAGGCACACGGTCGTTTTCAGTCCTTTGGTCAGTATTGAGTCGTTAACCTGGGTGGCACGTGGGAAGCCATGTAATTGACCTTAACGTTCGAGTCATAAAGTGTGGATTGAGTTTTGCCATTTTCCCTTTCTCAAACAAAGGTGAGAATATTTGGTTTTAATTGGAGGCAGTACCTCGCCCTTTCCTGGACTTTAAGCCTTCATGTTGTAAAATTGTTGTAGTTGACTCCTTTCATTAGCATTAAAACCTTAAACTGCAGAAATAAAGCTCCAGAAGATCCAAAAAGCGCCTTTTGGCCAGGACGAGGAGCTGATTCATTGGACGTGGCGTGAGTTACAATAATTAAAGAGCCAGAATACAATTAAACAATTGAAGATAGAAAGATAAATTACACTGATGCTACCAACTAACTTTTGAAGTGCTTTGATTTTGAGCTCAACCAAAGCTGATAAGCAACTTTTTCTCCTGGAGTTGCTCATCTGTTAGAAATGAGGTTTTAAGCCTTTCTGTTAGTGTGTAATCATTTAGCATACCCCTCAACATATGGAAACCCCCCTGTATTGTTTTACTGTACATTTTAATGCACTTTGCATTGTTTTGTAAACTGGAAGCAAGGACCAAATCATAGAGGCTTGTATATTTGTGGTGTATTGTATCATTTACTTCACCTTTTTTTTTTGTTGCAGTTGTTCTGCAATCTGAATAAGCAGTTAAACGTTTTAATTATTTCGATCTGAGAGATTGAGCTGAATGTCCTTCAGATCCATTTGAGCTGATCCTTGCAGAATATCAATGCTAAGCCTTTCCATGGTTTGTTTTCTGTAGGCAAATGGACCTCTGATTAACATTTATCAAATTACATTAAATAATGAAAAAGCAAATTTAGGACACAATTATGTTTTAAGATCAGGTCTCAATGGGACAGATGCTGAGTTTGGCCATGGTAATCATAATCTGATATTAATCTGAGGTCCAAAAACAATCACAGATTATAGGTAACGGTTTTCTTATCTGTGAAATTTTCCGTCACGAGTAATCCTCCTTACTTAACAAGCCAGGTGGTTTGCATGCATGTGTTGATGGCAATATCAGTGATGTGATCTATCTGACCTATTCAGAACTTTTAAGAGTGTTGTCATTCCTCTTCCTCCAACCTCCTTTTCTCTTCTCCCCCCCCCCCCCCCCCCCCCCCACCCACTGCCCCCCTCCTCCTCCTCACCTGGCAGGTTCTCTCCCTTACTCCTGCAGTGAGCGACTCATCTACTACTACTTTTTACTCGGCTGCTTGAGGTAAATACATAAAAATCCGAGAGACTTGCTCTGGAACTTTTTGTTACCTGCTCTCTCAGGGTGGGCATGAGTTTCTTCACCACCTTGTCCCCTCCCCCACTAACATTGCCAAATTTGTACTGTTGTATGTGGAATCATGGCATAAACTTTCATCCTCCGACTGGATGGCACCATGTATTGCAGCAACTGGCACGGCACAATATCCCATCATTGTAAAATAAGAGATGTTGAATTAGTTTCTAGATCATATAACCTTGTAATGCTAACCTTTATATCCAACGATGTTTTAATAACATTTATATTTACAAGTAAACACTTATTACCTCAAGACAAATCATCAGTGGAGAAAGAAGAGGAATTTGTATTGCTAGAACGAAGGCTTGCCTTTAGGGATTATGTTAGAGTTAATTTGTTTGTAAACTCACTACACTATATGGTGCCTGGAGACTTCATCTCTCCCCTATCCTCAGTAGCATCCAGTTTTTCCCTGAGATGTACAGCACTGTTTTATGTTCTTGATCAGCCATAACAGTCCCTGGTATTACATAATACTGTTCCCTTTTTGTCTGACGCAAAAAGAACTCCTGGTTGTGAAAACTGCACTGCTTCACGCTGGAGGAGATATTTAAACTATTGCAGCAATAAAACTAATCTGGCAAAAGGTATTTGCAAGAACTCAGCATCCCAGGGTTTTCACAGGAGGGTGACAATGCTCTTTGGTCAAGGCTACATCCTCTGAGACCGTCTGTGTAGATTTGCATGAGTTCACTTTTTTAAGCTTTATTGCACTAATTAAATGCAACCTCTGCATAAGTTCCTGTCACCAGTTTGTGTGGTTTTTAAACATTTTTCAATGGAGTAGATGTTTGTAAATTTTGTTTAAATGAAAGCTGTAAACACGTTCATTAGTCCACGTTGAAATCTCTCTTTAAAAATCTTGCTTTGTCAATGTTTTTGATGGAACATTCTAGTTTTGGATGATACTGTGATACAATCTTTGTTTAAAGAATGATTGACAATATCTGTGTGCTTTTTCTTTAATATTTGTGCATTGATCTATGCTTTGTGTGTGTTTTGTTAAAATGCACCTTTCAAACTGCATAACATGCTCTTGCCCTAACCCAGCAGCAGTTCTAAAAGGATGGCGTATGCACTCTGGGCTCTTAAGTGTGTTCAGATTCAAGAAAAGGGAATCTCCTGAATTGTGGCTTATTTTAAGAAATGTGTTATACTTGGGGGTAAGCACCTGATGGTTTACGCACAGTTCATAGCTTGAGGCACGCTTTGGCAGATCTGTCACATCTGGGCAAATACAGGATGTGTTGTCAGTGGTATCTGATTGTCAGTCACCCTCTTCTAGCCAAGAGGATGCTTTTCCACATGCATGCTCCTGGTCTGAAGAGTGTGCTTAAGACCAGCTTGAATAACCTATCTTGCTCATGATAATTGAGCAGGTTCTGTAGTGAGCTTCTAGGTTTATCGGAACCCCTCTGCACTTCTCCAACTGGTTTCATACTGGGTGTATTCCATATGGTCCCATGCTCTGTGTAGTCGTAAGACCCTGTTGCAACCCCCTCCTTCCTTCTGCTTTTCCAAGTGGCTATCTCTCACCATTTGGCTTTAACGTTGCATCTGGAATCCAATGAGTACCTCTGGCTCTGTGGTCCACCTACCACTTTATATTAGAGAGGGGGTGTGTGTCTGCATATGTCACTGCGACCTTAATATCAGCCAGGATTTCTGTATGTAAACCAGACCTACCTTCACTATTAGGTCTGAGCCCTTATGAAGTGGCTGCGGGCAGACATTTAAGCATGTCTTGCTGCAGACCCCTTCATTGCAGACTTTGACTGGGTGGAGGGGTGTGCTAATTAACTTAATACTCTGACCTGTTTGAATCTTTTGTTTCCAACATGTAATCTACCTTTTGATCATTTCAGTGAGTTTAATTTCATTGTGTTCATGATTTAACTAGATGGCAAAAGTTGATGTAAATATTTCACCTTTTAATAGTTGTAGTCAGTGTATCTTTTGTATGTATATGCATTGAATAATTAAAGTCCTAGAAACTCTCTGTTTATGTATGTTTTTATTTCATTTACATTTTCAACACTTATTTGATTCCATTCCTAGCATGTAATGTATTTGTAGTTTGTTTAAACACTGCATTTATGTAGTGCTTCTGTCACCTCAGGATCTTTTACAGTATCTCCCATCCACTTTGAAGTATATTCACTATAGTAATGCATAGAATTACTGCTGTAGTCTGTTGTTAAGTAGCCAAATAATGTGACTCTCTTCCTTGGTCCCCCGTTCCTGCATTGAAAAGCCTCCTGCGTGGGCTAGTTTTCCCTTCAACTCATTGCTTCCTTTCTCTGCAGTTCTGTATTCAATTGTAGACTTGCATCTTATGAAGTGTTTGAGGGAAATCTGTATGTGAAGCTGTTACTGGGGTTTGTTGGCCTTGAAGGAGGTAGTAAGCTGTCCACTTGACCCATTATGGTCCTTGTTATGTCAGTAAGCTTCTGAGTTAGCAAGGGAGGCCCTTGAAGATACCTTCCCAGGAGGCATAGTGGAAGACTTGCTGAGTAGCTGTAATGTACGTTGTGGATGGTGCATATTGTAACCAACTCCCCTGCATCTGTGTTGGATGGAATACCAGCCACTAGGGCTATGCATTACTGAATGTTGTCAAGCTGCTTGGTGTGGTGATAGAACTGTGCTCATCCAGACAAATGGGGGCATTATATCCTGACTTTACCTTGTAGGTGATTAAAGGGCTTTGGAAGTCAGATGAATCTCACTCGCCACAGCCTATGACCTACTCTTGTAGCCACACAAATATTTATGTGAACTGCCTAGGGAAGATGGTTGGACTCTCTTCGGTGAAGATGATTTGTGACATGTTATTTATGTAGTGTAAAGTCACTTGCCCAAGCTCCGAATGTTGTATTATTCTTCCTGCATGTAGGTGTTGGCTACTTCATTAAAGAATTGTAAATGGAACTGAACACTAATCACCAGTATATATCCCAGTTCTGAGCTTTTGTTGGAGGGAAGGTCATTGAAGCAACTGAAGCTTCAATGTTACTCTGAGGAATTTCTCTAGTGCTATTGCAATAAAAATTTCAACTTTCCACTGTATTAATAATGTAACAAAAGGCCCAAAAGGTCAGCGTTCAGTTTGTCGGACAATATCTTTTTGTTTTGTTTTTAAAACTGTGTGGACTGAGATGAGAGAATTGTTGTTTTTTTTTGAGTGACTGAAGTTTCAGAAGCAAGTAACTCAACATTGATAGCAGGCATTGTAAGTAACTGTTTGAACAAGCTGTAAGTGAAGTTTGTGATTGTAGACTGGTGCAGAAGAGGGGGAGTGTTCATTAGCAGTTTGTGTTGGCAATGAGAAGTTGATTGATAACTGGTCACTAGTCCATAGACCAATGACAGGGACTTTTTTTTTTTGTCTGCCATTAACTGTGAGATTGGTTCTCTGGTAATTGAATAACATGGAGCTGGGACAAATTCTCACAGGGGTTAAGTGTGCAGTTCTTCCCAGCTCGAGAGCAACCTCCCTGTTTCCTGCAGTGATGTGAAAACCCAGTTTATCTTGCCTGCAACAATTGTTGTCTGCTGTGTCTTTTAACTGTTAAGTCAGACTTTTTTTGAAGCAGAACCAACCACCTTGTGTGTCTTGGCAACCATCAGAAACATCTGGAGAAAGATAACTGAAGTTACGTGCTGGTCAGCGAAAGGGTCGTAAAGATCATCTCAACAACAGAACCTGGAAACAAAGACTACTGGACTGTCTTTACCCTCTGTTCATAACAGATTAGGTGTGTGTGTGTGTGTAAAAGAGGGAGGGAGATAAGGGAATTTAGGCATTTTAATTAGTATTAAATGCTGATTGTTTATAACTGTTTACCTGTAGCTTGTCTGGCTACTTGCAATTAATAGTTACTCTAGTTCAGAACAGAAATCTGGTCCATGCTTTCTATCAATATGGGGCTGAAAACTTGGTAAATTGGGAAACGTTATGTACTTGTTAGTACTATCACAAAAAGTTAACGATTCTGAGAGTTCAATTTCCAGCATGCTGACCCAGTGTATTGTAGCAAGTTTATTGACCTACAGTTAATCAGTTTTTGTTCAATAAAATTCCTTCTAGTATTTGATTGTTTCCAGCCTGGAAAGTACCAGATAAGACATTACTGGATATGAAGTGTCCTGAAAGTTAGATGGGGAAGAGGGACCAGTGAGCAAGTTTTGTGTTGTGTGTGTTGACTTGAGCATTCCCCTGCTTTTGGAATAAAATTATCATCTCTTTCATATTGTTCCAAAAAAATAATCCCTCTGGTTCAGTACTCCCTCAGTAACGCACTTAGATTTTGTGCTCAAATCTTGTTGATTCCAGTGTTACCAACGGAGCCATGGCAGATATTTGAGTGACCCTTGATCAGCTTGCTTGTTGAAAATGGTCATAAATATAGAACAGTACAGCATAAGAACAGGCCTTTCGCTCACCATGTTGTGCTCAAAATTATTCAAATTAAATTAATGCCTTCTGCATGCTCTTGGTCCATATCCCTCTATTCCTTTATCTAAAAGTCCCTTAAACACCCCTGTTGTATCTGCCCCCACCACCACCTCTGTCAGCACTTTCCACATTCCTACCACTGTTTCAAAAAAAAATCTTTCCCCTCACATCTCCTTTGAACTTCCCCCTCTCACCTTCTTAAATGCATGCCCCCTAATAAAGACATTTCAATTCTGGGGAAAAAGATTCTGACTGTCAACCCTATCTGTGCCTTTTGTAATTTTATAAACTTCTATCAAGTCACCCTTCAGCCTCTGTTGCTCCAGGCAAAACCACCTGAGTTTTTCTAGCCTCTGCTTTATAGCTCATACCCTCTAAAATGGAAGTGTTAGTCTAGGAACTAAGCTGAGGTTGGTCCCGATGTGATTGGGCAGTCAAAATGAGTCTTGGGCAGTTTATTTGGCGACAGGTGTCTGCTACTTTGTAAACAAAGAATCCCTACAGTGTGGAAACAGGCCCTTCATCCCAGTAAGCCCACATCGACTCTCCATAGACTATCCCACCCAGAGAACACAATGGGCAATTTAGCATGGTCAGTGCACCCTAACCTGCACGTCTTTGGATTCTGGGAGGAAACCAGAGGAAACCCACACAGACGGTTGCCTGAGGCTGGAATCGAATATGGGTCCCTGGCGCTGTGAGGCAGCAGTGCTAACCACTGTGCCACCCTTGCATAACCATCAGTATAATTTAGCTTGCATATGGTAGTAATAAACCTTACCTTGTTAGCCCAAGATGGATTCCTGTTATGCTGAGACTTGGTCGTGGCTGATTCTTCATCACTAATTACTATAAAATCCTTAGACTGAGACAGGAAGGAGGACTGATTGTAGCATTCTACCCAAGATATCCAACTTTGCTATTATAACTTCACTAGCCCTTTTGAAATTTTAATGGTGCAGCCCTTTTTGATATTTAAACAAGAGATCCTTCCTCTAAACCTCAGCCTTGCACGACAGTCAAATTCAAAGTGTTGGGTGTGTTATGAGCACCATTTGGTCACCTTTCTTGCCTAGAGCTCTTAGTGCACAAAAGTGAGCCATAGACCAATTAAAGAGCGACAGAAAGTAATTGTCATGATTTTATTTCTAAAACAATCACTTCATGCTGCAAAGGAAACTGGCGATGTCACAATAGGGTAAGCAATTGCATTGAAATGCAATAAAGAAACTGTTGGAGGTGGGCGTTTTTAAAATGACTGTCCCTGTATTTTTAGAAAAATGATGAAATTAGTTTATATTTGTATATTTGTTTGGAATCTGTTAGGAGGTTGGTGTTACCCTGGTAAGTATGGTTTCTCATCACTTCAGTTAATATTTAGAATGTGTGTATGTGGGGCAGAGTTTAGCACAGTGGGGCTGTTGTCCAGCATGAACTTTTGTTCTCTATGTTGTACCTCCGTATTCTATTCCTTTTGCCACAAAATGCAATTAAATATCCCTTCACATCACATCTGTCATTTAGAATCAGGAGACACGCAGCATCTGTCCCTTTTTGAGCAGGAACCGAGCAAAAATACCAAACCCAGAAGGCATAATAGACTATTTGGACCCTTTGAGAAATCTATCTGTCTCTGCATTGGGCATATTTAATTACGCCGTCTCAAATGCCCTCTGCAATAAAGTATTTCACCAAATCGCATTCCTCAGGAAAGAAGTTGTTCTCTATTTTTGCCTCAAGTAGGCAACTCCTTACTCTGAGATTTGTCTTCTGGTCCTAGACTGTCACAAAGGAAGCAACCTTTCATCATTTGCCCTGTCAAGTCTTCTAAGACTCTTGTATGTATCAGTAAGGCCACCACTCATTCTCCCTAAAATCCAAGGAGTACAAGCCCAACCTGGTCAACCTTCCCTCATGAGGAAACTTCTCCAAACCTGGGATCAGCCTTCTCCCAATGCCAGTGTATCTATCTATAGAATTCCTACAGTGTGGAAACAGGCCATTCAGCACAATGAGTCTACACTGACCCATCCTCCTCCTCTATTCCTGCATTTCCCATGGCTAGCCCACCTAGTCTGCACATCCCTGGACACTATGGGCAATTTACTACGGCTTATTGACGTAACCTGCATATCGTTGGACTGAGGGAGGAAATTGGAAACCCACACAGACACTGGGAGAGTGTGCGCACAGTTGTCCCAAGGCTGGAATCAAACCAGTGCTAATGGAACCTTAAACCAGCACAATTAGTTAGATGCAAGACTAAATACAGTGCATCGTAATTCTGATGTGGCAGTTGCAAATGTTTTGGCACGGGAGTGCCTGAACGAGCTACTGGGAAGCAAGGTCTGATGCCACAGGCCTTGAATCTACAAATCCGTTGTAATTTATTTTACAGGGTGTGGTGTGCCAAGCATAAAATATAAAAACAACTTTGCCAGAGAGATACGCCCTGGAGAGTTCCCATGGCAAGTCCAATTGCAGTTTAACTGGAGGTATTTGTGTGGTGGTATTATTCTGAACAGATGGTGGGTTTTGACAACAGCACATTGTGTTTTCATGTTGTAAGTATCTCTCTCTCTCATGCAATTTCATCGTTCTCGCCTGCTGGGCACTGAGTGACGGCAGTCCTGAGTTAAGCTTCCCCAAGCGAAAGGGACTGATTTCTAATTGTACAATGGCCTTCCAAAGGGGATAGTTCAGCTGGGAGATTATATTTCTGCTCTGCAGTAGTTGTGTAGTCTTGACAAGAAACTTAAGCAGCAGGCATAGTCTCTCAAGAATGCCTCTTCACAAATTAATTGGGAAGTAATTTTTGAAAGATAGTATTGTTTTCTTGATGCTTGAAGAGCTGATTGTTAAGCTAAGAACCAAGATAAAACCACATGTCCAGCACCTTGCAAGATTGAGAATATGTACAAGGGTACTTGTGGGCAGCACAATGGATCAGTGGTTAGCACTGCTGCTGCACAGCGCCAGGGACCTGGGTTCGATTCCAGACTCTGGGTGACCGTTGAATATGTGTGCTCTGTCAGCGTGGGTTTCCTCCCACAGTCCAAAGATGTACAGGTTGGGTGGATAGTCCATGCTAAATTGCCCACAGTGTGCAGATTAGGGGTGAGGGTTGGAGAGGTTAGCCATGGGAAATGCAGGGTTAGAGAAAGGAGGAGGGGTGGTTTGGGTGGGAATGCTCTTGAGAGGGAGGGTCAGTATGAACCTGATGGGCTGAATGGCCAGCTTCCACACTTGTAGGGATTCTATGAGACACCAATATGCTGTTTGGGAACCACAATTAGGTTACTTTTGGACATTTAAAACCCCTAAAAAGGGAAAACGCTGAAAGTGCATTAAACTAACCTTTTATCTGAAGTTAATGTTTGGTGTACCTTTATTTGATCTGTGTTCAGAGAAAAGTCACAGTCCCTTTTGAAAACTATTGAAGCAGGTAAAGACAAAAAGCCAAGTGTGTAAACTTCTTTTTGTCAGAGGCAATTGAATTTTTTTAAAAAAAGATTTAAGTGCTAGACGGTAAGAACACCTAAGGAGTAATGTACAGACGTTTAAAAGAGAAGAGGTCAAATCTTCCCAAATTGTAGAGAGTTAAGTGGACAGGGATATAGGGAGTAAAAATGTGTTGGTCCAAAATTATTGAATTCCCTTGCTGCAAGTTTCTAGCAGGTTATACTTTATTTTCGGTTTCCAGTACCTACAGTTTGTTCATTCTTAATTCAGTTTTTTTTATATACTGACACCTGATTTCATTCCTGCTTTTCAAATCATCCAACAGCTCCAGTGAACTCTATCCGAACTTGGTCATCATTGCTGGGACTCTTCAGCAAGACGACGTGCAAATCATTTATAACGTCCACAAAATCATTTTGCACAAATATTTTGCGTACGATCTGTTTGGGGTTAAAATTCCAGACCATGATATCGCCCTTGTTCTGGTGCGAGAGCCATTTATTTTCAACAACCTGGTGTCCCCAATCTGTTTCCCAGATGATCGGCACCTTGACATGGATACACTAGAAAATTGCTGGGTTACTGGATGGCAACTGAAAAGTGTAGGTAATTAACTTGTTTTTCAAAGATGTCTATGTTTGTTTCCCTTATAGACACACTGATGACTGGCACCCTAGGCCAGTGGTGGTTTTTGCAGGATCTTTTTGCAGGAAATATTGGTGTGTCCCAATCTCACATTTCCCCTTCCTGCCTGGGCAGAACATCTCTCTCTCTAATACCTTCTGGGCTATATCCTATCTAGGGAGTGGGATGCTGCCGGAGAGTTTGACGTGCTAGAGTCATAGTCATGCAGCACGGAAGCAGACCCTTTTGGTCCAACCAGTCCATGCCGACCATAATCCCAAACTAAACTAGTCCCATCTGGCCCATATCCCTCCCAACCTTTCCTGTTCATGTACTTATCCACTACTGTAGTTCTACCCACATCAACCACTTAGGAAGTTTATTCCATGTACAAACTGATCTCTGTATTTTTTTTAAATGCCCCTCCTGTCTTTTTTTTTAAATCTCTCCCGTCATCATTAAAAATGTGCCCCTAGTCTTGAAATCCCCCATCCTAGGGAAAAGGCAACTACCCTCAACTCTATCTATACCCCTCACTATTTTTAAATTTCTATAAGCTCACCTTTCAACTACCTATGGTCCTTGGGGAAAAATGTCCATCTGGAATACCAAACCTGGTTATTTTGATGTTTTAGCACCTACTGCACCAGATGGATTGGGCCTTAGTTTGCCAAAAGATGGCATCTCTGACAGTACTGCACTGCCTCAGTGTTGGACTGGGAATGTACCTTCTGGGTTGCCACCGGTACACAGCCCACACTCCCAATGGATGTTTGGTTTTTTAAGTCATTATTTTTGATTTCATTATCCCACTGACTTCCTTTCTAAACTGAAGTTCCTGGTGCTGAAGGCAATGCCTTATACATTGATGTATCAATTATGCCTCAAGATGATCTGAAAATGTGTTGCTGGAAAAGCACAGCAGGTCAGGCAACATCCAAGGAGCGGGAGAATCAACGTTTCTGGCATGAGCCCTTCTTCAGGAATGAGGAAAGTGTGTCCAGCAGGCTAAGATAAAAGGTAGGGAGGAGGGACTTGGGGGAGGGGAGTTGGAAATGCGATAGGTGGAAGGAAGTCAAGGTGAGGGTGATAGGCCGGGGTGGAGGCCGAGAGGTCAGGAAGAAGATTGCAGGTTAGGAAGGCGGTTCGGAGTTCGAGGGATTTGACTGAGACATGGTGGGGGGAGGGAAAATGAGGAAACTGGAGAAATCCAAGTTTATCCCTGTGGTTGGAGGGTTCCTAGGCGGAAGATGAGGCGCTCTTCCTCCAACCGTCGTGTTGCTATGGTCTGGTGATGGAGGAGTCCAAGGACCTGCATGTCCTTGGTGGAGTGGGAGGGGGAGTTGAAGTGTTGAGCCACGGGGTGGTTGGGTTGGTTGGTCCAGGTGTCGCAGAGGTGTTCTCTGAAATGTTCCGCAAGTAGACTGTCTGTCTTCCCAATATAGAGGAGGCCACATCGGGTGCAGCGGATGCAGTAAATGATGTGTGTGGATGTGCAGGAGAATTTGTGGCGGATATGGAAGGATCCCTTGGGGCTTTGGAGGGAAGTAAGGGGGGAGGTGTGGGCCCAAGTTTTGCATTTCTTGCAGTTGCAGGGGAAGGTCCCTGGAGTGGAGGTTGGGTTGGTGGGGGGTGTGGACCTGACAGAGTCACGGAGAGAGTGGTCTTTTCGGAACACTGATAGGGGAGGGGAGGGAAATATATCCCTGGTGGTCGGGTCCGTTTGGAGTTGGCGGAAATGACGACGGATGATACGATGTATATGGACGTTTGTCGGGTGGTAGGTGAGGACCAGTGGGGTTCTGTCCTGGTGGTGATTGGAGGGGTGGGGCTCAAGGACGGAGGAGCAGGAAGTGGAGGAGATGCGGTGGAGGGCATCGTCGATCACGTCTGGGGGGAAATTGCGGTCTTTGAAGAAGGAGGCCATCTGGGTTGTATGGTATTGGAACTGGTCCTCCTGGGAGCAGATGCGGCGGAGATGAAGGAATTGGGAATATGGGATGGCGTTTTTACAGGGTGAGGGTGGGAGGAGGTGTAGTCTAGGTAGCTGTGGGAGTCGGTCGGTTTATAGTAAATGTCCATGTTGATTCGGTCGTCCGAGATTAGAATTGGAAAGGTCTGGGAAGGGGAGGGAGGAGTCTGAGACAGTCCAGGTGAATTTGAGGTCGGGGTGGAAGGTGTTGGTAAAGTGGGTGAACTGTTCAACCTCCTCGTGGGAGCACGAGGCAATGCCGATACAGTCATCGATGTAGCGGAGGAAAAGATGGGGGGTGGTGCCAGTGTAGCTGCGGAAGATGGACTGTTCCACATATCCTAAGAAGAGGCAGGCATAGCTGGGGCCCATGCAGGTGCCCATGGCTACTCCTTTGGTTTGGAGGAAGTGGGAGGATTGGAAAGAGAAGTTGTTCAGGGTGAGGACCAGTTCAGTCAGTCGAAGGAGGGTGTCAGTGGGAGGGTACTGGTTGGTACGGCGGGAAAGGAAGAAGCGGAGGGCTTTGAGTCCTTCGTGATGGGGGATGGAGGTGTACAGGGACTAGATGTCCATGGTGAAGATAAGGCATTGGGGGCCGGTGAAGCGCAAATCCTAGGGAGTTCTTGGACTAAGGGGGACAGGACAAGGTATGCAGAGATGAGTTCGGTGGGGCAGGAGCAGGCTGAGACAATGGGTCGGCTGGGGCAGTCAGGTTTGTGGATTTTGGGCAGGAGGTAGACACGGGCGGTGCGGGGTTGTGGGACTGAGATTGGAGGCGGTGGATGGGTGATCTCCTGAGGTGATGAGGTTATGGATGGTCTGGAAGATGATGGTTTGGTGGTGGGAGGTGGGGTCATGGTCAAGGGGGCAGTAGGAGGAGGTGTCCGCGAGCATTGTCTGCCGGTTTGATTCTTCAAAGACCGCAATTTCCCCCCAGACATGATTGACGATGCCCTCCACCGCATCTCCTCCACTTCCCGCTCCTCTGTCCTTGAGCCCCGCCCCTCCAATCGCCACCAGGACAGAACCCCACTGGTCCTCACCTACCACCCGACAAACGTCCATATACATCGTATCATCCGTCATCATTTCCACCACCTCCAAACGGAACCCACCACCAGGGATATATTTCCCTCCTCTCCCCGATTAGCGTTCTGAAAAGACCACTCCCTCCGTGACTCCCTCATCAGGTCCACACCCTCAACTCCCGGCTCGTTCCCCTGCAACCGCAAGAAATGCAAAACTTGCGCCCACAGCTCCCCCCTCATTTCCCTCCAAGGCCCCAGGGGATCCTTCCATATCCACCACACATTCACCTGCACCTCCACACACATCATTTGCTGTACCCGATATGGCCCCCTCTATAGTGGGGAGACAGACCGCCTACTTGCGGAACGTTTCAGCGAACACCTCTGGGACACCCGGACCAACCAACCCAACCGCCCCGTGGCTCAACACTTCAACTCCCCCTCCAACTCCATCAAGGACATGCAGGTCCTTGGACTCCTCCATTGCTAGACCATAGCAACACGACGGTTGGAGGAAGAGCGCCTCATCGTCTGCCTAGGAACCCTCCAACTACAAGGGATGAACTCGGATTTCTCCAGTTTCCTCATTTCCCCTCTTTCCCCGCCCCCCCCGCCCCACCATGTCTCAGTCAAATCCGAACTCAGCACCGCCTTCCTAACCTGCAATCTTCTTCCTGACCTCTCGGCCTCCACCCCCACCCCCACTCCGGCCTCCTTCCACCTATTGCATTTCCAACGCCCCTACCTGCTGGGCACACTTTCCTCATTCCTGAAGAAGGGCTCATGCCCAAAACGTCGATTCTCCTGCTCCTTGGATGCTGCCTGACCTGCTGCGCTTTTCCAGCAACACATTTTCAGCTCTGATCTCCAGCATCTGCTGTCCTCACTTTCTGCCTCAAGATGATGTCTGATAATTACTGAAGAAATAGTTACAAAATGGGAAGAGTACAAAGGCAATGGGACAATCCAAAATCAGCTTATGGGCTTGCCTTCAGTGCATATCTGAGAACCTTTTGCTTTTGAGGTGCTTGTTTCGCAGTGGTAGTGTCCTTAACCTGGATCCCCTGGTCTAGAGGTAAGGTCTTGCCTGCTCCAGAGATGTGCAATAGCACCCCTGAACAGGTGGTTTGGAAAGTACTGAAGAATAAATCTCGTACGACATTCCAATTTTTGTCCTTGTGTGCTTAAACTCAGCAGTTTTGCTGAGTTAGGCTCAGCCTGAAATGGAGCTGGTTTTCCTAAGGTTTTAACCATGTTTGCTTTCTGTGCAAAGCTCAAGGTCCCATGCCTCCGATCTACCACATGGTGAAGCAGAATGTCGGACATCAGACACTTGCAACCTGTGAGAAGTTCTACCCGCAGAACCTGAGGAAAAATCTGATTTGCGTGACGAACTGGGACAAGAAGCAGTCTTTGTGTATGGTAAAACTTGTTTACAGTGCTGTGTCTTCTGTCAAGTGAGCTACAGGTGACGGGTCACTAAAGGGCTGCGCTCTCATTCCAGAGAGACGATTGGGTGGTGGTTTAACCTGAGGCCCACTGCAACCTCCGGCAACAGGAAAGGTTGAGTCCTTCCACTGGTAACTTCAGCCGGTGCGGGAATGGAACCCACGCTCTTGGTATTACTTTGCTTCAAGAAACAACCCAGCCAACTGAACTAAACCAATGCCCCATAGAATCACAGAACTGTGCTAGTACAGGAGGTGGTCCCTGCTCTCCACATGAGCATTGTGAATTACTGCTAATCTCCTTCCCCTATCAATAACCTTGCACATTGGTTCCATTTGATATTGCTATCAAATGCCTTCTTGAAGGGGTCAATTGAATCTCCCTCTATTTTCTAATCATGAGACAGGGTTTTGCACATTACCCTAAAGTTGTAACCTCTTGTTCTTGACCCCTTTTATGATTAGATTAGATTAGTTATTATGGAAACAGGCCCAACAAGTCCACACCGACCCTCCGAAGAGCAACCCACCCAGACCCGTTCCCCTACATTTTACTCCTTCACCTAACACTCCGGGCAATTCAGCATAGCTAATTCACCTGACCTGCACATTTTAGCCTGTGGGAGGAAACCGGAGCACCCAGAGGAAACCCACACGGACATGGGGAGAATGTGCAAACTCCACATAGACAGTTGCCCGAGGCGGGAATCGAACCTGGGTCTCTGGCGCTGTGAGGCAGCAGTGCTAACCACTGTGCTGCCATGTTTATGATTAGGAACAATTTCTCCCTTATCTACTCTATCAAGAAAAACTTATTCTGATCTCAAATTGGCTTCCTTGATTATAAGTGTGACTCTGAGATCCTGGAAATACGTTTTCCCCTATCCCAGCTGTAGAATGTAGAACAACAGGACACTGCCTCAGGCTTACAGTCAAACCCTTATTCTGAGAGAAAATCATTAGTGTACAGCACAGAAACAGAGCCTTTGGTCCAATTTGTCCACATCAACCAGCTGTCCAAAATTAATCTTGTCCCATTTGCCAGCACTTGGCCCATATCCCTCTAACTTCTGGATTAGTGGTGCTGGAAGAGCACAGCAGTTCAGGCAGCATCCAAGGAGCAGCGAAATCGACGTTTCGGACAAAAGCCCTTCATCAGGAATAAAGGCAGTGAGCCTAAAGCGTGGAGAGATAAGCTAGAGGAAGGTGGGGGTGGGGAGAAAGTAGCATAGAGTACAATGGGTGAGTGGGAGAGGGGATGAAGGTGATAGGTCAGGGAGGAGAGGGTGGAGTGGATAGGTGGAAAAGGAGATAGGCAGGTAGGACAAGTCCGGACAAGTCATGGGGACAGTGCTGAGCTGCAAGTTTGGATCTAGGGTGAGGTGGGGGAAGGGGAAATGAGGAAACTGTTGAAGTCCACATTGATGCCCTGGGGTTGAAGTGTTCCGAGGTGGAAGATGAGGCGTTCTTCCTCCAGGCGTCTGGTGGTGAGGGAGCGGCGGTGAAAGAGGCCCAGGACCTCCATGTCCTCGGCAGAGTGGGAGGGGGAGTTGAAATGTTGGGTCACAGGGCAGTGTGGTTGATTGGTGCGGGTGTCCCGGAGATGTTCCCTAAAGCGCTCTGCTAGGAGGCGCCCAGTCTCCCCAATGTAGAGGAGACCGCATCGGGAGCAACGGATACAATAAATGATATTAGTGGATATGCAAGTGAAACTTTGGATGTGGAAGGCTCCTTTAGGGCCTTGGATAGAGGTGAGGGAGGAGGTGTGGGCGCACCTCTAAGCCCTTCCTATTCATATACCCATTTGATGCCTTTTAAATGTTATAATTGTACCAGCCTCAACCACTTCCTCTAGCAGTTTATTCCATACACGCACCACCCTCTGCATGAAAAAGTTGTCCCTTAGGTACCTTTTAAATGTTCCCCTCTCGCCTTAAACCTATGCCGTCTAGATTTGGACTCCCATATCCTAGGGAAAAGACCTCCGGTTATTCACTCTATCCAAGCCCCTCATGATTTTATAAACCTCTATAAGATCACCTCTCAGTCTCCAACACTCCAGGGAAAACAGCCCCAGCTTATTCAGCCTCTCCCTGTAGCTCAAACCCTCCAACCCTGGCAACATCCTTGTAAATCTTTTCTGAACCCATTCACATTTCATAACATCCTTCCGATAGGAGGGAGACAAGAATTGCACACACAGTCCTGTGCAGCCCTAACATGGCCTCCCAACTCAATGCACTGACTAATAAAGGCCAACGTACCAAACGCCATCTTCACTACTCTACCTGCGACTCCATCTTCAAGGATTTCGAATCTCCTCTCCATGACCGGAGGTAAAATATCTTCACACAATGGGTTAAGAATCTTAAATTCTCTATCCCAAAGGTCTCTGGATACCCAAACATGGAGTATTCAAGTGAGAGCTTACTAGATATTTGGGGATATAAAGGGATGTGGAGATAATGTGGGATGGTGTATCTAAGAACAAGATCTTACTGAATGACAGAGCAGGCTTGAAGGAACAAATGGCTTGCTTCTCCTATTGTTTGTTCCTCCTTTCTCAATATGATTGCTACAGTTCTCAGTAAACCGGCAGAAACTTATCCAAGTGACACTTTTTCATCTCTGAATCTAGGCAGGTGGATTTCTCAATTAGAGAAATTGAGTTTGGAGCAATTTTGGAGGCAGCTGAAACCAATTGTGTGCTTCTTGCAGAGAAAAACCCTCAGGAGTCCCCATACTAGTTTTGATTCTCCTCTGATTGCAGAGTACTGAGGCTGGTTGCAGTACCCCTTCTGTCACCATGGCCCAGACCAAGAAATGTTGGATTAAAGGGAACTTGTCGGTCTAGAACATTGAGGTTATTAGAAGAATACATCAGGATTTTGATCAACTGGGCCTGTAGGCTGAGGAGTGGAGGATGGAGTTTAATTTAGATGAGTGTGAGGTGTTACATTTTGGTAAGGCAAACCAGGGCACAATTTATACACTTAACACTCCCCAGGGCCCTAACGTTGTCGAACAGAGGAGTCTCTGGGTGCAGGTACATAGTTCCTTCACAGGTAGACATGGCAGTGAAGGGGAGTCTGCCTTAGTCAAAGCATTGAATTTAGGAGTTGGGGTGCCATATTACACCTGTACGAGACATTGGCCAGGCCATTTCTGAAGCACTGTGGACAATTCTGTTCTCCCTGCTATAGGAAGGATGTTGTTAAACTGGAAAGGCTGCAAAAAAATCCTTACAAAAACTGAAGCGTTTGAGCGATAGGGAGAGGCTGAATAGGCTGGGCTGTTTTCACTGGAGAGTCCAGAGGTTGAGGGATGACCTTTATTTCATAAAATAGAATTTTATAAAATCATGAGGGGCAGCTTAAATAGCTTTTCCCCTGGTGTGGGGGAGTCCAGAACTAGAGGTCATAGGTTTAAAGTGAGAGGGAAAAGATTTAAAAGGGACCTGAGGGGCAACGTTTTCTCCCAGAGTATGGAATTAACTACCAGAGGAAGTGGTGGAGGATGGTACAATTACAACGTTCAAAGCCGCCTGGACAGGTACATGGTAAGAAAAGTTTAGAAGGCCAAATGTAGGCAGACAAGACTAGTCTAATTTAGGAAAACCGGTCGGCATGGACGAGTTGGGCCGAAGGGTCTGTTTCTGTGCCGTACGACTCTAGTTTTGTTTTTAAAGTCATTTAATCCATTCCTTTCATTGGCCATATAGACTATTCCTTAATCTTGGATCTTCTGAAGGAAATGACCTACGGATATTGTCTCTCTGTCCTGATTTCAGAGATAATCAAAGAAGATTCATGAGGTTTCATACGTTCTCGAGGATAGATGTTGAGAAAGAATGGAACGTAATTTGTACTCCCACCCCCCCCCCCCCCCCGATTTGAATTTCTTGTCAGTGTAGACTCCTACAGCAGATGCCCACAGCCATGGGGTATTGATGGTTATCTGCTGAGTCACACTCGTGAAGGTCAGTGCTGGAATGGTTTTCACTGTCATTGAGAAAGGCAACAACTGAATGGTTGCAGTCAGCCAAGCCGCTGACATTAATGGGGCCGCCAATATGGTATTGTCCAAGCAGGGGCTCAGATAGTCAAGAAATGTGCACTGTCTGAACTAAAACACAGACTTAAAGAGCTACTGCTGAGGCTATCACTTGGCTCTATGACTATGAACGCTCCAAGTAATTGCAGTGATATTGGTTCCAGTTTTTCTTTCTACTTAGGGAGGTTACGGAGCCCCACTCGAATGCCAGGACAAGCGCACGAAGGTTTGGATCATAGCCGGAGCTGCAAGCTTCTGCAAACAGTGGTGCAACTACACCGCCCTGTTCACCAGGTACGCCCACTACCTGGACTGGGTGGAAACCCGCACCCTCCTGGCGGGGAAGCCGTTCCTTCCCGTCCAAATGCCCCCTAAGCCCACCCTGTCCTGCAAGAAAATCAGGCACTCCGTCAACCGCAACTCCAGGCGGGAATCGGCGGGGAAGTGGGAACGGAGACGCAAGTGGAAAAAGCAGCGACCGCACAAGGTAGTCTTCGGGAGCAACTTGTCCAATCGGCAGTGGGATCCGCGGCAGGTCCTCCCCTGCCTTGCACTGGCGCTGCTGCTATTCACCACACTAAGCTGAACGTTGTAGTGAAGGAGAGGGTTTACTGAAGGCTCGCACTGTGAATATGGTTGTTTTGTTTCAGTAATGGACTAGCAATCCCAGACTTCAGATCCTACCGTGGCAAGTTTTTGAACTGAATTAAATGAATCTCTTTATTTGTCAATGTGTGTCTTGATTCAGTGCTTTGGGACTCGGGAGTAGACCTCTAACTTTCTGACTGAGGCTTCCTATATCTACTGAGAGTGGACAAGGCATCTTCCCAATGTTGGGGTTTAAGAAGCAACCCTCATTCTAAGGGGCATATCCCTCGGGAAGGTGGGGTGGTCGAGAATCTTAGTTTTTGTGCCTGGGAAAGGAAGGGATGGAATTTAATGGGAATGCCAATGCAAGATATGATTTTGTCAGAGCTGTATACAAGGCAAAAGAAAAATACCTTTGAAAATCATTCTTAATGATGCTTAATGAATAAACCATGGTTATAATTAGCAAGTCAAAATGTAACTGTACATTAATAGTTTGCACTTACTCTTCTGTAATTATAATGAAGGGTAGTCTTTGGTTGTTAAAGTCCCAAGTGAAATATATCTGGGCAGCCTCAAACCAGCTCTGCCTCTTGGGGATGTGAATTCAAGGCATGAAGAGTGCTGATAATTTTGGCTTCAATTAGGCACTGTACTTCAAAGAACCAGGATGACTCCCCGTCATGGGAATGAAAGGCAGCGGAGTTAGGAGAACCCCACTGAGGATTGCCTCGAGCCAGCTTGTTGGAAGGGTTTGCATTTAGATAGTGCCTTCCACCATCTCTGGACGAGCCAACAATCTTGACAGGGTACTTTATGAAGTGTAGCTGGTCTCTGGAATGTAGGGAACGCAATGGGCTGGCAAACACCGTTGCAATAATAGCCGCCTTATCCGTCTTTGTGATGTGGATGGTGGGATGAATATCAGCCAGGACACTGGAGAGACCGAAAGAGAGGCCTTCCCACCAGCTCTTCAAATAATGCCGTTAGATTTATCGAGGTATTATGACAGGGCAACTGTAATTTGGGTTATTTCAATCATTTTATGAATGAACATTAAAGAGCTCAATGACCTTCTGCTCCCTTTAAGCAGGAAATCCTCTGTTAACTAACCATGTCATGTTTCAAAGAGCACTTTGCAATAATTGCCTTTCCAGATGGCGGAATGGATTCATTATTATCATCGACTTCAATTCTAGAGTCTCCGGGCACACAGCGGAGTTGAGCCTTTAATTCCCTTGTTATTTGGTTCATGAATTAGTCATTACAGCTTTAAATATTGCTACTGCTCACAAATGCGATTGCTAAATGCATCACTTTTCAATGAAATGTAATGACCTATTTTTCTTTTGACAATTTATTATGACAGAAACCTCTGAGCTTAGAACATACTCCGTGACAGACGGCAGTTTCCAACTTTGCAATGTAGAGTTCCTTTTCATGATTACACCACGATAGGGTGAGACTTTGGAGGCTGTGTCGGCTAAGGAATGGAGTAGTCCTAAGCCAGTCAAACGCCCAGGGAAACTAGTCCTGAAGGGGTCTGTGATTCAGAGAGGAGGAAATTTGGGCAGATTACAACATGAGGAAGGTCTGCTTTAAAAGTCAGGCCTCAGAAAAGGTCAGCAAATTCTGTCTGCCCTCCCACGGTAGGCTATTGCAGAAAATACGATGGTACGGGATGAGGGTGATTTAATGGTTCAGATCAGAAATTGGCCAGCTGAAAGAAGACTGGGTGGTGGTTGATGGGAAGTGTTCATCCTGGAGTTCAGTTACTCATGGTGTATCGCAAGGATCTGTTTTTGGGCCACTGCTGTTTGTCATTTTTATAAATGGCCTGGATGAGGGCATAGAAGGCTGGGTTAGTGCATTTGCAGATCACACCAAAGTCTGTGGAGTTGTGGACAGTGCAGAAGGATGTTGCAGATTACAAAGAGACATAGATAAGCTGCAGAGCTGGGCTGAGAGGTGGCAAATGGAGTTTAATATGGAAAACTGTGAGGTGATTCACTTTGGAAGGAGTCACAGGAATACAGAGTACTGGGCTAATGGTAAGATTGGTAGTGTAGATGAGCAGAGTGATCTGTGTCTATGCACATAGATACTTGAAAGTTGCCACCCAGGTTGATATGGTTGTTAAGAAGGCGTATGGTGTGTTAGTTTTCATTGGTAGAGGGATTGAGTTTCGGAGCCATGAGGTCATGTTGCAGCTGTACACAACTCTTGTGCGGCTGCACTTATAATATGGAGACCAGAACTATACACAATACTCTAAGAAGAATGTGGAAACATTGGAAAAGGTGCAGAAGAGATTTACCAGGATGTTGGCTGATATGAAGGGAAGGTCTTATGAGGAAAGGTTGAGGAACTTGAGGCTGTTTTCGTTAGAGAGAAGTTTCAGGTGACTTAATAGAGGCATACAAGATGATCAGAGGATTAGATAGGGTGGACAGTGAGAGCCTTTTTCCTTGGCTGGTGATGGCTAGCACAAGGGAGCATTGTTTTAAATTGAGGGGTGATAGACATAGGACAGATGTCAGAGATAGGTTCTTTACTCAGAGTATGTGGAACACACTGCCTGCAACAGCGGACTCGCTAACTTTCCGAGCATTTAAATGGTCATTGGATAAACATATGGATGATAATGGAATTGTGTAGGTTAGATGGGCTTCAGATTGTTGTGCCAACCTGTGAAACCATCGAGGGCTAAAGGGCCTGTACTGTGCCGTAATGTTCTATGTTGTCTTGTCGTTTCTCCCATCCTAGCAATCTCTGTAAAGGAGAACAATAGCACATGATTGAATTCAGCTTCAAGTTCCCTTCCAGTTTCTTGTTAACCCCGAGCTAGATGTATGTCGCTGCATTTCCAGCCTCAATGTAGTAAAAAACCACCCTGCATTCAGAGTCCTTTCTAACATGGCCCGAGGTACTCTGTAGCTGAATCAAAATGATATTTTTTTTTACTCAGCGACTGCCCAGGATAGAGACTGGTGGTTTGGTGATGGGGGACAGGAAAAGGAGGAGGGAAGGGTGCACAATTTTCTCTTGGACTCCACTGTTGTGCTGGGTTTCCTCCGGGTGCTCTGGTTTCCTCTCGCAGTCCAAAGATGTGCAGGTTAGGGTGAATTGGCTGTGCTAAATTGCCCATAGTGTCTAGGGATATGTAGGTTAGGTGCACGAGGTAGGGGTAAATATAGAGTACTAGGGTAGGGGAATGGGTCTGAATGGGTTACTCTTCAGAGGTTCGGTGTGGACTTGGTGGGCCGAATGGCCTGTTTCCACACTGTAGGGATTCTATTCTATGTTTGTTTCCCCAGTGGACCCTGGGTAATGAAGAGGGTCAGGTGCAGTGTGAATGCTGATCCATTGTCCCCTGTTAAAATAAGTCACAAAGTGGTGGGAGAGATGGCAGATGGAAGTTTGGGAACACGTCCTGCAGGAAAGAGGTTTAAGGGAAGAATTTCAGACTGCAGGGTTTTGGTTACAGAGTCACGCAGCATGGAAACAGACCCTTGGGTCCAGCCAGTCCTTGTTCCCAAACTAAACTAGCCCCATCTGCCAAACCCTTCCTCTTCATGAACTTGTCCAAGTGTCTTTTTCTACCACTTTCTCTGGCAGTTCATTATGTGCATGTGCGTACACACACACACACAGGAATGTGCAAAAGGGCAGCATCAGAGGGGTAATATTTCACATGGGTGTATGCAAAGTTCCTTCTAAGCTGGGAGTAGGGGTGACTGCGCAGGAATCGTAGAATCCCTACAGTGTGGGAGCAGGCCATTTGGCCCATTGAGTGCACACTACCCCTCTGACGAGGGGCCTACCTAGATCCATCTCCTTATCCTATCCCTGTAACCCTGTATTTCCTGTGGCTAACCCACCTAGCCTGCACATCCCCAGACACTATGGGCAATTTAGCATAGCCATTCTACCCTAACCTGCAAATTGTTGGACTGTGGGAGGAAACCCACTCAGACAAAGGGAGATTGTGCAAACTCCACACAGGCAGCCATCTGAGGCTGGAATTGAACCTGGGTCCCTGGCGCTGTGAGGCAGCAGTGAGCCACTGTGCTGCCCTCTAACGTTGAAGTCTTAAAGCACAGGAATCTAACGATCTGAACCCAGCCCCTTCCTGGTGCATACAAGATTGCAGAATGATCCAAAAGGGACTGTGGAGTGTGAGGAAAAGACCACACGCAGTGAGGAACTGGGGGGAGTGTTGGTTTAAGGGGCCATGGAGGGAGGAGGAAGAGATGTAGCTTGTCCACACTGCTCCTGTTGCCAGAACAAAATAGAGTTCTCAATCTAAATAGAGGGTCGCATTGGATCAGTCGATGGCCTTTAATGTTTATGAATTTATCACTGACCATAACTGGAAATACGACAGAAGATCAACTGTGGGAAGAAGTGCTTTACTGATAACGTCACAGTGTTAATCTGGACCTCTGCATGAATCGATGGGTTCAAATCCCACCACTGTAGTCTTCTCAGTTTAAAATTCAATGAATAAATTTGGAATGTAAAGTCAGTCTCAGTAATAGTGACTATAATTTTTGTTGTAGGAGTATATCTGGTCTTTTAGGGAAGGAAATCTGTGATCCTCACCTGGTCTGGCCTACAATGTCACTCCACATTCCTGATGAAGCGCTTTTGCCCGAAATGTCGACTTTCCTGCTCCTCGGATGCTGCCTGATCTGCTATGCTTTTCCAGCACCACACTCTTGACTCTCATCTCCAGCATCTGCAGTCCTCACTTTCGCCTACATGTAACTCCAGACAATGTGGCTGACTCTTACCTATCCCTAATTGTCCAGAGGGAGGTTAATAAATGCTGGCCTCACTAGCGAAGCCCACATCTAATGGAAGTATTCAATCAGAGGTTTGGAATTCCCTTCCTCAAGAGTGGACGTAGAAATGTTTAAGGCAGAGGTAGAGATGCTTGATGACCAAGGGGATGAACCATGAGCGGGGTGGAGGATTTAGAGTTGCTGAAATAAGGGATTATTCACCACAGAGAATGGTCAGACCAGAGACCATTTGAAATCTGTAGCTGATGTATGTGGAGAAGAACACTCCTATGCGGTGGACTGAATGGCCTCTTTCCTGAACCTCGGCGACACAAGCACAGTTCTGCTGGTAATTATGATTGAGTCCACGTTACTGTGGGTGTTCAATACCTCCTCAACAAAGCATAAATTTCCAATTTCCATTAGTGTAAGCGCTTCAAAGCCAGGATTTGCAGAGTGTTTACCCGAAAGCTAGGATTTGCTAAATCTGAATACAAAAATAAGGATTAGCTAAACATAGAAATTAAGATGGGATTTAATGAGTCAGAATGGGCAGAGGTTCGTTCACCAGCTGACTGTTCCTCTTAAATGAATATTGTAGCAAGTCACGGTTTAGAAACTTCTGAAATGTACAGTCACCATCACAGTTTACATTAGTTTGGGTGTAAAGCTGCTTGAATCAAGATTTTCAGTGCAGTGTCGAGAGAAACTGGAACTATTATGGGACATTCAGACCTCTCAATGCTAAGAGTATAACACTCACTTGTCAGTGAAGCTTGTTGTACTGTTTGCTGTCATGCTGTTTTGTTACATTTTTTCCCCTCATTTGCTGTCTCACCCTCTCCTGAAACAACTGGGGAGTTGTTTATTTGCTGATCAGCACTGACTGCATGCACAGTCCCAACAGAGAGGGCAGAGGTAAATGAGAAATTCTAGGAGGGAAGGGACTCGGCAGTGCCACCACTGGTGGGAGAGTGCAATTATAATATGAACGTTTACATAGCAATTTCCTGCTAGATATAAGAACATAAGGAACTAGGAGCAGGAGTAGGCCATCTGACCCCTCCAGCCTGCTCCGCCATTCAATAAGATCATGACTGATCTTTTCGTGGAGTCAGCTCCACCATAACCCTTAATTCCTTTACTGTTCAAAAATTTACTTTTGCCTTAAAAACATTCAATGAGGTAGCCTCAACTGCTTCACTGGGCAGGGAATTCCACAGATTCACAACCCTTTGGATGAAGGAGTTTCTCCTCAACTCAGTCTTAAATCTGCTCTCCCTTCTTTTGAGGCTACACCCCAGTTCTACTTCCACCCACTGTTATGAAGATGTGGGTGTACTGTACCTTTAAGAGAGTTAAAAGCTAGCAGTGACAGCATCAAGTGTTCTCAGTAAGATACAATGTAACATGTGCTCCAGCTACTGGAGTAGCGAGGGCAGCTGGTTGCCTGGAGACAAAAACAGATTCAAATTAAGCCACTCAGTTTAAATTATACCCCCCAAAAATACCAAACTCCAATCCAGTTTGAACTTAGTATATTGACAATCTTAAAAGACAATGACACAATTCGATGCTTTGGGGGTAGAAGACCAAGGAAAATTGAACATTTGGGAGAAGAACTGCCAAGCCAGCATGTAGGGACAGCCCAAAAAATAGCGCTCTCAAACTGTTACAACACTGGGTAAACCCTCCTGCTTATTGGAAACCAGCAACACAGAAAAGATTTATCCCGTGCAATAATCTGTGAAAATTCAGTAGGCCAAGGACCAGTAAAAGTAAAGTAAAAATAACAACTTTATTTCTTAAAGAGTAACACAGAATAATTAACTAACAACTATTTACAACTCCTTCCTCGAACCTATCTTTAACTTTCCCTTCTATAATACTAGTCCGATTAACTCCGCGCCCCCCACCCTCTTAAGATTTTCAAAACAAAACTTCTTACCCCAAAACCAGGCAGCTTTTGGTTCTTTATATTCCGGTCTTCTTTTCTTCGTGTTGGGGATTCTGCCTCACAGGTCACTGATCGATAAAGGTACCTTTAAGAGAGTGATTCTCTGGGCTGTTTGCAGATGTTGTTGGCTTGGCAGTTCTCCTCCCAACTGTTCAAGTTTCCCTGACATTATACCCCCCAAAGCATCAGATTGTGTCATTGGCTTTTAAGATTGCCAATGTACTAAAATCAAACTGGATTGGAGTTTGGTATTTCTTTGGGGGGTATATTTAAACTGATTGGCCTAATTCAAATCTGTTTATGTCTCCAGGCAACCAGCTACCCTAGCTACCCCAGAAGCTGGACCACATGTTTACATTGAGATAGCTTTTAACTCTCTTAAAAGTACAGTACATCCACCAGTGGAAACAATCTCCCTGTTTCGATCTTATCTGTTCTCTTCAGAATTTTATATGTTTCTATAAGATTCCCCCTTAATTCTAAATTTCAACGAGTACAGTCCCAGTCTATGCAGTCTCTCCTCATAAGCCAACCCTTTCATTCTAGAATCAACCTAGTGAAACTCATCTGCATCCCCTCCAGTGCCAGTACATCCTTTCTCAAGTCAGGTATTAAATATAGATATGGGGCTTGATTGTGAAATTTAAGAATAGAAGCGAGGGTTAAAAATCATGAACGCACTGTTAAAAATAAAAATGCTGTTTAAGAAGGCCACAAGAAAAAGCAAACAGAGCACAGAGATTCGTTTCTAGAGAAATAGATTGGAAATACCAGGAGATGGTTAAGTTGCTACAAAATCTTGGTTAGGCCTTTCTTGGAATGCTGCGTTCAGGTCTAGTGCCAATAGCACAAGAAAACCACTGGAGAGAGCAGAAAATTATTAAGATGATGAGAACGGAACTGAGAAGTTTTAACTCTCCGAACACAATGGGGCTCTTTTATCTGAAAAGAAAAGGCAGGAAGAGCCAAAAAGAGGTTATGATTTGGAGGAGCCGGTGTTGGGATGGGGTGGACCGAGTAAAAAAAATCTCACAACACCAGGTTTAAGGTTCCAACAGGTTTATTTGGAAATACTATTTATTTGGGCTGCACTTTCATCAGGTGGTTGTGGAGCAGGACATAAGACACAGAATTGATAGCAGAAGATGACAGTGATACATTGAACAAACCTAGATTGCTGAGTCTTTCATCTTTCAGAAGAACCGAAACCAGCAAATCCATTCTAAAAGATGAAAGACTTAATCTAGGTTTGTTCAAGGTATCATTTTATCACTGTAATCTTCTGCTATAAACTCTGTGTCTTACGGTCCTGTTCCACAACCACCTGATGAAGAAGCAGCGCTTAGAAAGCTCATGCTTTCAAATAAACTTCCTGGACTATAACCTGGTGTTGAACAAAAAAAAGTTACTAATAAATCTAGGAGTAAATTCAAGAGACTCTCCGTTACCTAGAGAATATTTAAATTTGGAACAGGATACCTCCATTTGCAGAAACTAAGGAGAACAACCTTTTAAAAATGTACTTGGATGAGCACTTGAAGTGTCATAACTTTCAAGGCTATGGGTTTACTATAGGAAAGTGGGACTAACATAGGTATTTTTCGTGGTACAAACATGATGGGCCAAATGGCCTCTTCTGAACTGCATGATTCAATAACAGCCAAGATACATTTAAGAGCAAGCTTGATAAACACAGGAAGGAATAAAAGAATGTTTGGATAAAGTGGAATGGCATGAGACATCGATGGAAAATAATCACTAAATGGATCAGTTAAACTGAGTAATGTTTCTATGCTGTAAATGTTATCGAACTCTACATAAGAAGGACAGGATGCATGATTTTTTTGTTTTAAATGAGGATTCAGCCATGTACTCAAACTACACTTCACCTGAAGACTACTCAGTCCTGACTCCCCATGAGCAGTGCTACAAGAGGTCATCTCACAGTCAAGATTGGATATATTTTGTGGGGATGAGGATTGCTGTGTTGTTGTCAGCAATGTTGGAAGTAACCTAAAGGTTTCAACAGTGGCTGAACTCTGAGCGGCCTTGCGGAAGGAATTGGAGGGAAGTTAACAATAGTGAGATTTGAAGAGGGCTGCAGGATCTTTCAGAAAGACTGAGCGACTGGAGGAGATTGGAGAGTCTACAACTCTGGGAAAGATCCAATCCTTTCTTCACTGCTTTGGGATTAAAAATCTTTTACTCAGCAGCTGTCAGCCAGAGTGGGCAGGATTCTAGTGCTCAATGAAAATACTCTGTTGGATCTTCAATCTCTAGAGAGAATCTGCAGGATCATTCTACAAAGTGAGGGGCCGGTGAAATCAGTAAACGTAAACACTTCACACAGAGGCTCCATCAACCCTTGTTCCCCCCTATTTCAGACCAACTTTCACAAATCTCAAATCAGTCCATTTTATTCACAAAATAGACCATTCTTAAGCCTTCATTTGATTGTGCCCTGCTAAATTCAGTTATGTGGCGGGATGGGTCATAATGTGATGCTAGCATTGGGCAGGCCTGATTAATCTGCTCCCTTTGTCTTCACTCAAATTGCAATCCATTCAGAAAATAGCGTCACAAAGGCCATGGTAAGGGAAGAGTGATGGTGCTGTGTTCTGGACCCACTGAGGATACCCAGGCTGCCATGGCAACATGCTGCAGCCTGGAGCTGTGACTGGTCAAAGTCAAGACTCCAACTCTCTC
This sequence comes from Chiloscyllium plagiosum, assembly GCF_037043375.1. Classification (NCBI taxonomy): domain Eukaryota; kingdom Metazoa; phylum Chordata; class Chondrichthyes; order Orectolobiformes; family Hemiscylliidae; genus Chiloscyllium; species Chiloscyllium plagiosum. Next base: position 14,163,121 of record NW_028270183.1, read on the forward strand.
TCCATTCCATGCTGACCAGGAATCTCTCCTACTGTTAGCGCCTCCCTTTGGTGGGTCTTGGAAGGATTTCCAAGTTGATAATCAACTACGTGATGAACACACCTTCACTCTTTGACTGAGATTCAAATTCTGAACTCCAAGCTCAGAGGTAGGGACACTACCTGCTCTCCTCCAAGCAGAGGAGGACTCATCCCTTTGAGTCAGAGATTTACAACGTGCTATAGAAGATGGATACCTCGACGTCTCTGTTTCTTTCTTCCCCTGTTTGGTTGTTCATAGAATCCCTACAGTGTGAAAAACAGGCCACCTAGCCCATCGAGTCCGCACTGACCATCCAAAGAGGAGCATCCCACCTGGCCCCAATCCCTGCATTCCCCATGGTCAATCCACCTAGCCTACACGCTATGGGCAATTCAACACATAGTCCACCTAACCTTTGGGCTGTGGGAGGAAATCCATGCAGACACTGGGAGAACATGCAAACTTCATACAGTTGCCCGACACTGGAATCGAACCCAGGTCCCTGACACTGTGAGGCACCACTGAGCCACTGTGCCATCCGTTATTAAGGTTTTGAGTAATTGTTCATAAAATACTTCCCAGGGGTACAATGATTCCTGTGCTGCTGGGATTCAGTGGAGGCTTCAACAATAAATTGAACAGATACGTCTGTCTGCAATAGGCAAATTTAGCAAAAGTAATGGCCTCTTTGCTTGTTGCGTTCTTTTTATATTTAAACTTCTGAGTAAAAGGGACCTGACAGCTCGAGAGATCTGCCTTCCTCATTAGGCAAATGGGAAACAAACTTCTTCATGAGTGAATGAATGAATGCCTTGTAACTGACAGAGGATGTTACAGAACGTACAGCACAAAGGGAGGCCATTCGGTCCCACTGGTCTATGCTATAGTTAATGCTGCACTCAACCTTTTCTTTCATTCCCTCTTTGACTCTTCCGATCAGCATAATCTTGTATTCCTTCCTTCCTTGTCAGTACATCTGTCTGTCTAGTATCAATACCATTCACCTTGACCACTCCCTGTGCAAGCAAGTTCTACATTTCAACCATACTCAGGGTAAAGGGCTTTTCTCCTGAATCTCCACTGACTATCTTATTTTTATTGCTCTTTGTTTCCCTCTGTATAGTACTCTCTCAAACCTATATCCAGTAGATCACTCCTGATCTCTCTCTCTCTCTGAGAGAAAAGCAGCCCAGCCTGTTGAATCTTTCCTGACAGTGATAACCTCTCAGTTTAACAATTCCTAAAAAAATCCCCTTCAGCACCTTTTCTTTAGAAAATGGAAATCAAAATTGTGTGCACTGTACTCTGTGATGCTGGTCTAACTTGGTACAGGCTGTTTATTAATGTGTATCTGAAAGAATTAATCACTCTTTTAGCTCATCAATTGTGCGTTGGAGATAAGCTGCCTGTCAGATTAAACATATTGGGTGTTTACCTCACGCTTGCTATATAGGCTGCAGCATTGCGTTGGAGAGGATCGCAGGATTTGTAAACCTGAACCAGGGTGGATTTTTTTTTGCAATGAGCTAAGACTGAGAGTTGCGGGATCTGACCAGCTCTGCCCTGCACCTGTGATTGTGGTGTTTGAGCTGGTGGAACGGGGTGAGCAGGAGATGAGTGAGATCCCCTGAACGACGATGAGCATCTATTGAGCAGAGCGCGGTTGAAGAGTTGGACGGGATATCGTGAGCAAGCGCTGATCAAGCCTTCTCCTCTGTAAGCTGTGACCAGTCCCTCTCAACAATGAGTCACGGCGGTAAGCTGCTTCAGCAGAGCTCGCCCACCAGTGATCTCAACACCCCCGACCCAGGTAGGCCCGATACGGGGACAGACTGCAAGGAGGAAATGCTTGAGGAATTGTCCAGTGCCATTGATACTGAGCTGGTAAGTGCCTCAATTGGTGTCACTTGTTTCTCTGTTCAATCTGCTGCATATCAGAAAGAAGGTAGACCATGTCCCTCTTGAGCCCACTCCGTCATTCAATAAACACCATTGTTGCTCCTCCACATCAACTCAGTTTCCCTACTCTAGCCCTGCATCCTTTGACTTCCTCAGTGTCTACGAATCATAGAGTCAAAGAGATGGACAGCACGGAAACAGACCCTTCGGTCCACTCCAACCAGATATCCTAAATTCATCTAGTCCCCGTTTGCCAGCACTTGGCCCACATCCCTCTAAACCCTTCGTAATCATATACCCGCCCAGATGCCTTTTAAATGTTGTAATTGCACCAGCGTCCACCACTCCCTCTGGCAGCTCATTCCATACACATACCATCCTCTGTGTGAAAAGGTTGCCCCTTAGGTCCCTTTTAGATTCTTCCCCCTCATCCTAAACAGGCCCCACCACCAAGGATATATTTCCCTCCCCTCCCCTATCAGTGTTCCGGAAAGACCACTCCCTCCGCAACTCCCTCATCAGGTCCACATCCCCACCAACCCAACCTCCACTCCCGGCACCTTCCCCTGCAACCGCAAGAAATGCAAAACTTGCGCCCACACCTCCCCCCTCACTTCCCTCCAAGGCCCAAAGGGATCCTTCCATATCCATCACAAGTTCACCTGCACCTCCACACACATCATTTACTGCATCCGCTGCACCCGATGTGGCCTCCTCTACATTGGGGAGACAGGCCACCTACTTGCGGAACGTTTCAGAGAACACCTCTGGGACACCCGCACCAACCAACCCAACCGCCCCGTGGCTCAACACTTTAACTCCCCCTCCCACTCCACCAAGGACAAGCAGGTCCTTGGCCTCCTCCATCGCCTGACCATGGCAACCACGATGGCTGGAGGAAGAGTGCCTCATCTTCCGCCTAGGAACCCTCCAACCACAAGGGATGAATGTAGATTTCTCCAGCTTCCTCATTTCCCCTCCCACCACCTCTTCTCAGTCCCAACCCTCGGACTCAGCACCACCTTCTTGACCTGCAATCTTCTTCCCGACCTCTCCGCCCCCACCCCCTCTCCGGCCTATCACCCTCACCCTCACCTCCCTCCACCTATCGCATTTCCAACACCCCTCCCCCAAGTCCCTCCTCCCTACCTTTTATCTTAGCCTCCCTACCTTTTATCATTCCTGAAGGAGGGCTTATGCCATGAATAGGTACATGAATAGGAAGGGTTTGGAGGCATATGGGCCAGGTGCTGGCAGGTGGGACTAGATTGGGTTGGGATATCTGGTCGGCGTGGACAGGTTAGACCGAAGGGTCTGTTTCTATGCTGTACATCTCTATGACTCTATGACTAAGTGCTGCCACATCCTTCCTATAGCAGGGAATTGCAGACAATATTCCAAAAATGGCCTAATCATTGAAACTGTTGATCTCTGACCTGAATATACTCAATGACCATCCACAAACCCTTCAGGGAGAAAATTTCAAAGATTCACAACCCCCTGGGTTCAGAAATTTCTCCTCAGCTCAGTCCAAAGTGGTTGAACACCTCCACATTGAGGCTGTGACCTGCACTGCAGGACTCTCCCGACTGCACAAATAGCCTTTCAGCTTCTAACCTGGGTTCAGCCCCTTTCAAATTGCAGTCATTTCACAAATTCACTTCACATTTTTCCAAACTATGGCGATGACAGGCCATTCAGCCCATCTCATCATGTAGAATAATTCATAGTCATACAGCATGGAAAAGGGCCCTTCAGCCCAACTGGTCCGTGCTGACCAGGTTTCTCAAGCTGTATCAGTCCAATGTGACTGCGTTTGGCCCCTACCCCGCTAACCCTTTCCTATTCATGCACTTGTCCAAGTGTCTTATAAGTGCTGGAACTGTACTGTATCTACCACTTTCTCTGGCAGTTCATTCCACATACGCACCACTCTCTGTAGGAAAAAACTTGCCTTTTGTTCCCTTTTAAATCTGTGCCCTCTAGTTTTGAACACTCCCACCCTAGAGAAAATAACTTTGCAATTCACCCTATCCATGCCCCCTCATGGTTTTGTAAACCTCTAGAAGGTCACCCCTCGACTTCTGACGCTCCAGGGAAAAAAGTTCCAGCCTTTCCAAATCCCGGTAACATCCTTGTAAATCCTTTTCTGCACCCTTTCCAATTTAATAATGTCCTTCCTGTAGCAGGGCAGCCATAACTGTACACAATATTCTAAAAGTGACCTCACCAATGTCCTGTACAGCCGTAACATAATGTCCCAACCCCTATACTCAGTGCTCTGACCAATGAAGAGAAAATGAGGTCTGCAGATGCTGGAGATCAGAGATGGAAATGTGTTGCTGGAGAAGCGCAGCAGGTCAGGCAGCATCTAGGGAACAGGAGAATCGACGTTTCGGGCATTAGCCCTTCTTCAGGAATGAGGAAAGTTTGTCCAGCAGGCTAAGATAAAAGATAGGGAGGAGGGACTTGGGGGAGGGGCGTCGGAAATGTGATAGGTGGAAAAAGGTCAAGGTGAGGGTGATAGGACAGATTGGGGTGGGGGCGGAGAGGTCGGGAAGAAGATTGCAGGTTAGGGAGGCGGTGCTGAATTTGATGGATTTGACTGAGACAGGCTGGTGGGAGGGGAAATGAGGAAACTGGTGAAACGGACCCCACCACCACCAAGGACCTCCAAACGGACCCCACCACCAAGGACCTCCAAACGGACCCCACCACCAAGGAACCTCCAAACGGACCCCACCACCAAGGAACCTCCAAACGGACCCCACCACCAAGGATATATTTCCCTCCCCTCCCCTATCAGCATTCCGTAAAGACCACTCCCTCCGTGACTCCCTCGTCAGATCCACACCCCCCACCAACCCAACCTCCACTCCCAGCACCTTCCCCTGCAACCGCAGGAGGTGCAAGACTTGCGCCCACACCTCCCCTCTCACCTCCCTCCAAGGCCCCAAAGGAAACTTCCATATCCGCCACAGATTCACCTGTACCTCCACACATATCATCTATTGCATCCTCTGTACCCGATGTGGCCTCCTCTATATTGGGGAGACAGGCCGCCTACTTGCGGAGCGTTTCAGAGAACATCTCTGGGACACCCGGACCAACCAACCCAACCACCCTGTAGCTCAACATTTCAATTCCCCCTCCCACTCCACCAAGGATATGCAGGTCTTTGGACTCCTCCATCGTCAGACCACAGCGAAACGACGGTTGGAGGAAGAACGCCTCATCTTCCGGCTAGGAACCTTCCAACCACAAGGGATGAACTCGGATTTCACCAGTTTCCTCATTTCCCCTCCCCCCAGCCTGTCTCAGTCAAATCCATCAAATTCAGCACCGCCTCCCTAACCTGCAATCTTCTTCCCGACCTCTCCGCCCCCACCCCAATCTGTCCTATCACCCTCACCTTGACCTTTTTCCACCTATCACATTTCCGACGCCCCTCCCCCAAGTCCCTCCTCCCTATCTTTTATCTTAGCCTGCTGGACAAACTTTCCTCATTCCTGAAGAAGGGCTAATGCCCGAAACGTCGATTCTCCTGTTCCCTAGATGCTGCCTGACCTGCTCTGACCAATGAAGGCAAGTCTCCCAAATGCCTTTTTCAATACCCTGTCTACCTGTGGCATCACTTTCAAAGAACTATTGTCAATCAATTAAACCCTTAGTGCACTATCTTTGCAGTAAATAGATGTTTCATAGAATCCCTACAGTGTGGAAACAGGCCATTCAGCCCAAGTCCACACCAACCCTCTGAAGAGTTACCCAACCAGACCCATTCCCCTACATTTACCCCTGACTAATACACTAGGGAGAGGTTGAATAGGCTAGGGCTGTTTTTCCTGGAGCGTCGGAGGCTGAGGGGTGACCTTACAGAAGTCTATAAAATCATGAGGGGCATGGATAGGATAAATAGACAAAGTCTCTTCCCTGGGGTGGAGGAGTCCAGAACTAGAAGGCATACGTTTAGGGTGAGAGGGGCAAGATATAAAAGAGGCCTAAGGGGCAACTTTTTCACGCAGAGGGTGGTGCGTGTATGGAATGAGCTGCCAGAGGAAGTGGTGGAGGCTGGTACGATTGCAACATTTCAAAGGCATCTCCATGGGTATATGAATAGGAAGGGTTTGGAGGGATATGGGCTGGTTGCTGGCAGGTGGGACTAGATTGAGTTGGGATATCTGGTCGGCATGGATGGGTTGGACCGAAGGGTCTGTTTCCATGCTGTACATCTCTCTGACCTAACCTACACATCCTTGAACACTATGGGCAATTTAGCATGGCTGATTCACCTAACCAGCACATCTTGGATTGTGGGAGGAAACCGGAACACCTGGAGGAAACCAACGCAGACAGGGGGAGAAATGTCTGTGTGAAGTTTGCACAGTCACCCGAGGCTGGAATCGAACCCAGGAGAGATGATTGGACAGACTGGGATTGATTTGTTACCGAAGAGGGGATTGAGAGGGGACATAATTAAGATGTGCAAAACTGTGATGGACTTTGATAGAGTAGACACGAATGAACTTTTCCCCCGATGGACAGCTCAATGACCTAGGGCATACATTTTCAGGGAAAGGGCAGAAGATTTAGAAAAATGTTTTCACCCAGAGGATTGTGGGAGTTGAAACTCGCTACTAATAAGCGTGGTCAAGGCAGAAATGCTCATAACATTGAAGAAGTATTCAGGTGTGCACTCCAAGTTATGATTAAATTAGATTAGATTACTTACAGCGTGGAAACAGGCCCTTCGGCCCAACAAGTCCACACCAACCCGCCGAAGCGCACTCACCCAGACCCATTCCCCTACACCTAACACTACGGGCAATTTAACATGGCCAATTCACCTAACCTGCACATTTTTGGACTGTGGGAGGAAATGCACGCAGACACGGGGAGAATGTGCAAACTCCACACAGTCAGTCGCCTGAGGTGGGAATTGAACCCGGGTCTCTGGCGCTGTGAGGCAACAGTGCTAGCCACCGTGCCGCCCTACTATGGGCCAAATACTGGAACATGGGATTAGAATGATTAGGCAGTTGTTTTTGATTGGCATAGACGTGATGGATCGAAGGGCCTTTATTTGTGCTGTCAATCTCTATGACTCTATAATGGGATAACTCCTGTACTCCAGGAGTGATATAACTGTATAACTCCTGTTTCAGGCTGACAAATCCTTTTCACCTAAGTTGCAATTATTAAAATTTTAAAATGTAGTGTTCGTTCTGGAGATTTGGTTTTGCTTTTCATCTTGAAAATGATCTACATTCAATCCCCTTTGCTCTGGAAGATCCTGAGAGTGTGTATGCCCCCCTCTCCCGTTCCTGGTGTCTCCCTCAAGTAGCCCTCCCTCAGACACGAACTATACACATTACACATTCTCTCCTGTTTGTCTTTTGGGTAAATCTCTGTCAGCAGGCCCCTCCCGGTCCTTTAACAATCCCTCATGGGAAGACAATTAAGCGACCAGCCAACCTTGTGATGCAAATTCCTGTGTGACTCGATTTCATGGCGGATAAAGATATCTTAAAATGGCATTTGTTTTCATCAGGATTAAATAACTCAAAGACAAAATGGAAATGCTTATGATGTTCACAATGAGGGCAATTTCAGAATTATTAAGCTCCTACTGATAAGTCAATTGTCTAAATATGATAAGGACTCCAAAAAACAGGGCCAACTGCGTTCATTCTGTTAATGCAATGTTCTATCGCTCTCCTTTTCGGGCCTAACCCAGATTTAACCGGTCCTCACCTTGTCCAAAGTTACAAATCACACAACACCAGGTTATAGTCCAACAGGTTTAATTGGAAGCACTAGCTTTCGGAGCGACGCTCCTTCATCAGGTGGTTGTGAAGGAGCAGCGCTCCGAAAACTAGTGCTTCCAATTAAACCCATTGGACTCTAACCTGGTGTTGTGTGATTTTTAACTTTGTACACCCCAGTCCAACACCGGCATCTCCAAATCATCACCTTGTCCAAACATTTGTCACTCTTTGACCTCTAGGCATGGAAATCTGCTGCCCTTGCCTGGTCTGGCTCACATGTGACTCCAGCCCGACTCAATCTGGCTGACTCTTAACCGTTCTCTGAAATGACCGAGTAAGCCAGTCAGTTCAAGGGCAGTTAGGGGTGGGTAACAAATGCTGGCCTTGGCAGCGATGCCCACTTCCTATGAAAGAATAAATAAAAATGGGTCTGTATCTTTTGGGAATCTCTTGTAGCTCTTTGGTGATTAATCCTGACCAGTTAAATTTTTGTCTACCTGCCTTCCCAAATGCAAAGCAAATATTAATGGCTTGTTTTTCTCTATTGAGCCAAGTCTAGAAATGATGTCTCTTTAAGCATTTTAAATTCTGTTAGGAGGTCTGCTGTGTCCCAATTCAACTAGGAAATATGCTTTTGACCTTCCCATGCTCTGATGAAGACTCAAAACCTTAGCTTGCTTTCTCTCCATGGATGCTGCCTGACCCGCTGAAATTTCCAGCATTTTTTGTTTTCAGTAAACAGAAGCAGTTAGGTGGTGTTTGCGGACCTTTATGGACTCCATGTTTTAAGTGTACATAATGTTGTGACTCTGCCAGGCGGATAGTCTGCTTTGGATTCATAAGTCAAAGAGTGTGGTGCTGGAAAAGCACAGCCAGTCAGGCAGCATCCGAGGAGCAGGAGAGTCGACGTTTCGGGCATTAGCCCTTCATCAGGACCTGATGAAGGGTTCATGCCTGAAACATCCACTCTTCTGCTCCTCGGATGCTGCCTGACCAGCTGTGCTTTTCCAGCACCACACTTCAATTCTAATCTCCAGCATCTGCAGTCCTCACTTTCTCCTTGGATTCATAAATTGCATGCACAGAAATCAGTTGGCTTACTGTAATGTCTGCTTCATAAGTTATTATGTCTTCTACTGTTTTAAATGAAATGAAGTTGATCAGTCACTCATGAGAATTGATTGTGTTTGAACAGTCAATAAGCAAGTTAATCTACAGGTGAAACACATGGTGAACAATGCTAAATCAAATTGTATGAGACAATCCTCAAAGTCTTTCCTTGTTACAGCATTGGAGAATATTCAAAACACAGCTTGCTTTGGTAAGCAGGCGAATCCTGATTGAGAGTCCAGTTTAACTCACTTGAAGAAAGTAAGTGATTGGGTACGTGCAGGGTCAATAATAAGCAAGGGAAGGTCAAAAACACGTTGTCAGAACATCCACAGAAGTTCTGAGTTAAACTGGGACACAGCAGACCTCTTAACAGAAATTAAAACACTTAAAGAGCTATGGTTTCTAGATGTAGTTGTGCCCTACATGGAACAGCAAGCTGTTAATATTTGCTTTGTATTTGGGAAGGCAGGTCTACATATACTTAACATATCAGGATTAATAGCCTATGAGCTAAAAGATCCCCAAAAGATATTCACCGCATTAAAAAACCAATTCAAAGTCTGATTTAAATTTCCATAATCAAAGACTAGAATTCATGTCATTTAAACAGGAGCGTGTAGAAGCTGTAGACCCAAATGCAGAGGGGAGTGCTCGTTCTGTGATTGTTTTTTTTCAGATGGGCAGTTAGTGAACAGATTGTTGAGGTGATGATTGCACCTACCCCCAGGGCAGCTTCCCAGAGAGATATGCTATGGTTATTGGAGGCTGAATTTAGTACAAAGTAATCTTCACAGGCCGACAAGTAAAGAACAGTACAGCACAGTGACAGGCCCTTGAGCCCTCCATGTCTGTGCTGACCATGATGCCATTCTAGTCTAACCCGCTCTGCCTGCACATTGTCTGTATCTCTCTATTCCCTGCCTCTCCACGAGTCTGTCTAAATTCCTCTTAAATGTTGCTATCCCCTGGCACCTCCCCTGGCAACATGTTCCAGGCAGCTTACCACCCTCTGTATAAATAAAAGGTGACCTCATACATCTCCTTTAAACTTGCCCCCTCTCACTTTTAACCTATGTCCCTGAGTACTTGACATTTCCAGTCTGGGAGAAAGAAACTTACTTGTATGAAGTTGATGGTTGACACAAACACTACAGCGCCCAAAGACAGCAGGAGATGTGACGGGTGAGGGCTTCTGTATGCAACAAGGAAATGCTCAGCTTTCAATCAATTTGGAAAGGCAAGCAACAGAAAAGGCCATTGGCAGAGACAGTGAGTGGCACGGTGGCTTAGTGGTTAGCACTGTTGCCTCACAGCACCAGGGTCTCAGGTTGAATTCCAGCCTCGGGCAACTGTCAGTGTGGAGTTTGCACATTCTCCCTGTGTCTGCGTGGGTTTCCTCTCACAGTCCAAAGATGTGCAGGTCAGGTGAATTGGCCATGGTAAATTGCCCATAGTGTTAGGTGTATTAGTCAGAGGGAAATGGGCCTGGGGTGGGTTACTCTTCAGAGGGTTGGTGTGGACTGGTTGGGCCGAAGGGCCTGTTTCCACACTGTAGGGAATCTAATCTAATCAGTGCATAAGAGCAAATAAGCAATGAAGAGCGATGCACTGACCCCCAGGAGTGTCTGTAAACTGCAATAAAGACCAGCTGGTATCTCTCCAGAGGTGTCCACGTGAAGTGATTGACAGACAAGAATCTGATGATGATGTTGAGATAGAATGGTGAACATGTCTCACGCTTAGTCACATGGGAAACCTCAATATCATCGCAACATCTGAAATGTTCCCAAAATTTCAAATGCTCTGTCCCTAGAAAACGGATGACTGTATGTTCTTGGCTGACTGATGCAAGAGCATGTCGTAACACATTATTCCCCCCCCCCCCCCCCCCCCCACCCCCCCCCGCACCCAAACGCAATAGAACGTGGGGTGGCACGGTGGCTCAGAGGTTAGCACTGCTGCCTCTCAGGAACCCAGGTTTGATTCCACCCTCAGGTGACTGTGCAGAGTTTGCACGTACTCCCCGTGTCTGTGGGGGTTTCCTGTGAGTACTCTGTTTTTTTTTATTATTTAGATGGATTAGCCATGGGAAATGCAGGACTGCAGAGGATGGGATGGGTCTGGGTGGAACCATCTTCAGAGGATTAGTATGGACTCAATGGGCTGAATGGCCTGCTTCCAAAGTGTCCTGGGATTCTAACTCTAAGGGACACCGTAATGAAATGTGCGAGCATAAAATTCTCAACATGCAATAGCTCACCAATTCCTTTTGCAGAGCCAATTAATGAGGTCATGGATGCGGTACATTGACCAGGTCAGAAACTATTAGGCAAGTAATTTCAGGCTTTAGTAGCATATCCTTACCTCACACAAGTTGGACATTCTTTTGGAAAGGAAGATGTTGTGTACTTTACCTTGAAGAGAATTCACATTGAAAGCTGTGTATACAAAATGCTGTGACCCTGCCTGAACATTGGTCTACCTTGAATGCAGTGGAACATTGGTCTTTGTTTTGAAGGTAAGTGTATTACAAAGAATCATTGAATCCCTATAGTGTGGAAACAGTCCCTATGGCCCACCAAGTCCACACTGACTCCCTGAAGAATAACCCACCCGGTTCCATTCCCCTACTCTATTATTCTACATTTCCCCTGACTAATGCACCTAACGCCCACATCCCTGAACACTATGGGCAATTTAGCATGGCCAATTCACCTGACCTGAACATTGTGGACTGTGGGAGGAAACCCACTCAGACACGGGGAGAATACGCAAACTCCTGACAGACAGTCACCCAAGGCTGGAATTGAACCCAGGTCCCTGGCGCTGTGAGGCAGCAGTGCAAACCACTGAGGCACCGTGCCACCCAGGATGGTAATGAAGTGACAATCACGTAAACTCTGCACCATAGGGGGAATGCTGAAGACTGCAGAGCAGGAGCGGGCTATTCAACCACTTGAGTCTGCTGGACTGATCTGTAAGGTCATGGTCGGTTTGGTGATCTCTGCTCCACTTTCAGCTCTGCAACTGCCTCGATGATCACAAACACGATCGAGTGCAGCCCTGAATACATTCAGTGAACTCATTGCCACTGCTTTTTGGGGAAGAGAGTCTCACAGAGTCTAAGAGACAAAATTCATCTGCACCGCCATCTCAAAGGAAGACCTCCTACTTTTTAAACTGTGGCCCCTAGATCTGTGCTCTCATGCACAGCGCAACATCTCCTCTGCACCCATCTTGTCAAGGATCTTATATGATGAGCACCTCATTCTTAACTCCAATGAGTAAAGGTCAAACCTGCTGAACTTTTTGATAAAATCTTTCATTCAGAAATCAGTTGAATGGATTGTCTCTGAGCTGCCTTTGAATGCAATTCAAGTAAAATACAGCACGCTCGCGAGATCAAATGATACTATTCAACAGAGAGTTACTCTAGACACAGATTCTTAGATTAGATTCCCTACAATAGACAATAGACAATAGCTGCAGGAGTAGGCCATTCTGCCCTTTGAGCCTGCACCACCATTCAATATGATCATGCCTGATCATCCTTAATCAGTATCCTGTTCCTGCCTTATCTCCATAACCCTTGAGATCCACTATCCTTGAGAGCTCTATCCAACTCTTTCTTAAATGAATCCAGAGACTGGGCCTCCACTGCCCTCTGGGGCAGAGCATTCCACACAGCCACCACTCTCTGGGTGAAGAAGTTTCTCCTCATCTCTGTCCTAAATGGTCTACCCCCTATTTTTAAGCTGTGTCCTCTGGTTTGGCACTCACCCATCAGTTTCCTGCCTCCAGAGTGTCCAATCCTTTAATAATCTTATATGTCTCAATCAGATCCCCTCTCAGTCTTCTAAATTCAAGGGTATACAAGCCCAATCGCTCCAGTCTTTCAGCGTAAGGTAGTCTCGCCATTCCAGGAATTGACCTGCACTCCCTCAATAGCCATAATGTCTTTCCTCAAATTTGGAGACCAGAACTGCACACAACATTCCAGGTGTGGTCTCACCAGGGCCCTGTACAGCTGCAGAAGAACCTCTTTGCTTCTATACTCAATGCCTCTTGTTATGAAGGCCAGCATGCTCTTAGCCTTCTTCACTACCTGCTGAACCTGCATGCTTACTTTCATTGACTGGTGTACAAGAACACCCAGATCTCTTTGTACTGCCCCTATACCTAAATTGATTCCATTTAGGTAGTAATCTGCCTTCCTGTTCTTGCCACCAAAGTGGATAACCATACATTTATCCACATTAAACTGCATCTGCCATGCATCTGACCACTCACCTAACCTGTCCAGGTCACCCTGTAATCTACTAACATCTTCCTCACATTTCACCCTGCCAACCAGCTTAGTATCATCAGCAAATTTGCTAATGTTATTACTACTACCATCTTCTATATCATTAATATATATTGTAAAAAGCTGCAGTCCCAGCACTGATCCCTGCGGTACCCCACTGGTCACTGCCTGCCATTCCGAAATGGAGCCGTTTATCACTACTCTTTGTTTCCTGTCAGCCAACCAACTTTCAATCCAAGTTAGTACTTTGCCCCCAATACCATGTGCCCTAATTTTGCTCACTAACCTCCTATGTGGGACTTTATCAAAAGCTTTCTGAAAGTCCAGGTACACTACATCTACTGGATCTCCCTCGTCCATCTTCAGAGTTACATCCTCGAAAAAGTCCAGAAGATTAGTCAAGCATGATTTCCCCTTCATAAATCCATGCTGACTCTGACCTATCCTGTTACTACTATCCAGATGTGTCATAATTTCATCCTTTATAATAGACTCCAGCATCTTTCCCACCACTGAGGTCAGACTAACTGGTCTATAATTTCCTGCTTTCTCTCTCCCACCTTTCTTAAAAAGTGGTACAACATTAGCCACCCTCCAATCCGCAGGAACTGATCCCGAATCTATCGAACTCTGGAAAATAATCACCAACACATCCACAGTCTCTTCGGCCCAACCAGTCCACACTGACCCTCCAAAGAGCAACCCACCCAGACCCATTCCCCTAACCAATGCACCTAACACTACGGGCAATTTAGCATGGCCAATCCACCCTGACCTGCACATCTTTGGACTGTGGGAGGAAACCAGAGCACCTGGAGGAAACCCACGCAGACACAGGGAAAACATGCAAACTCCACACAGAGAGTTGCCTGAGGCTGGAATTGAACCCGGGTCCCTGGCGCTGTGAGGCAGCAGTGCTAACCACTGAGCCACCATGCCACCCCTAGTTATAGCTCAGATTCTGAACGGGAGGAGAGGAGAGGGGTCTGGACTGTCCATAGCCCCCACAGAGCAGGGAGTTATTGTATAATGAGCATGTACATGTTAGTGATAATAATGCTATCAACGTATAATGCATAATGTAACACTGAGGTCAGTTGACATATGCTATTGAGACTCAGAGGATGGGATAGAGTAACCAGTAAAAGTAGTCGTCATAGTCCTACCAGACCATAGAACTGTTCTTTCACTACAGAGAGAGAGAGAGAGAGAGACGACTGATAGTGGTTCAACCTGAAGGTCACCATTCCTCAAGAGAAGGAGAGTCCTTCAGGCTAACTTCAGTCGGTTTGGGTATTGACCAACTGGAGAGCTGTATGACAGATTGTTATTTTGTGAATGGAATGTTTGATGGAACTCCAGAAGTGTCAGATATTCATCAACCTTAGATTAAGCAGAGACACCGCTGTAACATAGAATCCCTACAGTGTGGAAGGAGGCCATTCAGCCCATCAGGTCCACGATGGCCCTCTGAAGAGCATCCCACCCAGACCCACCCCCTATACTATATTTCCTATGGCTATATCTAGCCTGCGCATCCCTGGAAGCTGTGGACAATTTAGCAAGGCCAATCCATCCTAACCCACGCATCTTTGGACTGTGGGAGGAAACCAGAGCACCCAAGGGAATTCCACAGAGACACAGACAGTTGCCTGAGGCTGGAATTGAACCCAAATCCCTGGTGCTGTGATGTAGCAATGCTAACCAGTCAGCTACTGTGCTTAGAATAATAACACCACTGTCTGAAAGTAGAATTGAACCTTGATGTTCAAATATCACGACCGACTGAATTCACAAGGACTGATTGACTACAGGGTGACCTGGACAGGTTAGGTGAGTGAACACATGCATGGCAGCTGCAGTTTAATGTGGATAAATGTATGGTTATCCACTTTGGTGGCAAGAACAGGAAGGCAGATTAGTACCTAAATGGAGTCAAGTTAGGTAAAGGGGCAGTACAAAGAGATCTGGGTGTTCTTGTACACCAGTCAATGAAGGTAAGCATGCAGGTACAGCAGGTAGTGAAGAAAGCTAATAGCATGCTGGCATTTATAACAAGAGGGATTGAGTATAGAACCAAAGAGGTTCTTCTGCAGCTGTACAGGGTCATGGTGAGACCGCAGCTGGAATATTATGTGCAGTTCTGGTCTCCAAATTTGAGGAAAGACATTCTGGCTATTGAGGGAGTGCAGCGCAGGTTCACGAGGTCAATTCCTGGAATGGCGGCACTATCTTATGTTGAAAGATTGGAGCAACTGGGCTTGTATACCCTTGAGTTTAGAAGACTGAGAGGGGATCTGATTGAGATTATTAAAGGACTGGACACTCTGGAGGCAGGAAACATGTTTCCGCTGATGGGTGAGTCCCGAGCCAGAGGACACAGCTTAAAAATAAGAGGTAGGCCATTTAAGACAGAGATGAGGAGAAACGTCTTCACCCAGAGAGTGGTGGCTGTGTGGAATGCTCTGCCCCAGAAGGCAGTGGAGGCCCAGTCTTTGGATTCATTTAAGAAAGAGTTGGATAGAGCTCTCAAGGATTGTGGAATCAAGGGTTATGGAGATAAGGCAGGAACAGGATACTGACTGAGGATGATCATCCATGATCATAATGAATGGTGGTGCAGGCTCGAAGGGCAGAATGGCCTATTCCTGCACCTATTGTCTATTGTCTATTGACTAAGGACTATTGAATTGAATTGAATTAGGTTTATTGTCATGGTGGTAGATCTAACTAGGCATCACGGTTAAACTTCCACAACTGAACACTGAGCTGACATTCACCCTCACACCATGACCTCCTGATTGGCTTTTGAAGAAAATCGAGCTGACAGTTTTACTGATGGGGCAGTATATCTTCATTCAGGCACAGGAACCAAAAGTGAGCCAATCATTTAACAGTTTCAATGTCATGATCATGACCTACTGCTGATTTTACAACCCATTGCTTTTATCACCAGGTGCTCTGGTTTCCTCCCACAGTCCAAAGATGTGCAGGTTAGGGTGGATTGGCCATGCTAAATTACCCGTAGTGTTAGGGGAATGGGTCTGGGTGGGTTACTCTTCGGCGGGTTGGTGTGGACTTGTTGGGCCAAAGGGCCTGTTTCCATACTGTAGGGAATCTAACCTAATCATCAAAACATGCAGCTTATTAACATGGGGAGACTGTTGCAGTGCAGCTAGTATATTGTTCTGATTGACCAAGAAACTCACTCTTATCACCTATCTTAAATGCATCAGGAGGACTTACAGATACATAATCAACTTTTTGGCTACTTTATGACACACCTAAAGAGTCTGGATAGACTTGACTTGTTTCTATAAAGCAGAGAAGGCTGAGGGGGCAACCTGATAGAGGTGTATAAGATCATGAGGGCCATGGACAGGATAGATAGGAAGCAACTGTTCCCATTAGCATATTCTGTTTTTGTTTCCGATCTCCCATGTCCACAGTTCTTGGTTTTAGATGGAGCCACAGAGTCACACAGCACAGAAACAGAACCAGTCGGCCCAACCAGTCCATGCTGACCATAATCCCTAAACTAAACTAGTCCCACCTGCCTGCGCCTGGTCCGTATCCCTCCAAAGCTTTGCTATTCATGAACTTATCCACTTTTAAACTGTTGTCACTCTGGAAGTTCACTGAACACTCAAAACACTCTCTGTGTTAAAAGAAAATTGCCAGTTATGTCCTTTTTAAATCTTTCTCCTCTACATTTGAAAAGAAGTCCCCAGTCTTGAAAGCCCTTACCCTAGGGAAAACACACCCTGCCATTCACCTTATCTATACTCCTGATGATTTTAATATTAATTTCTGGAATAAGGATCCCATTGGCAAGGTCAGAATCGCCCGTCAGTCCCTAATTGCCTTCAAAGGGGCTAGTGATCCATCTTCTTAAACATATTGCATGTGGTGTAAGTAGACCCACACCACTGGATGCAGCGGGTTGCTGTCACTGAGCAGCTTGCTCAGCTACTTTAGCAGGCTAACACATCGCTATAGATCTGGAGTCACATATAGGCCAGAGTGGCTAAGTAAAGATGGGTTTTTAGCAACAATCTGTGAACATTCTCACAGTCTGCATTACTGAGATGAGCTTTCCAATTCTAGATTTTGTGACAATAATATGGATTTAAGAGTTTATTTTGACCTTTTTCTTTGAAGAGAGGTTATAAGGCAGAGGTAGAGCACGGTCTACCAGAACCACGAGAGTAAACAGCTTGGGAAGCCTTGTGTTTAAAAGTTGGAACAATAGAAGCAGCCTGCATGGGTGTAGCCAGCTAAGATTTCTAGTTTTTTTTTTACAGTTTTTAGGTTTAGATTCAGGCAGTTGCTGTTATAGACTCATAGAGATGTATAGCACAGAAACAGACTCTTCGGTCCAACTCGTCCATGCCGACCAGATATCCTAAACTAATCCAGTCCCATTTGCCAGCACTGGCCCATATCCCTCTAAACCATTCCTGTTCATATACCCATTCAGATGCCTTTTAAACACTGAAGTTGTATTAGCCTCCACCACGTCTTCTGGCAGCTCATTCCATACACGCACCACCCTCTGTGTGAAAAAGTTGCCCTTCGGTCCCTTTTAAATCTTTCCCCTCTCACCCTAAACCTATGCCCTCTAGTTCTGGACTCGCCCACCCCAGGGAAAAGACTTTGACTATTTACCCTATCCATGCCCCTCATGATTTTATAAACCTCTATAAGATCGCCCCTCAGCTCCAGGGAAAACAGCCCCAGCCTATTCAGTCTCTCCCTATAGCTCAAACCCTCCAACCCTGTTGTGGGTTTGAAGAAATGGAAGCTATTTTTCTCTCTCTTGATTACAGCCAAAGGCTGAGGGTTCTCTTCCACAGATTGCATGTGAGACAAAATCTGGTTTTCTGTAATTGCCTTTTTGCCAAAGGGTGTGTTTATGGGATGTTACTAAATTGGAGTAGTTAATCAGTAATTGTTACTGTATCTATTGTTCTGTTAAGTTTTCCAGTAGAGTTGTTATTCTAAATTCCTCTTTCTTTGGTAGTATTTTAACTACGGTGTTTAAATAAACTGTATTCTGCTTAACGTCGCATAGTTTGACCCGTCGCATTGTATCTGGGACTGTCACATTACATTTGCCTTTAAAATAAGAAAAAGTTAGGGTTCAGACTACCTTCTTAAAATATTTTGAGGGGTCTGGTCTGGTCCATAACAATTTATTTATTCAATAACTCAGTCAAATCCATCTGATGAAGGAGCAGCGCTCTGAAAGCTAGTGCTTCCAAATAAACCTGTTGGACTATAACCTGGTGTCGGGTGATTTTTAACTTTGTCCACCCCAGTCCAACACAGGCCCCTCCATATCAGAATTCAAATCTTGCAGCTGAAAGAGTGGGAATTGAGCCCACTACCTTTAGAGAACTAATCTAATGGCTCCATCTCCCTTTTCCCTTTTTCTGCCACAATCTTCCTTTAATGGTCAGAGGATTCTATAGGGTAGATAGTGAAAGTCTTTTTCCTAGGATGATGATGTCAGCGTGTACGAGGGGGCATAACTACAAATTGAAGGGTGATAGATTTAAGACAAGACGTCAGAGGCAGGTTCTTTACGCAGAGAGTGGTAAGGACGTGGAATGCCCTACCTGCTAATGTAGCCAACTCAGCCACATTAGGGAGATTTAAACAATCCTTAGATAAGCACATGGATGATGATGGGATAGTGTAAGGGGGACGAGCTGAGAATAGTTCACAGGTCGGCGCAACATTGAGGCCGAAGGGCCTGTTCAGCACTATATTGTTCTATGTTCTAATACGGACCAAAACACACAGTTCATCACTGCGACCTTAACACGGGAGTGGAGCGACAGAATGATGTTGACCATTAAGAGTTCTGAAGGCAGCACATTTTGCAGACGCCTCAGTTGTGCCACCTCAGGAGGGCATGAATGGGCCTGATTTGTAATGGAGGTAGTTGGAGGAGGCTGAATGGGCTGGTCCTACCTCAGAATCTCAAACCCTGTGATTTTTCCTCGACAGGAAACCGATCCCAACGAGGCAGAAAATGAAGGGTTCTTCAACATGGTGAGTCATGTTCAAAGGAACCGAATGGATGACCAGCGTTGCAACCTTGGATGGAATGAGACACCCTCTAAAAAACCAATTTTTGATGCAAGTAGTAAGTAGAGTGGGAAAAGGATCTCACTGCCTGTTGTATGTATACCTTGCCTTTAACAGAGTTCACCTTAAGGACACCATAAAGGGGAATGGTGGAAGTCAGTCCAAGTGACTGGAGGCCAGTGGCTAGCGGTGTACCACAAGGATCAGTACTGGGACCCTTATTGTTCATTACATACATAAATAATACTGATGAAAATGCTGGGGCGGGGGGGGGCGGGGGTAAATGTTAAGCAAGTTCGCAAATGACACCGAGATTGGTGGGGTGGTTAATTATGAAGAGGATATTTGTAGTTTGCAGAAAGATATAGATGGGATGTGCAGACCAGTGGCAAAAATGGTATTTAACCCCGAATAGTGCGAGGTGATGCACTTTGGAAGGAGAAACAAGATAAGGGAGTATACAATGAATGGCAGAACACTGGGTGGATTAGAGGAGCAGAGGGATCTTGGGGTCATTATTCACTGATCCCTTAAGTCAGTAGAATAGGACAATTAAGAAGGCAAATGGGACACTTTCATCAAGCGTGGCATAGAGTATAAGAGCAAGGAGGTAACGTTGGAGCTGGAATACATTGTGCAGTTCTGGTTGCCTCACTGCAGGAAGGATGTGGTAGCGCTCGGGGAGTACAGGGGAGGTTCACCAGGATGTTGTCTGGGATGCAGTAACTGAGCTGTAAGGAGAGATTCCAGAGGCTTGGACTTTTTTCTTTAGAGCAGCAAAAGCTGAAGGAGGACATTATTGAGGTGTATAGGAGTATGGGGGGAATAGACAGGCTGCATAGGGGAGCAGTAGTTCCCCTTGGTCGACGGGTCAATCCCCAGGGGATGTAGTTTTAGAATAACGGGCAGGTGACTCAGAGGAAAATTGAGAAAATCTTTTTCACTCAGCCAGTGGTAGGAATTTGGAAAGCAGGGCCTGGGAAGGTAGTGGAAGCGGGAAACCTTGCAACCTTAAAAAAAAATTTAGATGAGCACTTCAAATATGGGGCATGTGCAGGAAATTGAGATTAGCGTGCCTTTAATGGTAGTTATGTCAATGCAGACACAGTGGGCCGAAGGCCTTTTCTGCGCTGTATGACTCTGTGTGGTGTGCATATATAATGCTGTAAGTCTGCCAGATAACCTGCTGTGGGTCAGTTTGCTCTGATGTCTGCTTCATAACTCACACTGTGTTCTACTGTCTTAAATAAACTAACCCACAAAGTTCAAAAGAAAATCATAGAACTGTGGATGATGGAAATCAGAAACAAATTAACCTCAGCAGTTCTGGCAGTATCAGGACAGAGAAACGGTGTTAACGTTTTTGAGTCCAATGACCCCTTGTCAGAACGAAGTTTAAGAAGGGCGGTAAAGACAAGCCAGGGAACTATAGACCGGTGAGCCTGACCTCGGCGGTGGGCAAGTTGTTGGAGGGAATCCTGAGGGACAGGATGTACATGTATTTGGAAAGGCAAGGACTGATTAGAGATAGTCAACATGGCTTTGTGCGTGGGAAATCATGTCTCACAAACTTGATTGAGTGTTTTGAAGAAGTAACAAAGAAGATTGATGAGGACAGAGCAGTAGATGTTATCTATATGACTTCAGTAAGGCGTTTGACAAGGTTCCCCATGGGAGACTGATTAGCAAGGTTAGATCTCATGGAATACAGGAAGAACTAGCCACTTGGATACAGAACTGGCTCAATGGTAAAAGACAGAGGGTGGTGGTGGAGGGTTGTTTTTCAGACTGGAGGCCTGTGACCAGTGGAGTGCCACAAGGATCGGTGCTGGGTCCTCTACTTTTTGTCATTTACATAAATGATTTGGATGCGAGCATAAGAGGTACAGTTAGTAAGTTTGCAGATGACACCAAAATTGGAGGTGTAGTGGACAGCAAAGAGGGTTACCTCAGATTACAACAGGATCTGGACCAGATGGGCCAATGGGCTGAGAAGTGGCAGATGGAGTTTAATTCAGGTAAATGCGAGGTGCTGCATTTTGGGAAAGCAAATCTTAGCAGGACTTATACACTTAATGGTATGGTCCGAGGGAGTGTTGCTGAACAAAGAGATCTTGGAGTACAGGTTCATAGCTCCTTGAAAGTGGAGTCGCAGGTAGATAGGATAGTGAAGGCAGCGTTTGGTATGCTTTCCTTTATTGGTCAGAGTGTTGAGTACAGGAGTTGGGAGGTCATGTTGCGGCTGTATAGGACATTGGTTAGACCACTGTTGGAATATTGCGTGCAATTCTGGTCTCCTTCCTATCGGAAAGATGTTGTGAAACTTGAAAGGGTTCAGAAAAGATATACAAGGATGTTGCCAGGGTTGGAGGATTTGAGCTATAGGGAGAGGCTGAACAGGCTGGCGCTGTTTTCCCTGAAGCGTCGGAGGTTGAGAGGTGACCTTATAGAGGTTTACAAAATTATGAGGGGCATGGATAGGATAAATGGACAAAGTCTTTTCCCTGGGGTGGGGGAGTCCAGAACTAGAGGGCATAGGTTTAGGGTGAGAGGGGAAAGATATAAAAGAGACCTAAGGGGCAACTTTTTCATGCAGAGGGTGGTACGTGTATGGGATGAGCTGCCAGAGGATGTGGTGGAGGCTGGTACAATTACAACATTTAAAGGCATTTGGATGGGTATCTGAATAGGAAGGGCTTGGAGGAATATGGGCCGGGTGCTGGCAGGTGGGACTAGATTGGGTTGGGATATCTGGTCGGCATGGATGGGTTGAACTGAAGGGTCTGTTTCCATGCTGTACATCTCTATGACTCTAAGGGTCACTGGACCTGAAACATTAAGTGTGTTTCTCTTCACAGTTGTTGCCAGGCCTGCTGAATTTCTACAGTAATTTCTGTTTTAATAACCCGCTGGGTTAGCCACTTCCTTAAGAGTAATTATTAGACCATTTTAATTGACATAACACTGGATCTAGGTTTGTTCACTGAGCTGGAAAGTTCATTACCAGACGTTTCGTCACCCTACTAGGTAATATCTTCAGCGGGCCTCCAGACGAAGCCTACTAGGATGTTACCTAGTAGAGTGACGAAACGTCTGGAAATGAATCTTCCAGCTCAGCGAGCAAACCTACATCCAGAACCTCAACCTGAGCTACAAATCTTCTCAAAACTGACATAACACTGCCAATGTGACACAGAGAGAATGCTGTCCCCTGGAGTGGACATCAGGACTGACTTCTGACGTGAGGGTAGATGGGAATATGGAATTCGAAATACAAACAGATAATTGATCTTAGTGAACAGTGGAATATGCTTTGGGGAAGGGGGTTCGAAATGGAGTACTGCTGCATTTTGTAACTGGGCACTTTGTAGTGAGAGGGGAAACACTTAAAAGGGAACTAAGGGACAACTTTTTCACGAAGACGGTGATGCATGCATGGAATGAGCTGCCAGAGGAAGTGGTGGAGGCTGGTACAATTGCAGCATTTAAAAGACATCTGGATGGGTATATGAATAGGAAAGTTTAGAGGGATATGGGCCAAGTGCTGGAAAATGGGACTAGATTAGGATATCTGGTCGGCATGGACGAGTCGGACAGAAGGGTCTGTTTCCGTGCTGTATGCCTCTATGACCCAAGGTAGAGTGACTATCGTCCTGCACCATTTTTAGAGGGAGATGACCTGAGGGTCACCACGTCTCAGGTGAGGGGACAGGTTAGAATGGAGAATCCTTCATGGTAACCGTGATCAGTGGGGCGCCCCGGTGGCTCAGTGTTAGCACTGCTACCTCACAGCACCAGGATCCCAGGTTCGATTCCAGCCTTGGCCGACTGTCTGTGTGGAATTTGCACATTCGCCCTGTGTCTGCGTGGGTTTCCTCCCACAGTCCAAAGATGTGCAGGTCAGGCTAAATTGCACATAGTGTTAGGTGCATTAGTCAGAGGGAAATGGGTCTCGGTGGATTACTCTTCGGAGGGTTGGTGTGGACTTGTTCAGCTGAAGGGCCTGTTTCCAAATTGTGGGGAATCTAATCTAATCAGTGCAGGATTTGAACTCACTCTGCGTGTGTCACTACTGCTGACAAACCAGGGTCCAAGCTAAACCCAGCCGTCCCTATCCAGGATGTAGTATTGGGTAGAAAGCATTTGAATGGCATTAGCACCCCCACACAGTTTGTCATTTTGTTTCTCCCAAAATTATAATTAATACATTAAAAATTGTGAAAATATCATAGAATTATCCTAAGTCCGATGTTTTTGTACACCACAACCCAGATCAATCAGAATCCTACTGAATGGTGGAGAAGACTCAAAGAATGACCAACATCTGCCCTCTGAGCCTGTGTTCCTAAAACATTCGACCCTTCTCCCCTCCAGCACCTCACTCCAATTGGGGTCAGTTAGCTGGTTCGCAATCACAGAGCGATGCCAACAGCATGGGTTCAATTCCTGCACCTGGCGAGGGAACCCTGAAGGTCCTACCTCAGCCCCCTCACCAGGGGGCACGGTGAGCCTCAGGTTAAACCACCAGCCGTCATCTCTCACTCTCCTGGAAGGGTGGGGCTATGGCAACGTCACCTTCACAACTTGAATGCTTATAATAGACACTCCAGGTGTGCAGCCTGAGGGCAAATAATTTGAATTTGAAAATTATAGAAAGTGCAATAAAATTCAGCTTCTCTCCATTCAATGAGTTCCACTCTAAGCTACCACGGCCAGGGTTTGAGACTAGTTGCGCTGTTGAAGCAACAGGGAAAGAGGTTTCCTCTGTCTGTGTGTGTCTGTGCATGTTTGTATATGCACATTTGTGTATGTGTGTGCACGTATGTGTGTGCGTGCTGCTTGCTGATCGTTGATCAAAGCACCCGTCACTGAAGCATGGGATATGTTGCTTCCTGTTATTGTCCATAAGCTCATGTGTTTGAGTTAACTTGTTTTAACTGGTCCAAGTTCGGCAGAAGAAACGTACTATACTCGTAAAGTTAATTCTGTTTCTCCCTCCACAGATGCTGCCAGACCTGCTGAGTCTCTTCAGTACTTGCTATTTCTATTTCAGATTTCCAGCATTTACAGTACAGAGGAAACCTCGATTATCCGAAGGACACAGGCAGGGAGCATTTCGTTCGGTTAATCAAATTCTGGATAACCGAATGCCGGATGACATAGTTCAGCCGAGCATCGGGACCTTGTGATCTTGCTGAATAATCCGATATCTGGATAATCATATGCTGGATAATCGAGGTTCCTCTGCATTTTGCTTTCATATGTCATAAACACAATAAGTTGTTTCAATAAATTTAACAACACTGTGCCTGTTCTTACTCCAACCAGCATTATGTGACTGTCAATCAGCTGAATTCATTTCCTAGTCTGGGTAGACAGGGTGGTTAAGAAGGTGTTTAGCAGTTCTGGACACCTTGTTACAGGAAGGATAGGTAGGTCCTTGAGTATCAAGGGTTATGGGGAGAAAGCGGGAGAATGGGGTTGAGAAACCTATCAGCCATGATTGAATGGTGGAGGACACTCGATGGGCTGAATGGCCTAATTTCTGCTGCTATGTCATATGGTCTTATTATTAAGCTGAAGAGGGTTCAGAAGAGGCTTACCAGGATGTTGCCAGGTATGGAAGGTTTGAGTTATAAGGAGAGGCTGGATAGACTGGGACTTTTTTCACTGGAGCGTAGGAGGGTGAGAGGCAACCTTATAGAGATTTATAAAATCATAAGATTGTAGATAAGGTTAATGGTAGATATCTTTTCCCAGGGTGGGGGATTTCGAAACTAGGGGGCACACTGTAAGGTGAGAGGAGAGAGATTTAAAAAACACATGAGAGGCAAAACATTTACACAGGGGGTGGTTCACGTGTGGAATGAACTTCCAGAGGAAGTGGCGGATACGGGTACAGTTACAACATAGAAAAGACATTTGGAAAAGTCCATGAATAGGAAAGGTTTGGAGGGAAGTGGGCCAGGAGCAGGCAAGTGGGACTAGTTTAGTTTGGAATTATTTTTCGGCATGGACTGGTCGGACTGAAGGGTTTGTTTCCGTGCTGTATGACTCCATGTCTCATCTCAGACAGAGAGTGTAGTTCACCTGAACAGGGAGATGCCTAAAGTGTTGTTTTGAATTTGTTTCCTCTTGGTATTAATTTGTTTATTGATGTGCCCTGCGTTTAAATGAGTTTCTTGGCTTTTATTTGGCAGAGACCAACTGTGAACGTCCAGTCAACGAACTTCTGGACATGCTCGCTGACAAACAGGGCCAACGTCTGGATGACCAACGAGTAACCTGTGACAATTTACCAGGTCTCCAATTGTCCGAGTGCTACATACAGGCCACTTGTGAAGGCAAGATGAGTTCCTCAATGCAGTGGTACACTTCCAGACATATTGTAACTCACGTGTAGTTCTCTCCACATCTATGAATGAGCACTGGGCCAGATTACAGTTCGGAGTAATTTGAAACAAGATTCTTAAAGTAGCCAACTGAACTCAAGAGAAAATAAAATTCATTCATCCTAATCCACACGCCATGAATAAAGACCACAATCACAAATCCTACCAGATCATTCAATCTCATGAGAGAAAGCTTCTTTCCACCTCCCCAATTTAAATTAAGCATAACATAGGTGTTAGGCCTTATAGAACATAAAACAGAATAGCACAGGAACAGGCACTTCGGCCCACGGTATTGTGCTGACCATTACACCAAATTAACTTAGTCCCTTCTGTCCACCCTTGGTCCATATCCCTCCATTCCTTGCATATTCATGTGCTTAGCTAAAACCACCTTAAACGCCCCTATTGTATCTTAATCTGAACTTCCAAATGAAGTCCTGATTAAGTCAGACATTCCTGATGAACAGCTTATGCCTGAAATGTCAACTCTCCTACTCCTTGGATGCTGCCTGACCTGCTGTGCTTTTCCAGCACTACACTTTTTGATTCCAAATCTACAATGAGTAGCCGAGGAAGACTTACATTTGCATAGCGTCTGTCATAGTGTGAGGTTATTCTAAAACACTTCACAACTAATTAGCAGTCTTGCGATTGTTCTGTGGGGAGCTCGGCAGCCATTTTGTGCACAGCTGTTGTGGGACAGTTATGTGCTAACAACCATGGCATCTATTTTTTGTGACGTTGATTGAGGAATATAAATATACAAAGGAGAACTTCCTTGCTCTTCTTTGAAGCGATGCCATGGGATCATTTATATCCACCTCAGATGGCAGGTGGGGTTTCGGTTTAACATCTTGATCAAAATGTGGCACCTGTGCAGTCAGCTTTCTATCAGCAGCTTAGCACCACACTGAGCTAGAAATCTACATCACCCAGCTTTGATTATATAGGATCTTTGATCTCATTGGTGCTAAAGTAACACTTTAATATGCCAACAAATAACACTTAGTTGACATTTAAGCACTTTGGGCTGAGGCTTTAATCAATCTAAAATTGACAAAGTTAATACTTCTATTTCAAATTAATGCACAAATTGCTCACATTCATTCCCTCCAACGTGGCGCAGTTGCCTCACAGCACCAAAGACCCGGTTCGATTTCACCCTCAGGTGTCTATGTGGAGTTTGCACATTCGCCCAGTGTCTGCGTGGGTTTCCTCCGAAGGCTCCGGTTTCCTCCCACAGTCCAAAGATGTGCAGGTCAGGGTGGATTGGCCATACTAAGTTGCCCATACAGTACAGGGATGTGTAGGTTAGGTGGATTAGCTATGGGAAATGGAGGGTTACAGCGATTGGGTGGGATGCTCTTCAGTGGGTCGGTGTGGATGCAACGGGCCAAATGGCCTACTTCTACCCTGTAGGGATTCTATCATTCTCAGGCAGTCCAGCACTCCCCCATTGGAATGTTCTGGTCTGAAAACTTCAGCTCACAACCTTCGGACTTAAAGGCGAGAGTGAAGTACCCGCTGAGCTATAGCGAGCACATAACAACTAGGAGTAGGCCATTCAGCCTCTTGCACCTGCTCTGCCATTTAATATGATCATGGCTCATCTCATCTCGGCCTCAACTCCACTTTCCTGCCCACATTCCTTAACCCTTCAAAGGTTTACTCAATGTCTTGGCATCCACCACACTCTGGGATAGTGAATTCTGCTCATTCACAACCCTTTAAGAGGAGTAATCCTCCCCATCTCTGTTCTAAATCTGCCGCCCCTTATTCTCAAACGATGACCTCTCGTTCTAGATTTCGCCACACGAGGAAACATCCTCCCTACGGCTAGCGACATCTCTACTTTCACTAACCCTGTTGGCATCTGGTCTCACAGTTATTTTAGTCATCATACAGCCTCCCTGTAAACCAGACATTAAACAAAACAAATTCTAAATATTGAGCTGTACCGTAAGGTAGATAAAATAACACTACTTTTAATAAAAAATGTTCTGTAATTTATTTCTGAAAGTGTTTTACCTATATTTCATAAAACATTAACTTTTCCCAATTAACCTACTGTGATGTTCAAATCAATCATTCTGTCCTGTTTTATTTCAGAGATTGAATAAGCCCAGGGCTGGATTCCAGTTGAACCTGATGGAAAATCTATTGACCTGGCTGACCGAGGGTGGGTGAGAAACTACCAGAGGAAAAGCGAATGCTGAATCATTTCCTTCACTTATTAATTTTTGTGATGACTCTGTGTTTGAAGCAACGTTCTTTGCTTGCTGTTATGTTTCTTTTGGAGCCTCTGATTAAGTGAGGCAGAGACTTAGTTGCTTTAGCCTGGCCTTCCCTCTTGTTAAACTATCACGACATATCCGAATCTCTTCTGAGTTGCTTCCAATATGTTCTGAACCAACACGTGATAATACCAGTCATCATTTATTTGTTGTCTTTGAAACAAACTCTGACTGTGTTCTCATTGAAAATGGTGCAAAATATTAATAAAGATGTTTAAATGTTACATGTTTGACCTACGAATGATTTTTGTTCACAGCTTTTCTGTTCAAGGTATATTCAAATGTATTTTTAGCCATAGGGAATTTCAATATGCAGGACCCTTCAGTGCAAAGAAATACTGTTCTGTACTTACACTCCATTATAAAGTCATTTTGACAAAGCCATAAGCTAGCAGACAACAGAATGTCAGACAGTAATCATAAAACAAAGACAGAAATTCTTGGAAAATCTCAGCTGCTCTGGAGGCATATGTGGAGAGAGAAACAGAGTGAATATTTCGGGTCCAGGTTCTGAAGAAGTGTCACTGGACCCGAAACATTGACTCCGCTTTCTCTCCACAGATGTTGTCAGACCTGTTGAGTTGCTTCAGCAATTTCTGCTGGTGTTTCTGATTTCCAGCATCCCCTGTATTTTTCTGTTTAATAGTTTTCAATTTTTGCGCAGTCATCAAGTGCCAGAGTCTAACCTCACACAACCATAAGACACAGGTGCAGAAATTAGGCCATTCAGCCCATTGATTCTGCTCCACCCATTCAATCATGGTTGATAAGTTTCTCAACCCCATTCTCTCACTTTCTCTCCCAGTAACCCTTGATCCTCTTGGTACTCAAAACCTATCTATCTCCGTCTTAAATATACCCAATGACCTGACCTCCACATCCTTCTGTGGCAATGAATTCCATAGATTCACTCTCTGGCTGAAGAAATTTCTCCTTATCTCCATTCTAAAAGGTCTTCCCTTTACTCTAAGGCTGTGCCTTCGGGTCCTAGTCTCTCCTACCAATGGAAGCCTCTTCCCAACATCTACTCCATCCAGACTATTCAGTATTCTGTATGTTTCAATTAGATCACCTGTCCCACACAACCTCAAAGTTACTTATTCTGCTGGAGAATGGTATTTTTTTAAATACTTGACACAATCTTTCATTACGATCGAGAACTGTTGAAGAGGAATGTAGTCAGAGTCCAGAGTCCTGAAGTTCCCTTGCTATACTTCCTCACCTCCCCATCCCACTTACCTCCTTTATGATATTCCATGGTAGCCAATTGACCAAGCTTTTGGTCACCTGCCTCAATATCTCCTCTCATGTCCAGAGTTACGCTTTGCTTTCTAATGCTCCTGTAAAACACACAGGAGGATGTTGCATCACATGAAAGGCACCACACAAATGCAAGTTGATATAGTTGCTACTTGGTGAAAGCCTGTCAAAATACATTCTAAATGACAGCGAGGAAAAACGCATCAACAAAAAATATACAACACTGAGACAATTTATGTCACTTGATACTTCATGTATACCAACACCAAACCTTTTGCAAAATAACTTTCGTAATACTGATAGAGAAAATTTGGAACGGAGCTAAAATGAATTGGTTAATATAGAATATATACATACATATTATTCTAAAATATTTAAATAGTCATTTGTATAATATCCCAGCTTTTGGCTCATTCAGACGAAATGTAGGAGGTTGGGAGAACACAGCAAGCCAGGCAGCATCAGGAGGTGGAGAAGTTAACATGTCGGGTGTAACCCTTCTTCAGGACTCAGGGTGGGTGCAAGGGGTGCCGCAGATAAAGGGGGTGATGGGCAGGGTAGTGAGGTAATGATAGGTGAACACAGGTAGAGGGTGACACCTGGTTGGTCAATGGGAGGAAGGAATCCGGTTGGGAGCTGGAAGGAGGAGTCAGTCAGCGGAATGGAAGGGAGGGTGAGGGGCTGGATAGGGAGTGGGGGGATGGGAAGGAAGGTTATTTGAAATTGGAGAACTCAATATTGAGTCCTCCAGGCTGTAAACTGCCCAGGCGGAAGATGAGGTGTTGTTCCTTCAATTTGTGGTCTGATTTGCTGTGGCAATGGAGCAGGCCGAGGATGGTCATGTCAGAAAGGGATTGGGAAGGACGGTGACTGGGAGGTCAGGTCGGCCCCTGCAGGCCTGGCTGTGATGCTTGACGAAATGTGCCCTCAGTTTACATTTGGTCTCACTGATGTAGAGAAGACCACATCGGGAGCACTGGATACAGTAAACTGGGTTGGAGGAGAGGCAGGTGAACCTCTATCTCACCTGGACCGACTGTTTGGGGCCCTGGATGGAGGTGAGGGAAATGGTGTACCGGCAGGTTTTGCATCTTTTATGGTTGCAGGGGAAGGTATCTGGGGGTTGGGGGGTGGGGTTGGTGGGGAGAGTGGCGCGAACCAAGGATTGGTGGAGGGAATGATCCTTGTGAAAGGCAGAGAGGGGAGGTATCTAACTGGAGTTGGTGGAATTGTTTAAGGATGATAGATACGTTCGATGCTGAGACTACTTGGGTGGTAGGTGAGGATGGGGGGGGATGCTGTCTTTATTGTGTTTAGAGTGGGAGGGTTTAGTGAAGCGAAGCGGGGAATGGAGGAGGAGGTGTGATGGAGGGCTGTCTGGATGACAAAAGAGGGTGAAAGCACGTTGTTCAAAGTAGGTGGACATTTGGGATAGTTGGGAGTGAAATGTCTCCTTGTCTGAGCAGATGCAGCGGAGGCAGAGGAACTGGGAGAATGAAATGGAGTTCTTTGTATTGGGAGGAAAGCATTCATTTTTACAAATAACAGAGGGTTGTTGAAACTAGCAACAGGCACCATTCAGTATTAATATCATTCTTCACTCATTCCTTGACATTCACTAGCAAGACCAGATTAGAAACCTTGAAATCAACAAATATCGAGACAATGCTCCTGAAAACCCAATGCACTGTAATTTGGACATGTAATTGAAATGGTGGACCATACCATTCCAAGACAGTTGCTGTATTGTATGGAGAGTTGTCGCATTGTTCAGCACGAAAACAGACCCTTCGGCCCAACTTGTCTATGTTGACCAAGAATTCCAAACTTAACTCGTCCTATTTGCTTGCATTTGGTCCATGTTTCTCTATACCTTTCTTATCCATGTACCTATCTAAATGTCTTTCATATGTGATGTGGAAGCGCTGGTATTGGACTGAGAAGGACAAAGTCAGAAGTCACACAACATCAGGTTATAGTCCGACAGGTTTATTTAAAATCACAAGTTTTCAGAGCACTGCTGATGAAGGGCCTTTGCCCGAAACATCGATTTTCCTGCTCCTTGGATGCTGCCTGAACTGCTGTGCTTTTCCAGCACCAGTCTAATCTAGAATCTGGTTTCCAGCATCTGCAGTCCTTGTTTTTACCCTGTCAGACTATAACCTAATGTCATGTAACTTCTGTCTTTTATATGTTGTTTTTGTACCCACCTCTACCACTTCCTCTGGCAGCTCATTCCATACATGTGCCAACCTCTGCATGAAATACTGATTAAGGATGATCAGCCATGATCATATTGAATGGTGGTGCAGGCTCGAAGGGCAGAATGGCCTACTCCTGCACCTATTGTCTATTGTCTAAATGTTGCCCCTCAGGTCCCTATTAAATCTTTCCTATCTCAACTTAAAGCTACATCTTGTTTTGGTCTCCCCTACCTTAGAAAGTGTTTTCACCCTATCCCCCAGCTTCTCCTTACAACTCAACACTCCAGTCCAGCAGCATGCTTGTAAATTTTTTCTGCCCCCTTTCTAGTTTAACATCCTTCCCATAGAAGGGTGACCAGAATTGTATGTAGTATTCCAAAAGTGGTCTCACCAATGTCTTGTACAGCTGCAACATGACATCCCAACTCCTATACTCAATGCTCTGACCAGTGAAGGTAAGCATACCAAACACCTCCTGACCAGATGTGACACCACTTTCAAGGAACTATGAACCTGTGGATGTAAGTTTGCTCGCTGAGCTGGAAGGTTCATTTTTCAAACGTTTCGACACCATATGAGGTAACATCATCAGTGAGTCTCCGGGGAAGCGCTGGTGTTAGTAACCCATTTTCTCTTTATGTGTTCAGGTTTCCTTGGGTTGGTGATGTCATTTCCTGTTCCTTTTCTCAGAGGGTGGTAAATGGGGTCCAAGTCGATGAGTTGTTGATACAGTTTCGATTGGAATGCCATGCTTCTAGGAATTCTTGTGCGTGTCTCTGATTGGCTTGTCCTAGAATGGATGTGTTGTCCCAGTCGAAATGGTGTCCTTCCTCATCTGTATGTAAGGATACTAGTGAGAGAGGGTCATGTCGTTTTGTGGCTAATTGATGTTCATGTATCCTGGTGGCTAGTTTTCTGGTAGTTTGTCCAAAGTAGTGTTTGTTACAGTTCTTGCAAGGTATTTTGTAAATGACATTAGTTTTGCTTGTTGGCTGTATAGGGTCTTTCAAGTTCGTTAGCTGCTGTTTTAGTGTTGGAGGGTTTGTGGGCTACCATGACACCAAGAGGTCTGAGTAGTCTGGCAGTCATTTCCAAAATGCCTTTGATGTAGGGGAGAGTGGCTAAGGTTTCTGGATGTGTTTTGTCTGCTTGTTTGGGTTTGTTGCTGAGAAATCGGCGGACTGTGTTCATTGGGTACCCATTCTTTTTGAATACGTTGTATAAGTGATTTTCCTCTGCTCTGCGTAGTTCCTCTGCATTGCGGTGTGTGGTGACTCATTGAAATAATATTCTAATGCAGCTTCGTTTGTGTTTGTTGGGATGATTGCTTCTATAGTTCAATATTTGGTCCGTATATGTTGTTTTCCTGTAGACACTGGTTTGAAGTTCCCCATTGGCTGTTTGCTCTACTGAGACAGCTAGGAATGGCAGTTTGTTGTTGTTTTCCTCTTCTTTAGTGAATTTTATGCCAGTAAGGATATTATTGATGGTCCTGAAGGTTTCTTGTAATTGTTTCGTTTAGTAATGACAAAGGTGTCATTCACATAGCAGACCCAAAGTTTGGGTTGGATGGTTGGTACAGCTGTTTGTTCGAGTCTTTGCATGACTGCCTCTGCTAAGAACCCTGCTGTCAGAGATCCCACAGGTGTTCCATTGGTTTGTCTGTAGGTTATGTAATTGAAAGTGGACTGGGTGGTAAGACATAGGTCCACCAGCATGACGATGTTGTCTTTGCTGATGAAGTTGGCGGTGTTTGCTGTCTGTGTCTTTGGTTCTTTTAATAGTGTAGTCAGTGTTTCCTTGGCTAGGTTGATATTGATGGATGTGAACAGGGCTGTTACATCAAAGGAGATCGTTATTTCATCCTCTCCTACCTTGGTGTCTTTGACGGTCTTCAGGAATTCTTGGGTGGAGTCAATGGAGTGGAGTGTATCTTCTACTAAGTGTTTTAGTCTTTGGTGTAGCTTCTTGAACAATCTGTACGGTGGTGTTCTGGGTAGCGAGACTATGGATCTGGCGGGGGAGGGTTCAGGTTTTGGGAATTATGGGTAATCCGTAGAAGCGTGGTGCATTGGATCTGTCTGATTTCATTTTTTTGGAAATCTATCATGTTTAATTCTCCAGCTATCTGAAGGTTTTTGAGTAGGGCTGTGATCCGGTTCTCTAATTGTGGGGTCAGGTGTATCGCCACATGTTGATAAGTGTCAGTATCTGCAAGCAGTACGTTCGCTTTCTCAATGTCGTCTTCTTCAGTTTAGAACAAAGAAAATTTACAGCCCAGGAACAGGCCCTTCGGTCCTCCAAGCCTGAGCCGATTCAAATGTACTGTCTAAACCCGTCGGTCAATTCCTAAGCATCTGTACCCCTCTACTCCCCACCTACTCGTGCATCTGCCCAGACGCATCTTAAATGAATCCACCGTGCCAGCCTCTACTACCTCTGCTGGCAACGCGTTCCAAACACCCACCACCCTCTGTGTGAAGTATTCGCCACGTGTATCCCCCTTAAACTTTCCATCTCTCACACTGAAAGCATGACCTCTCGTTATTGAATCCTTCACCCCAGGAAAAAGCTTGTCTCTTAAATGTCAAACATCCTTTGTCTGGTAAGATAACTAAGATAACAATCATTTGTTTTGAGTGCTTCCCTTTCTTGTGTATTGGGTCTGAACCACAACTCAAGGTGCATGCCAAGACCAGGACTATCCCACTTGCCCACCATCAGCCTTTTATCAGGACAGCTAGTTCCCACGTGGGGGAAACGACCCAATCAGAAAGGGCCTGCACCGTGTCCAATCAGCTTCCAAAGGCATTAACCAAGCGAAGGCAGCGAGACCCGAAGTCTATTGGTCTATCCGCCTGTCCATCTATAGCTTTACCCAACCAACGGCTGCGGTGGGCGGGGACTCCGTGACGTTTCACGGCCTGCCCACCAATCGGAGTGGCGGAAGGGTGGGCGCCTCGGGCCCAGTCCAGTCCGGTTCGCTGGCGAAGCCTCGGTCTCGATTAGAGTGGTGCTGGGGAAAGCAAAGCAGGTCAGGCAGCATCCGAGGAGCAGGAAAATCGACGTAAGCCTCGGTGTTGGCTGCGGCCGCGGGGGCAAAAATGAACGGCTCCATGCAGAAGCACGATGTTATTTTTGTAAGTGAACCAAACCACTCCGGGGTGATGGCTCCCAGTCTCACATTCCCCGCCGGCTGAGCCGGTCTTTGCGGGTAGGCCTCAGCTAAAGCCTCGGTCTCGATTTTCTAGTCAGTCTCCCAGGGCATTGACAGCTTCTTGGGTTTATAGCCCCCTTTCTCCCCTTCAGGAACTGTACGTCCTACATTGTTCATTTTTAAAATATAATTTGTGCTGAAATCATAAGCTGCAGTGAACAGTAGCTTCAAAAATTAATGCATTTGATGGCAAGCACTTTGGGACTGACAAGGTGGTAACAGATGATTCTTGTCTATAGTTTACCCTTCAGTTCTTTACATTGCACTACCTAGCTTCAAGAAGACACTTCTCAAAAACAAAACAATGTCTGCACTGAATGCTGAAAGTTGGCCTCCAAACTTCTGATTCTGTGATGTGACTTGCCTATTTAATAATGATTAGATTAGAGTGGCGCTGGAAAAGCACAGCGGGTCAGGTAGCATCCGAGGAGCAGGAAAATCGAGGTTTCGGGCATAAGTCCTTCATCAGGAGCGAGGCTTCGTTCCTGATGAAGGGCTTTTGCCCGAAACGTCGACTTTCCTGCTCCTCGGATGCTGCCTGACCTGCTGTGCTTTTCCAGCACCACGTTAATCTTGACTCTGATCTCTAGCATCTGCAGTCCTCACTTTTGCCTATTTAATAATGACTGATACTAGATATGAACATCTTAGAAACTAATTACTGAAAACAATAAGTTTGAGACCAGTTAGCTACCTCATTGTGTTGTTAAACACGGTACAAAACAGAGTTAAAAATCACACAACACCAGGTTATAGTCCAACAGGTTTAATTGGAAGCACTAGCTTTCAGAGCGATGCTCCTTTTATAACCTGGTGTTGTGTGATTTTTAACTTTGTACACCCCAGTGCAACACCGGCATCTCCAAATCATGGTACAAAACAGGGCAGCCCCAGCACACAAGTGTCTTCGCCCATCCCTTGCCAAATGCCTGTAAAATTGCTGTTCGTGTTCTCAAAAATAGATTTGGAGTGTGAGGATTGTACATTCTTGCTATGCCGTTTGATTACAGCTTGGACCTGGCTTTTACAGGTGCACCAAGCCAACCACAAGTTGCTGAGTAAGTTAATTGTATAATTCCAAATTAATCACTAAGTACCAAAGTTCTCCCACAGCCCAAAGATGCGCAGGTTAGGTGAATTGGCCGTGCTAAATTGCCCATAGTGTTAGGTGTAGGATAAATGAGTCTGTGTGGGTTGCTGTTCGGAGGGTCGGCATGGACTTGTTGGGCCGAAGGACCTGTTTCCACACTGTAGGGAATCTAATCTAATCATCTTTTAGTTTTTTCAGAAGTATGTTGGAAAGAACAGTTTTGAAGGAACCTTTTGTAATAGATAATTTGATAATCACAGATAAGTTTTGCTTTACCAAGTTGCTGTTTGTGTTGACAAAAGCAATATTTTGCATGTTGTCAGTGCAACAGTCTTTCTCCAAGGGTCTGAAACTTTCTTGCATCCCCTTCGTTTGTTCACTTGTCTGAATCTCTTTGACAGGAAGAAGATGATCTGCCATATGAAGAGGAGATAATTCGCAATCCTTACTCTGTTAAATGTTGGATCCGCTACATAGAGTTCAAACAGTCTGCACCCAAACATGTGGTGAATATGATCTATGAGCGAGCACTCAAAGAACTTCCTGGCAGGTATTGTTTCTTTGTGGGCGCAACAAGTTTTAGTAGGGGCATTGAGGCTTTTGAGATCAACAACTGATGGAAGCAACTGGCTTGTTCAAAAGATCAAGCACAGATCAAAGTTTTGTGTCTTGTCTGTGTCCGTCACACAGTCGGTTTATGGAAAAGGATTTTCCCTTGGGACATGTCATTTGCTGGTGTTTCTAATAATCCTCGGTATCACTGGTTTAAACATAGTTAGAATCAACAGGCTTTGTGTACTTGGAGTATTTACTTCAGCGGTGTATAGTCAGCTCACTAGTGAAGCACTTTAATGATGTACCAGACCAAATACTAACTATGGGGCACATCAGAAATAAACAAAATGTCAATTTTAGACTACAAGAGGTTGTGTGTAACGTGAAAGCACAGAAGCAAGACTGTTTGGTCTGTCAAGTCAATGGTGGTATTTCTGCGGCTGGGTATAAATCTCCTTCCCCATCAGAACCTGATCAATGTATCATTTATTCTCTTATCCAGCTTCTCTCTAAAGATATTGGTTCTGTTCACCTGAGCTCTTATCTGAGAGAGTGAGTTCCATATTCTCCTCAGTCTTTTGTTACTGGAGTTTCTCCTGAATGAATCAATAGATTGATGAATGATTGTTTTATATTTATGACTCCTGGTTTTAGACAGGTAGAAACCTTCCCCCACACAAAGTGGGGCATCCCTTTTCTAGTTGGCTTTACTATTGAATTGCATTGTGTTACACTTATTACCCATATTCTGAATTCACAAGTATGTCCAAATCCTTCCTTAGCTTATCCTGTTTGAGATCTGCCCACTTGATGAGCATTGTTTCTTTCAGCAGATTTCACAGTTGTGCTTGTAACTCCTAGCCCCAAATCATTAACAAAGGTATTAAATAAAATACACCAGAGGGCTGTCAGACTCCACAAGTCCAATGAAAGCACTTGCAGGACAAAAGGGATAAAGTTGGGAGAAGTAGAGCCTGCAGATTTTTCTTGGAATTTTCCAAGGGATTTTGCGTACTGTGATTGGGTCTTGTATATTAAGTCTGCTTCTAATTCTTTCCCAGTTACAAATTGTGGTACAATTACCTGAAACAGAGGCGGAAACAGGTGAAGGGAAAATGTATCAC
Source organism: Chiloscyllium plagiosum (assembly GCF_037043375.1). Classification (NCBI taxonomy): domain Eukaryota; kingdom Metazoa; phylum Chordata; class Chondrichthyes; order Orectolobiformes; family Hemiscylliidae; genus Chiloscyllium; species Chiloscyllium plagiosum. The sequence goes on from NW_028270183.1 coordinate 14,200,463, forward strand.
AGACCCTGCATTTGAGGAGGTTAACAACTGCCATGAGCGAGCCCTGGTCTTCATGCATAAGGTACGTATTGGCTTGTTTTAACTTGGTGGGTAAGGTTGCATGGTGGTAATGTTGCATTACCCCAGTCCTCTGCAGTACTGGACAATGGTCTTCCCCTTGACCTTGCAGATGCCACGCATTTGGCTGGACTACTGTCAGTTCCTGGTCGATCAGTGTAAGGTAACGAGAACTCGTCGAACCTTCGATAGGGCTCTCCGTGCCCTCCCTGTCACTCAACATTATCGCATCTGGCCTATGTACCTGAAGTTTGTTCGTTTGTTTCCCTTGCCGGAGACTGCAATCAGAGTCTATAGGCGCTACCTGAAGGTATGAGTAATTGTAGCTTGTATATTCAGAGCTTGATTGGAGCAGTTGATCATTTCCTAGCTGGTCCTCTGAACCACTGGTTAAAGCAGTCTGTGGAAGGTCGCTTAGTTGTTAATAGTTAAGGAATGTCGGCAACACCGGCAAGGCCACAATTATTGACCATCGTTGATCTTGTGATGTGCCTTCTTGAACCTCTGCAGTCCAAGTGTTGAAGGTGCTACTACCATCGTGCTATTTGAGAGAGAACTGTCCAGATGTGTAACAATAAAGGAATCACAATACAGTTCCAAGTTAGAATATGGATCTCAGAACCTGAAGGGGATGGTATTGCCTTGGACTTGTTGCTTTGTCCTTCAGGTTGCTGCAGGTGTTGTTAGAGGAGCCGCCAGGCAATCTGGTTAGAGTACCTTTTGCCTTGGTGCATCTGCAGTGGATATTTAAGTGAGTGAGGAGAATGGGGCTTTCATTCGCTGACATTTAGATGAATATTTTTTAAAAACATGCAAAATACTTAAGCTTCCAGCCTAATAAGTTCTCTGTTTCCTTAGTGGGAGAGTCTAGAACCAACAGCTGTAGTCTTATGATGAAAGATAAATCATTGTGAACTGACACAAGAAATTTCATCCCTTGGAGGCTTGTGTGCCAGTCAGTGAGAAATTGCAATGTTTCCCCACTGCTCCTCGACCAACTGATTTCTGAATGAACAATGTTCCTTCACATTACTCAAAGTCTTCCAATATTTACAGCTGTCCCCTGAGAATGCTGAGGAGTACATCGTGTACCTCCGCTCTATAGATCGGCTCGATGAGGCTGCAGTCCGGCTCGCTGGCATCGTCAACGATGAATCCTTTGTCTCAAAAGAGGGGAAATCAAACTACCAAGTAAGCCCCTTTTTCGGTCTAGCTGATTATCTTTGTGTAGGCAGAAACAGTGAGCAATCAAGTCTAGTATGTTATAATGGATCTGGTCGCTTGATAATGTAGAACTTGGGGATGGGGTTGGAAATAAAAGATACATGTTGTTGATGCTTTTCATCTTGCATCCATCAGGACAGATGGAAGAATGCCAAATTTCAGAGGGAACCAGCCATGTTTCTTTGGCAAGTGATTCTGATTGGGAAAGCCCAGCCTGCTTTTTGGAATTGGAGGTTGAGAAATGGAGGAAAGCAATTCATTTCAGACTAGGTCCTCGTAAATAACTGCTCCTCCACCCACTCTCTCCATTCATTGCTCTCTTCATTGTGCCAACTTGCCACCCAGTCAGAGGGTGAAACAAGCTGCAATTAGTTAGCCCAGTTAAATGGATGGCTGGTTTGTGATGCAAAGTGGTGCCAACATTGTGGGTTCAATTCCCATCCCAGCTGGGGTTACCATGAAAGTCCTGCCTTCTCAACCTCTCCCCTCACCTGAGATGTGGAGACTGTCAGATTAAACCAGCACCAATCTTGTGTCCCTGTCTAATGAGAGAGCAACCCTATGGGACTGTGGCGACTTTACCTATAAAGAATGCAGTGATGAGTGTGGAAGGAAGCAAAATCTTTGAGGTGCAGACGATGAAGGCCTGCATTTTGTTTTTTTTAACAAAGAGTCTTGTATTTCCACAGCTATGGCATGAGCTTTGCCATCTCATTTCTACAAACCCAGACAAAGTGAAGTCCCTGAATGTTGGAGCCATTATCCGGGGAGGTCTGACTCGTTTCACTGACCAACTAGGGAAGCTCTGGTGTTCTTTAGCTGACTACTACATTCGAAGTGGTCATTTTGAGAAGGTATGGGCTCAACATTTACCAGGAAATTCTGCTCAAGATGATACAATGCTGGGCTCTAATATTCTCACCAGAAAATTTGATATAAACAAACATAATTTTGTACTCACTTTAATCTTTTTTTTTTGCATATAATATTTGTTTCGTTAGTGACTGTAGTGGCACTGAATGCTACATTTGAAGGGTTATTTATGCACCAGGTTATTGTAGAGGCTGATGCAAGTTGACTAACCCAGTTCCAGTGTAGCTTAAATTCTGGATTTAAGAGTATTGACTCTGAACGGTAAAATGAAAATTACGCACTTAGTTGAACTGCCTGGGAATCTCTTCAAGAGTATTACGTAGAAATTCCAGCCCAGAAAAAAAGCCATTTGTCCCCCCCTGTCCATACTAGTGTTTATATACTGGACAAAATACCTCCTATCCTAAGTCATCAGACACATGAAGATACCCTTCTATTCCTTTCTATCTTGTCCCCTTTATAGGATTCAATGTTGTACTCCACCATTACAGTTTCCGTTTGCTAGTTCCAACTAGGTTGTGAATTGGAACTACTCTGTGAATAAATCAATACAAAAAATGCTGGAAATGCTGAACAGGTCTGAACAACTTCTGTGGTGAGGGAGAAATTAATAGTTCAGGTCCGTGATCATTGGAGAGATCCATTGCAATGATCCTGAACAAGCAAGCCAGAGGTTCAGGCTAATGTTCTGGGGCACGGGATCAATTTGTACCACAGCACTTCATTAATCTGGTAATCAACAGTAGTCCTGAATCTATCGTTGATTGTTGTAAAAACCTGTTCGGTTCATAATTTGGAAAGGAATCTGCTGTCTTATCCAGTCTGGCTTATGTGTGACTCCAGATCTGCAGCAACGTGGTTGACAATAATCATCTTTCTCGCAAACCACTTGGTTCAAGTGCAGTAACAGCTCAGCAACAAATGCTGATCTTGCCAGAGACTCCCCCATCCCTTGGAAAAAAAGCATAAAGTATGTAACATAAATAGATAAAATAACTTATAATACGGCTCTTGTCCAACCTGCTGAAGATTTCCAGCATTTTCTGTTTTTATTTTCAGATCTCTGGCATTGTGGAGTAGTGCTTCAGTAGTCTTTAAGGTAGTCACTAATGCATTCAAAGTTTAACATTTTAACATCAATGTTTATGGCCTCTAGTTTTGTTTTTGCTTCCCTGTATCTTTCCTAAGTCTACTCTTTCAAACCTCTTCATAACCTTATCAGGTCAACCCTTGGGCTTTTTCTTCTCTGGAAAAATGGATTCAATCTGTCCTAGGAGTTTTTTTAAACTTGGGGTGTCTGATGTAATGTGAAATGTAAGTGCCTGGAGAAAGCACCTGTCATCTTCAGTGTGGTTAATCAGTCCAGTCCTTGCTGAAACGATCTCATTCTGTTTGGTGAGCAATGAGACCCCCTAGATTACTAATGTTTGATGTCATTGGATTCACTTGAGTCTCCTTGAGGTTTCCCTGACAGTTCTTGCTTTTCAACCATTTATAAAGCAGAGCGACTTTAAGTATTTGACACTTTGAAGGAAAGTTGGGGAAACTGTGACCCCACGCAACATCAGTCTGTCAAGGTGATAGTATTTTCATTTTGCTCAACTTGATGGGAATTCCACTTTGCTCTTATTTTATTCGGAGAATATTATAGAAACAGCCTGTTTGACTCAACTAGGTTAGCGCTGATGTGTTTTTCTTCAAAATGTACCTTCTTTTATCTTGCTTGCTTTTCGAGCTGTATTTAGAGTCATAGAGATGTACAGCATGGAAACAGACCCTTCGGTCCAACCCGTCCATGCCGACCAGATATCCCAACCCAATCTAGTCCCACCTGCCAGCACCCGGCCCATATCCCTCCAAACCCTTCCTATTCATATACCCATCCAAATGCCTCTTAAATGTTGCAATTGTACCAGCCTCCACCACTTCCTCTGGCAGCTCATTCCATACACGTACCACCCTCTGTGTGAAAAAGTTGTCACATAGGTCTCTTTTTTATCTTTCCCTCTCACCCTAACCCTATGCCCTCTAGTTCTGGACTCCCCCCACCCCAGGGAAAAGACTTTGCCTATTTACCCTATCCATGCCCCTCATAATTTTGTAAACCTCTATAAGGTCAACTCTCAGCCTCTGACGCTGCAGGGAAAATAACCCCATCCTGTTCAGCCTCTCCCAATAGCTCAAATCCTCCAACCCTGGCAACATCCCTGTAAATCTTTTCTGAACCCTCTCAAGTTTCGCAACATCTTTCCAATAGGAAAGAGACCTGAATTGCACGCAATATTCCAACAGTGGCCAAACCAATGTTCTGTACAACATGACCTCCCAACTCCTGTACTCAATATTCCGACCAATAAAAGAAAGCATACCAAACTCCCTCTTCACTATCCTATGAACCTGCACTCCAAGGTCTCTTTGTTCAGCAACACTCCCTAGGACCTTACCATTAAGTGTATAAGTCCTGCTAAGATTTGCTTTCCCAAAATGCAGCACCTCGCATTTATCTGAATTAAACTCCATCTGCCACTTCTCAGCCCATTGGCCCATTTGGTCCAGATCCTGTTGCAATCAGAGGTAACCCTCTCCGCTGTCCACTACATCTCCAATTTTGGTGTCATCTGCAAACTTACTAACTGTACCTCTCATGCTCGCATCCAAATTATTTATGTAAATGGCAAAAAGTAGTGGACCCAGCACCGATCCTTGTGACACTCCACTGGTCACAGGCCTCCAGTCTGAAAAACAACCCTCCACCACCACCCTCTGTCTTCTACCTTTGAGCCAGTTCTGTATCCAAATGGCTAGTTCTCCCTATATTCCGTGAGATCTAACCTTGCTAATCAGTCTCCCAAGGGGAACCTTGTCGAACGCCTTACTGAAGTCCATATAGATAACATCTACTGCTCTGCCCTCATCAATCCTCTTTGTTACTTCCTCAAAAAACTCAGTCAAGTTTGTGAGACATGATTTCCCACACAAAGCCATGTTGACTATCCCTAATCAGTCCTGTCCTTTCCAAATACATGTACATCCTGTCCCTCCGGATTTCCTCCAACAACTTGCCCACCACCAATGTCAGGCTCGCTGGTCTATAGTTCCCTGGCTTGTCCTTACCACCCTTCTTAAACAGTGGCACCACTTTAGTCAACCTCCAGTCTTCCAGCACTTCACCTGTGACTATCGATGATACAAATATCTCAGCAAGAGACCCAGCAATAATGGACAATGAAAAGAATATAGTGTCTGTGTTGCTATTTTATAGCAGTGTATTTCTCATTCTAACCTTCGTCCACATTAAGATCTTTATTCCTGCTTCCCCATTAATTCTTCTTCTGCCGATTAGATTTTTTTTTTGCCCTGTTCTTACCAGCTCACCAATCAGTGGAACCAATTAATCACTATTTACTGCATCATAATCTTACAATCTATGTGCCAGGTCACCGTTTGAAAATGTTCTGCTTCATTTAAAATAAAAACTTATCAATTCTCTCTCCATGTCAGTGGCCCCGGACTGACCGCAACGTACTTAGTGCTTAACCTCACGCTGAGGTAGTCCTAGTAAACCACATGCTGACTTTGCCAGTTCACTACATCCTATGTAGGAATAAAGGGGAAAAAACACTGTCCCTGTGTCTCTTTTCACTCTCTCTCTCTCTTCTCCATCTCTCTCTCTTCTCCGTCTCTCTCTTCTCCGTCTCTCTCTTCTCCGTCTCTCTCTTCTCCGTCTCTCTCTTCTCCGTCTCTCTCTTCTCCGTCTCTCTCTTTCTCCGTCTCTCTCTTTCTCCTTCTCTCTCTTTCTCCTTCTCTCTCTTTCTCCTTCTCTCTCTTTCTCCTTCTCTCTCTTTCTCCTTCTCTCTCTTTCTCCTTCTCTCTCTTTCTCCTTCTCTCTCTCTCTCCGTCCCTCTCTCTCTCTCCGTCCCTCTCTCTCTCTCCGTCTCTCTCTCTCTCTCCGTCTCTCTCTCTCTTCTCCGTCTCTCTCTTTCTCCTTCTCTCTCCCTCTCCGTCCCTCTCTCCCTCTCCGTCCCTCTCTCCCTCTCCGTCCCTCTCTCCCTCTCCGTCCCTCTCTCCCTCTCCGTCCCTCTCTCCCTCTCCGTCTCTCTCTCCCTCTCCGTCTCTCTCTCTCTCTCTCTCCATCTCTCTCTCTCTTCTCCGTCTCTCTCTTTCTCCTTC